>NW_023339873.1:15240941-15243339 GCF_004916995.1 Morone saxatilis
GCCTCGCTCCTCCCCCACTTCCAGTGCACACTCCTCACCCACAGCCCCACCACCCTGTTGCTAGGATAATGACCCTGCTGACAACTCAGACCCATGGCGGAAGCGGCTATGGACCAGCGAAAAGCTCCCAGTCTCCGACATCAATCACATCACTGGCACCTCTCTCCAGTTTAGGGAGGGTAGGGGAGACAGGGAGAGATGAAGGGGATGCTCAGCTGTCTACAGACTAAGAGTTGACTGTATGCTCAGATATGTGTTACATCCTCCACAGCTTATTCTATTACTCAGAACATATTTTACAAGTTACTCATGGGCCATACAAACAGTTTTATCATACTTTTAGAAGGAAATGTGCAACAGCCAGGGACTACCTGTCTCCAGAAAAAATTGGATCCTTTGGGGTTTACTCCTTGCTCGTTTGAGGGCGTAAGTTCTAACACTGGTCATTGAGAGTTCATTGGCACTAATTTGCTCTAAATAATGTGTGTTTATTTGTTTGCCATGCAGTAACCCAGTTAACTAATCCATGGACTGCTTGTTTACCCGGGAGAGGGGGCAAATCTCAGCCCCAGTGTGGCAGGGGGGAACTTCCCACAGTGTCTCTATGGTAATCAGCAGGTGTCACTCACCACGGAGAAGAAGTGAGGGCTTTCTTACAAGCGTGAGAAAGAGGGGCAGCCTCCATTGCACCCCCCACCCCCCCGTGCGTTTTTTTTTCCTGTTGGGGTAGCAGCGGCAACCGCAGTGACAGGGAGAAAGAGAGGGATAAGGGGAAGAGACAGAGAGGGCTACATTGGAGGCCAGGGTGGCCCTTCCCCACAACCTGTTGATGCTCCTGCCAAAGCCCTGGCAATGGAGTCCCCCATCCAGCTGCATGGGAGAGAGAGGGACCAACAAAAGAGGTTTGGAGAGGAGGGGGATGTCAGGAAGACATAAAGGGAAGGGGAATAAAAATGAAGGAGCCCAAATTCCTGGACAGTTCATGATGGCATGTGAACCTGGTGCTGCCTTATATGGTCACAGCGAGAGCGGGTTAGTAAATGGGTAGATGGGTGTCCGGGCAGCACGAGAAGCCCAGCTCAGAGCTCTGTGGCTCAGAGCAGGGGATGGTGTTGGGCGGAGTTTGTGGTTGCTGGGGCTCAGTGGTGACCCCTGCATCAGGGAGCCCCCTCTCCTCTGGAGCGGGCGGCCCGTGGCTCATTGAGATGCAGGGCACAGGGTGGCAGGCCGCAGCTGCAGCCTACAGGCAGAACCCGGCAGAAAAGGGCCGAAGGGATGGCGGGGGCGGCTGAGGAAAAACCAACAAAAGGCGCAGCCCGCTCCCTCCTCCTCCCTCGCTTTGGAGTTCTAATTCCCTAATCCTCAACCTCCGCCTACCCCCCCTTCTCATCCGATTCTCACCACTCAAACACACACACATGCACAGTTCATGCAGTTACCACTGGCTCCCTTCCTCTCATCCCCAAGCCATGAATGGCCAGACAGGGACAAAACCCAACAGCAGCCCCCTCAGGAAGTCCAACCACTGGGTGTGGGCACTGAGAGGCACATTTTGTCTGACCCTTTCTTGGTTTCTCTCACTGTGTGTGTGTGTGTGTGTGTGTGTGTGTGCTGACATTCAGCCACATGTAGTGTGACTGTGTGTGTGTGTATAGTTTGTCTAGTGCAAGATGGTGGGCCTCTCTGTTTAAATTATTGTTGTTGAAATTTTATTAAAATCCTTCATAGTTGAAAAAGACAGTGGAGAGAAAGGGATGACGTGCAACAGAGCTGTTAGTTGGGACACATTGTTAGGGCACTGCGGCCTCTCCTTTTGGGGGCCCACAATGAATGCTGCATGATGTGTCTTATTAAAAGCCAACAAGCCACAGCAGCTGGGACCTCAGCATTCCTGCCGTTGTCACATAGAGACGGACAGAACAGGACGCTCCTCGGAAACAGCCACTAACCTCTGTCACTCTCTCTCCCCCTTCTGTCTAAAGCGTTTTCGACATTTTTTCCTTTTATTTATTGACCCCTCAACAAGCCTGCCCGGCTAACCCTTACTGTTAAGGCCTCTTAAGCCAAGTTGACTTGCAAATTACTTCAGTGTTGAAAACAAAGCATGAATGTATGCTTTAATCCCTGTTGGTCCTTCCTTCTTGCGAGTTAAAAATTGGGTGAAACAGTAAAAATCATTTCAGAATCTGGATTGGATTAAGGTTTAAAAGATATTTAAGAGATCTAATAAGGCAAATTCTATCAGGTTACCTTTTCAGATCACAACCTAGTGAACATAGACATACACCGCTTATGATTTGTTACACATGTGCATAAGCAAACAAGATGATGCTCCACCGTGTACAGCTGTGGCCGAACCTGTTGTCGCTCACCCTACCTTGGTGTGTGTGTGTGTGTG
>NW_023339873.1:15243439-15247563 GCF_004916995.1 Morone saxatilis
TGGGTGTGGGGGTGGGTGGGTGTGGGTGTGTGTGTATCTGGGGTATAGAGGGCGTGGCGGAGGCAGGCTGGAGCTGTCCACACACACAGCCATGCAGCAGTTGGCAAATAAAGATGAATTCTGTTGTGTTTGGCAGCGGTTCTCCGTTCATTATTTTCCACTTTGCCCAGCGCGCATCCCAGACCTCAGCAGCTGCTTGTCATGTAAAGACACTCTATCAGGCCCTGACAGCTCCTCCCATGCACACATCCCTCCCCCCCACTCACAGTCCTACATATGTAGGGAACATATGTAGTGATCTGTCTCACTACCACTCTCCTCAGCACAACTCTTTGCACACTGCGTGGCTTTCTCATCCCCTCTAGTTCTCCCATCTCTCATCTGGTGTCAAATCAGTCTTCCTATTCTTCTGTCCTTCCCCTAATTTGGTTGAGTTCAGCCACATGTCTGCTGTCACACTTGACTTTTTATTAGAAAAGCTTTGATTCCGGGACATAGATCGTTTAGTGGATTTCCTCACAGCAAAGTGTGTCTGCGTGTCTCGGCAGTTACAGTCAGACCTGACACTCGAAAGAGGTTTTATCTTTTCTAGGTTGTGGTCAGTCTGTCTGTTGGCCAGTTTCCTGTTTTGGAGAACAAGTTGACATCAAAAGGGTTTAGTTTACATCAGTGATGATGAACTGACTTAAAAGCAGAAGGCTCTCCTGTGTTGTTATGAGGCCCATTGTCCTTTGTCAGCAGTCTGCGCTGCGTTTCTTACTGTACACAGGATGTATTTGGGGTTTACTCTGCAAAGCATTGAAGTCAAGTCTTTAAAATATTGAAATCAGGTGTAACATTTAGTGAGTGAATGGAGATTGGTCTTGATTTTATTTTTCTGGTCTACGTTACTGCTATAATATGATATTATGCTGTTTCCACATTTCCTCTCCAAACTGTGTTTGAGTCAACACAAAAAAAAAATACAAAATACAAAAGGCACATCTGTCAGTTTCACTTTCTCGTCATGTCAGTGCTTAAGAAAGGCCACAGCGTGGAAACAGAATAAAAGTAGTAGAAGGGGAAGTGGGTGTAAAATAGGAAGCTGACAAGGGTCATCTTTGTTGTTTATGCTCTGAGTGCAGACTGTTTGTGGGGGGGGGGGTTACACTGCAGAGGCACACGCACACACAGACAACCGGATATAGCTGCTTCCACTGTTGTCATGTGACCAAGTTTGTGGTCACAGACGAGGAAGTTGCAGTGTCCTCCTGTCTAGAAAGAGCATGTACTAAGTTGAGGATGTGCATTGCAGATGTGGTTGTTACTTCATTTCTTGGTGCTGCATCTGTGTGACAGTCTAAGATGTGTGTTTGAGTGTAGAAAAAGACGACAAAGGCCTCACACTAACAGTTTTGCTCTCTTTACATCCAACTGTGGAAAGTGTGATTTCTTTGTTGTTGTCTTTTTTTATCACAGTAGCTGTTTCATCTCAGGAGGGATTTAGACCTTGGGTGTCACATTCCTCCACGAGCTTGTTTATCTCTCTATTTGTTTTGTGTGCCCTCGCCCCAGTCACCATGCAGACCTGTCAGAATGTCCTAAATATCACAGATGCGTAACTCAAGCAAGTGAGTCCAGTGACTGAGAATAGTGAGCTGGCATTGTCATGTTCCCGACATCCATGTGACTGAAGCCCACCTCAGTGTGGGAGAATGTCTAGCTGATACACGCCATTCCATGCGCTGCTGCGTCACGTATGACCACCCATGCTAGTTTACTAGTTTGTGCCGTGCGTCAGTGGAGCTGGCAGGAAAAGCCTGGAGCCTTCCAAAATGGATGTTGTAATCTGTTACACACAAATACCTGTCACTACCCAGAAAGCAGTGTACACACACAAATGTATTTACACACAAGCACATACATGCGTACACGTAAACACCTGTCTCTGCCCATCTGAATCTGAATGTGATAATGTATGAAATGCCTGTACTTAGTCTGGAAGTTGCGCATTCATGCTGCCAAACCAAAACTTTTAAACGGAAAGTTCAGTCTCCACTGGTGAGACGAGCATGTATTGTGAGCCTTCGTCTGGTGTCATGGTGTCAGGTAGGGGGCTCATTATGTCGTCTCTGCATCGTGCACATACTGTCCTCAATGTGGGCTGGCATGAACTACAGCTGGGGGATATGGGTCAGCCAAAACCTGACCACAGAGTGAGGCACCAGCTGGGGCCCAGCTGAGGAAAACAAGGCTCGGTACGGCGGGCTCAGGAGACTTTCTGGCCACAGTGTGAAAGATTTAGGCAACTTGTGTTTGTGTTGAACAGGCTCTTGCTTTCACTCCCAGCTGATCCTTGTATGGTTACTCTTAAATAGCACCTCTTCTGCACTTTTATGCTGAAGTAAGGACGCCTGGTTCTCTTGAAGGCCTGTGATAAATAACACTATGCATGTGATTCTCTGGAGACCAGCATGCACGTGTAGGTGACTGATGTGGAAGTTGATTGGTGAGTTTAAAACAGACAAACGACTCATCACAATAATTGGGTTGCATTGAAACGGGCATAAGGGAAATCCACCGAACACGTTCCTGCCGGTGTGTATTTCAATTAGGACAGCACATGTCTGACGGCTGACAAAGTCGAGCTAATTTCTAAATGAGCCATGTTTGGTGTGAAAACACTTACTCTGCAGAACACGATGAAAAATCTCCTCTTGTGCCACGATGAAAAATGCAATAACATTGGACATCTGCTGCAGATTGAAGACTAAAGTATATTGTGCTCTGGGGCAGATGTTTCCTGTAGTGTAGTGATTGGTGCCACCACCTTGCCAGTTGCAGTAAATCAGGTGTTTTTCACATTTGGGTGTTTGCTTTGAGTTTAATGGCTTGATGTTCTGCTGGAAGATAATGTACAGACAGCGTGTTTTACAAGGCTTCGTCCTGCTGTATGTGGTCAACTAGAATGTTTCTTCTTTTTAAGTGTCCTTTTCCTTTCCTCCTCATCTTTTATTATGACAGAGAAAAGCCATATGGAAAATGTCCTGTTAGTTTTCCTGCGCATGCCAACAAAAATGTCGGAAAAAAAACGGGAAGAGGAAGTTAATCATTTTGATCTGTCAAAAGTGACAAATGTTGAAAAGTGACATTCAGTCTGTGTTGCAAATTCTTGTCCTCTATTTAAATATTTTAAAAGGATGTCCACTGAACAGAGGAGACATTACTAGCTGCTGTTTGGTCTACATGGTGTCAGACATGATCTGTTATCAGTTTCATCAGTCAGTAGTAGTGTGTGTTTGAAAGAGGGTAACAGAAGCTCATATTGACAGATCTCCTACCTCTCCCCTGCAGACACACACACATCGTCTCTCACACACACGCCACACTTCTGTGTTGGAGGAAATGGGGCAATTAAGGACAGCTTGCTACAGCTCTGCATGGGGTTAATATGCGGCTCCGTAATTAAAAATAAATTACACTTTTCCTGTATAAATATTCAAGTCCCTCTCCACTGTGTGCCACTGCCTTGTTATGGTATGTAAGCTATTTTTTTCCCCCGTCTGCGCAACATCTGGCGCAACATTTCCTGAAGCATCACCGGAATAAATTGAGTTTTGTCTGCCTACGAGAGATTCATTTGTGTGATGCTAGTGTGTCTAAGTGAATGGGATGGACATGCATGGCTTGAGGTTATGGGTGTTGTCTCTAGAAAATGGGAATTGTGGAAAGTTTTTATTTGAAAAATCAAATTGAGGCCTTGGCAAACATGATGTGGTGTTCCAAAGAGATTGATAGGAAAGAGACAGAAGAGTGGTTACAATAAAGTAGATTTACATTTACAGCATCTGTATTTTAAAGGGAAACTCCACCAATTGTTACATGTCACTGTCTTTTAGGTGTTAGGCTTTTGGTAGCTCCAGACATAGCTGTACATAATTTGATACATTTTCTCAAGTGATGTCACTTGAGGCAGCAAGACTAAGTTTGTTGACTTAGTTTGAACATGGAAAATAAATTCGTAGCCCGCTCTTCATCTCTGCTTGAGGCTAGCAGCTCAAGGCTACATGAGCTGCTACTAGCAGCAACACACCCAAGTTTCATTGGACGATGTAGGTGCCAGGTTTTGTCAAGGAAGAAGAATG
>NW_023339873.1:15247663-15255604 GCF_004916995.1 Morone saxatilis
AGGTTTTGTCAAGGAAGAAGAATGCGTGATGTAAAAAAGACTGCTGCATTGATTTTGATCTGATCTTAACAGTGTTCTTACTCATTAAGCATACAGAATATTAACTAAGTTTATTGTCTGACTGATCTAGACTGATAACTCTTTTGAACAAAACTTTTCTTTCCCTTCTGGATGCATTCGTCAACTTAGTGCTACATTTTGACTCACCAGTTCAAGGAAATGGTAGGAGGAACATTTTGGACACTTCGAATGTTCCCTGGGAGTCTACACTGCAAGTGACTGCTGGAAAGGGGACAGACGGGTCGGGGGGGGGGGGAAGGGTCCTGACTCCTACTAAAACCACCATTTGTCTTGCAGCTGACCTACACTTAAGGAAAGACGTGACAAGATGGTCATTTTAGGGAGCACAAGTGAACCGCATAGTAATTAGATTGCAGGAAATGGATTGCACCGCTGGGAATTAAAACAGAAAGAGAAAGGACAACACTGTTTCGTCATTAATCATGAAACTACAATGTAAACAAAATGCTTGTGCATTGGTCAGCATTTTGAGAATGTGAAACCAGGTGAAACTTCTCAATTAAGGTTTGTGCCTGAGCAGAAACCCTGAAAATCTCTATTACTTTGTCACAAGTTGCTTTTATTTAGTCTCAGCAATCCTTTTCAATCTCTTTCTCATATCAGGAGAATACATCAAGACCTGGAGGCCAAGGTATTTTCTCCTGAAGAGTGATGGTACATTCATTGGCTACAAAGAGCGACCGCAAGATGTTGACCAGCTGGAAACCCCCTTAAATAACTTCTCTGTCGCACGTGAGTATCTGCTTCAGACAAACCACTGCATTTTTTCCCCTCTGTTTCTTGGCAGCTTGTTTGACCCTTTTTGTTTTGTTTGCTGCTTTCTTGTTTTTACTTGCATTGTTGTAACAAATATGTTCCCATACTTGTTTTGGTTTTACATCTATCTCGCCTCTCTATCCACCCTGAAAAGTAATTAACAGGGAAAAAAACTTTATAAAAATCATGCACAAGTGCCTATGAGGTAAAAGTATGAAAGTGAGTCCTCTCTAATATTACGACCAAGGATCCCTTCATCATTGTATGTCACTTTAAATGATTATGGAGAGAAACATTAACAAATTGGCAGTAGTATCATCTCAACAGCATCACTGCAAGCTTCTTTCAATAGGGGCACCGCTCCAAGGCAAAGCAAGCTCTGCCACTGAACGTGCATGCAAGATGTCTGGCTCTGACATTAATACATCGGATGTCATTCCTCTTCTCTGTATGTGTCTTCCCCAAAACTCTCTGTTTTTATACTGTGACAGAAAATAACAACAACAAAAAAATGCCCGGAGCAGCTCAGCCCACTCCATCTTCACATCAGAGAAAGTTGCTGTGATAAGCTGTGCAGATGACTGAACACAGCAATTAGACAGCATACTGTTTGTTTAACAAAATGTTTCCTCTCCGACACTCTTGAGTTATCGTGGCCATTAGCCGCCTGATTTCAAGTATTTATCTGGGCTCCGCTCTGAGGCTCTATCTCCATCAGCAGTGGCTTTGGTTTTTGTCACCACTGCGACCCCACCGCAGAGGACACATGGTGCGACGCTGCTGACGGGGTTGCTGCAGCTGGATTACATATTCACCCTGATGGAGCCATGTTGGATCTCAGTGGTGGTCCACTCCCCTGTCCTCCATCTATCAGACAGAGGCCATTTTGTGTCACGTTCTGACATATTTGCTGACATGTTTCATTTGGGAACAGATGTTAATGTGAAGGAGGTGCAGATGGAAATCTTTTTTTAAATTCAGTTATTATACTGTTGTGAGTAATTGTTTTCCAAACTGCTTACAAGACAATTATTTGGTGCGAAAGTGTGACAGTTTAAGGAATGGAGGGAAAGGATGTGATGATTTGCTTTTTATTAAATGCTTAATGAAAATAAGTAAAACTTGTCCATGCAAACATGACATGCCAAAGAATTTTTGGTTTTAGCTTCTCTTTCGCTGTTTAATATCACTGTAAATGTAATATCTTAGTACTGTTTGTCTGCAAAAGACGTCATCTTGGGCTCTAGGAAATGATATGAGGCATTTATTTTATATTTTGTGACATTTTATAGATCAATCAATTAACCTTGAAAATAATTGGAAAATAAATCAATAATGAAAATAGAAATTGCTGGTAAAAAAATCAAAGCACATATTTTGGGAAAAAACAGTAACAGGTATTCAATTGCAGGATTGCAAACTGGGCTGTATTAAATATTAGAATTTGTATTAATTCTTACAGGTTCTGGTTTTTATTTAATACAACACAGGCTTATTTTCAAAACCTATATTAGCAAATTCTTAGTGTTAAAGTGGCTAACAAGATCTGAGTTGTTTTCCTCCACCAAAGTGCACCTGTTCTTTTCCAAATTGGCCGACAGTGTCTGTTAGGGTGGCGATAAAGATAAATGGCTATAACTGTGGGTCTGTCTCTCCCCTCTGCTCCCCTACACATTGGCCCTTCTTGCCGCCGTCTCCCTTCCTTTTCTCCCTGGCTGTGGTCAGAGTGCCAGCTGATGAAGACAGAACGGCCCAAGCCCAACACATTTATCATCCGCTGCCTGCAGTGGACCACTGTCATCGAGCGCACCTTCCACGTGGAGACCCCCGAGGAGAGGCAAGCAAGGAAGCACACACCTCTCCGCTCACAGAGCAGTAAAACACAAATCATTTACATGCAGAGAGATTTGCCCCTGTTGCTAGACAGCAGTTTAACAGTTTAAGAGCTCTGTTTTTCTAACATGTAGAAGCACACATACATACACATTTAATCATTGTTATGCACTTGCACAAGGTCCACTGGCTATTGGCAGACCTCACACTTGAAATTGCCTTCCTGTTGATAAGAACACAATTACGTGATTGGGCTGCTGGGCTTGCATGACGGTAAATGAGCTGATGTAATCTTTCTGCTGCCTGTGCCCCCCTCAGGGAAGAATGGACTAAAGCCATCCAAACAGTGGCTGAAGGCCTGCAGAAACAAGAGGAGGAGATGATGGACTCCTCTCCGGACCCCATGGACATGGAGGTCTACCTGACCAAAATCAGACACAAAGTGGTACGGCCCATTTTCATTCTGTTGTGTATCTCTCTGCTGTCCCCACATTGATACATCTCGGTAGCCAGACAATTGCCATTACCCCTCTCCTCCATCCTGATCTGCCTTATTTGCACTTACACCACTTCAACCCACCTTCCTTTGACTCTCTGCAGACACGCTCTACTTTCTCAACATCAGCCGTGGGTGGCTTAGCACCAGATAGCATGTCCACCAGGTTTCACAACCCCCACATGTGTCATGACATAAAGGTCTAAGGCCACCGGATTGGATGTCCCCCACACAACCATTTTCAACATTCCCTCTAGCGTCAGGGTCAGGGGTTAACTGAGACACAACCACATATAGGCTAAACCATTAGAGGAGTGGAAATTGCATGGTGGGTGAAATAGTGCCTTAAATGCTTCCGTGTTGTTGTCAGTGGGATTGTGTGTCCTGGCTAGTTAGAGCATGAGTTTGTTAATGCTTCTGTTTGTAACCAGATGCCACTTTCTCTGCTCTTGCTCTCCAGACTATGCACGACTTTGAATACCTCAAACTCCTGGGAAAAGGCACTTTTGGCAAAGTTATCCTGGTAAAGGAGAAGGCCACAGGACGCTACTACGCCATGAAGATCCTGAAGAAGGAGGTGATCGTAGCAAAAGTGAGTGGATGCCAACGAGCAAGTAAAGGGGGAGAAAAGACACCGGGGAGGGCAGTGGAGCACATGACTGATACCTAAACGGTTAGCCATTGTGAGAGTTGCACAAACACTCTTTATGGCTTTTTTTTTCCAGGATGAAGTGGCGCACACACTCACAGAGAACAGAGTCCTCCAGAATTCAAAGCATCCGTTCTTGACAGTAAGGAGCCCCTTCGTATACCTAAACCAAACCTTATTTTAACTAACAGAGATCCTCGGGAGCCTCTTCAATCCAATCCAGCAGCATCCATTCAGAAAAAAAGGGGCAGTTTTACCGGGAATGTTTTGAAGAGCTGTTCTTACAAAGACTGCAGTCGAGTTGGGCCTTTTATAGCAACACTGGACGTTCTTTTTTTATCAGTTAACTCTTTCTCTCTAAGTCTGAGGTGGGTTGTAGTGAAAAGCTCCTCCAAATTGTTAGCTTTAAGTGGTGGGTGGGGGCAACACATAATGTGATGTGCTCAGTGCAATGAATGAATGGGACCAGTTTTTACCACAGTAGTTAAAAAACTTTAGCACACTGGTTACATTATGTTGTTTTTTAAATGATCTTCTAATTTGACCTTTGTGTTTTAAAAATGCAACTGCAATGTGCATTGTAATGTTTCATGTTACAATCAGCTGCCTAAATGCCAGCTTCCTCTTGAATTTGCTGGAAACACCAGTAAGTTCTGCTTTGAGCGTTCTCGTTCTCTGTTTGCAGGGACTGAAATACTCCTTCCAGACACATGACCGCTTGTGCTTTGTCATGGAGTATGCAAACGGTGGTGAGGTAAAAAATGTTTTAACCATCTCTAAATCTGCACCTGTAGGTCTCAGTGAATCAGAATACCTTTCAACTTAAACAATGTTACCTTTACTGTCTTCTATGGGCTAATACACTCTCTTTTATCTGTCCTCTGCCTTCTCACCATCAATCTCCCCTGTTTCCCCTCAGCTTTTCTTCCATCTGTCAAGGGACCGCGTGTTCTCAGAGGAGCGGGCACGATTCTATGGCGCAGAGATAGTGTCAGCGCTTGACTACCTGCATGCTGAAAGAAATGTGGTATATCGAGATCTAAAGGTAGGTGGGGAGACGCATCCTCACTTTCTCTCATCCTCGCTGTCAGCGTCTCTCTTCTGTCTTCCCCCCCCTTCATTTCTCCCCTGGCAGGATATAAATAGGGTTTGCCTCCATCCGTGTCAGTGGCCAGGGCTTATTGATCTGCCTCCCCCAGATCAGTCCCACTGCAGCTGGAGGGAGGCTCTGTCCATACGTTTACTGCAGCTAGACAGAAATAACCACCAGTCCTCTTTGAATAGATCTCCAGCGCCTCCCGTTATAGCATGCATACAGTGTTCTCAGTGGGTGATATTTGTGCACTTTATGCATGATTCACATCATTTTATATGCTGGCAGCTCAGCCCTATTAGTTAATAAAGAGAAAATGTCCATCATAATTGTGAAATAAAGAAGCTACAAGGTTTGAAGTACTCCTTTTTTTATTACTAGCTTAAGAAAACTCTAATACTCTAAAGATAAGATCAGAGATGGATGCTGCAGACATGTTTGGGTTTAGGAGGGCTGTGGGGGGTTATCAGTGTTGCAGTGGGCATCTGTGGCCCTACTACTTCCAGCTGATAAAACCAGTCAGGTCAGCACAGCACTCTCTCCCTCCTTCCCTCCCTCTCTCCCTTGGGTTTATGAGGCAGGCTCCCAGCCTGCTAGGGTTCTCCTGAAAATGCCAGGGTAGCAGGATTGGAGGATGTGCTGACTCTGGCCGGGCGCTGCTGGCCACGTGTGAGCTACAGCTGCCAGGTGACTTTAACTGAGAGAGAGAGAGAAAGGGAGGGAGGAAGGGAGGACACTGATATTAAAAGGCCATGCAACCTCAAGTCATGACACTGCATGATGCACATCCTTAAGGCCTTTAGGTTAAGTTACCTGTATGTGTAATCACTAGGTACGGTTCCATTTGTTTAAGGGAATTTTCAATTTTTCAACTTTTGCAAAAAAGGTTTTAATACTTTGCTGCGGTTGGTTTGTTGAGAAAGAGAATATGCGATAAAAGGCTGATAGAAACAGATTTCTGGAATATAACTTTTGTCATGGTACTCAGTTTATTCTTTTGTAGAAAAGGCATTCATAGCTATCATCGTTACATACCTGTACTAAAAATCTATAAAATTAAGAATAAAAAGTACTGAGGTGTACAGGGTTACCACAATGTTCCTGGTTTAATTCAAGATGAGGGAGCAAATGACACCAAAATGCACACTTGGATTAAATGACCAATTCATTAATTAAAAAAAAGAGAAATGACACCTTGGGTGGTAAGCAGCAATTAAAAAGTTATTAAAGTTACTGGTGCTCAATTGATTATGTTATCTTGTCACATCCTCTTGAAGAAAGGCAGTTCATGGGGAAGTTATTTTGCCAGAATTTCACAAAGTAATTTAACACTTTGATGGAAACTAACAGTGATGCTATTTTTGTACATTTATGAATCAGATTAACAGAATGATTCACTCATTACTTCCCTAAACAGTGAGTAATTTTACGAAGACCTTAACATCTGTCTTCTTTCTGCTTCCCCTCAGCTGGAAAACCTCATGCTGGACAAAGACGGACACATAAAGATCACAGATTTTGGCCTGTGTAAGGAGGGGATCAAAGATGGCGCCACCATGAAAACTTTCTGTGGAACACCGGAGTACCTAGCACCTGAGGTAACAACTGCTGTGATTCAGTCTACCTGAAATCTTGACATCACCCTTTCTTGCAACAAAGTCAGTTTTATGTAGGCAGTAGGCACATACAGATGGGGGATAAATTAAAGGAAAAACAAATATGTCTCTAAGTAACGTGTCAGGCCGATATCAAACCATTTAGTGACCCCTCGTGTCCTGCAAGGAAACATCTGCATTCATTATGTGTCTTTACTTTATATGATATATTTTTCAGATGTATGTATTGAGATATCAAAGCTTTCTGGACTATAATATTACTTAATTAACAAAAACAAAGTGAGACCATGAGTGAGCAGATAAAGAACAACATAACCTGGAGCCCAAAAATTAAAGTTAGTCCTATCACGCGTGACATGAGTAGATTCCAAAACAAAATGCAGTGCTGTTGGATATCAGTGGATGAGAAGCATGTGGAAGAAAGGGCAGCTGTCCCAAAATGCCTTTCTAATCTCCAGCTGAGGTCTGTGAGTTAATGAGTGTGGCGTGTGCCCAGGGCAGGGCAGCCTGCTCTCATATTTGCTGTATAGAGAGAGGTGTGGCTACTCCCTATTGCGTGCAGGTATGACAAGTGTTGGAGTGGGCTGTGTAACCTGATATTGCATTGTGTGTGTGTGAGTAAGTACATGAGTGTTTGCGCTCGCCCCTTGCCTGTTGCCGTAAAAATGTTTTCCGGGAGAAGGGTGTCCATGTTGACACAGTTGCCGTATCGTTGTTTTTAGCCTCCATTTGGAATTTTCTGACTGGGGGAGGAGGAGGGGTTATTGGCTGGTAGCGCCTCAGGAAACGTGAGCTTCTGCCACTGGAAAAAAAAAAAGACCACATTGGGTACAGCTGTTGTGTGGCACAAGGGGAGCCACAGCCTCACTGTTGCCCTGGATGCCTCGCCTGACCTGGTCAGAGAAAGAGCCATCATGAGCATGTTATCCCACAGTGCTGCCTCATAGGAACATGTACTGTTTTTTTTTCATCAGGCAGACCAAACCTCCTCTATCTGTCAGCACCAGGCCATCAAGGCACAGAGATTGGCCGGGCTTGGCTATCATGTGAATATTTACTCCCTCACACCTGGACAAACATACAAAAATTGTCTATTTCTTTTACTACTATAAACCTTTTTCAAGCATTTCTCAGAGTTTCCCACCTGTCCATCCTAAACTCTGTCTCAGCCCCCCTTCGCTCCTCCCCAGAGTAGCACACTCTATGACAGCTCCAGCCTCGGCAACGGAGAGCAGGGAGACATCAGGGGGCGTTGCCATGGCAACAGGGTCGCTGGCGAGCGTCTCTATGGAGTGCGGGCCAGGCAGTGTTACAGGTTGTTCTGCAGTAAACAATGACCTTGTTGTGTGTGCTGCACAGGAATGCTGTAACGTCTGGGAATATTCCACCCAGAGCAGGGGGGGAGAGAGAGAGAGAG
>NW_023339873.1:15255628-15315757 GCF_004916995.1 Morone saxatilis
AGGGAGAGGGAGAGGGAGAGGGAGTAGAGACCCAATCTTCAAAAGCCTGACCAGTTTCTCTCTAGAGTACAGAGTGGGACAAATTCACTTTGTCACTTTTATTAAGTAGTTGAAAGAAGAAAACCATTATTGGCTAAGGGAATTAGCTTTTAGGGAATATCTACAAAGAAAAATGTGGCCAGGTTTAATCTAGCCACTGAAACTGATCAGGATTCACGAGATTGGAAGATTAATGGCTGTCAGTGCAGAACTTTGTGAGCAAAAGAAGTATACCAAGTGGGGCTCTGGAGCAGCAGCAAGTGTTTGTGCTTTTATCCCCTCTCTCTCTCCTCACTCTCTCCTCCCCCTGTCTCTGCTCCTTTGGGGCAGTGTAACAGTATTAGTTTAGGGCTGAGGCCCAAGCAGGCAGGCAGGCAAGCAAGCAGTCCTGGTTACGTATATGAGGGATGAGCTTGGCTCCTGCGCTCCTGGCAGCTTCACAGCTGTGGCGCTCTTCTACATATATGGGGCAGCTGCGGGCCCAGCTGTCGCACGGTGTGAATCACACGACAGCAGCGCTGGAAATAGAGACGGCCCAGTAATCCTAGCCCCACACCGGCTTCACGTTACTCCCCCTGCCCTCCCAATCCTCCTCCTCGATGCTCACCACTCACCGCAGCGCCAGGCGGAGTGCCCACAGACACATGCGCAGCTGCGTGCACGTGCACACACATGCAGTAGTTTTGTTCCTTTTACGGACACATCCGTCCATCTGTTTTCCAGGACCCTCTCTCGGTCTGGGCACTGTTGTGTCCATATCTAATTCTATTAATCTGGCCACGTCTTTTTACCTAAGTTTCTATTCTTAGGCCTGAATTGCCTAGCATCACCGTGCTTGAGGTTTAAGAGAACAGACTGTTCTCATTGCCTTGATTTCACCTTCAACATCCGCCTGGCGAGGTAGAATCCAGTACATGTCCCCTGAGACCTTGGAACAACTCTGCTCAGCAGCACATTAGTCATGCAACAGGTCGCACTGTTTTGTAAGCACAACACTGGAGGAGTTTGTGTCATTAAGAACTGTCGAAAAAAGTCATCCTATGGAAATAAAATAAAAAAATATTTCCCTCTCTGTAACTCTGGTTGAGTTCATTGAGCGGTTTGTTTGTGAGACTGGTTCGTGTTTGTTGCAACACATTTGCTTATTTAAGCGAGCTACACCTCTGCTGCTTGTTGATCTGTATGTGTGTTTGTGTATGTGTGGAAGGCCCTGTGGTGATTAAATATGCAGGGCTCCAGGGGAAACTCTATCCTTGCTCCTAATGTGAGATGTGAGTCAGTATTGGCTGTGGTGGCCTCAGAAGCCCAGACCAGGGGGGAGAGCAGGTGATTTTGGTGGGGGTGGGGTGATGGGGACAACCCAGTTGCTTTAGGGTTTGTATATTCAACCTAAAGAGCTGCTGTCTTCACAACCCTCTGATGTCCAAACACAACCTTATTGGCCTATTTTGTAGCTACAAAATCATAGCAACTGAACTTGTTCTTTAGCAAATATTCTGTGAAAAAAGATGTTTACATTTATGTTTTTCTATATTATAAGACTGTAGTGTTGTTGTCTATATACCTACATACTAAATTAGCTGTTCATGCTGTATGTGCATCCCAACAGCTGCATTAATTATCCTTTTACTCCCCCCTCCTCCTTATCCCGAAGGTGCTAGAAGACAACGATTACGGCCGTGCTGTGGACTGGTGGGGTCTCGGGGTGGTGATGTACGAGATGATGTGCGGCCGACTGCCTTTCTACAACCAGGACCACGAGAAGCTGTTCGAGCTCATCCTGATGGAAGACATCCGCTTTCCTCGCACACTTGGCCCCGAAGCACGCTCTCTGCTCTCTGGCCTCCTTAAGAAAGACCCAATGCAGAGGTGAGGAGCCTACACTGTATTCTCTATCATCCATTAGTGTATCTCAAAGTGGGAGACATCGAAATTGCATCTTTATTGACATATTAATTCTTGTAACGCATCCCGATTTGTCCTTTTGTGTCTTGCAGGTTAGGCGGAGGGCCCGATGATGCCAAGGAAATCATGCAGCACAAGTTCTTCGCAGGAATTGAATGGCAAGATGTTTATGAGAAGAAGGTCGGTTTCTAAAATGTTCTTGTTGTTTAGTATCTCCCTCGTTGTCTTGTGATTGTCGTGTTGTAGGACACCAAGCTCAGATAAATGTCATTTCTTCCTTCCAGGGATAAATGAAGTTTATGTCACTTGAAACGCCACCGTCTAGAAACGATGTAGATTGTCATCAGGACGACAACTGTTATCAAACTGATCGATGGTGCTGATGTGCTGATATGTTTGTGTCTCTTCTCCCTTCCAACAGCTGGTCCCGCCGTTTAAGCCCCAAGTTACCTCGGAGACGGACACACGATATTTCGACGAGGAGTTCACAGCACAGACCATCACTATTACGCCACCCGGACAAGGTAGCACCAAATCATACACTCCCAAGCATACAGTGTTCTTCATACGACTTTTCCTATGTGGTGTAACTTCAAATCAACAGACTCCCTGTTGTGGAGCTTTATGGTGTTTGAATGTGACAATAAGGCAGATAAATAAAGTGTGGACTGTGTGAGAGAAGATGAATTGCCACCTAACTTGTGTGATAAATTTCCCCCCACCTCCTG
The DNA here is from genome assembly GCF_004916995.1 of Morone saxatilis. Lineage (NCBI taxonomy): Eukaryota > Metazoa > Chordata > Actinopteri > Moronidae > Morone > Morone saxatilis. Next base: position 15,258,301 of record NW_023339873.1, read on the forward strand.
TGAGACTTTAAGAATGAGACTTAATTCACTCAAGATGAAAGCAGCAGCTCAGGGTCATTGAATTAGTTTTCATGTGAAAACCCTAAAATGATTGTCACGGTCTCCTTTCATTTTCAGTGTTACATCAAAATGTAAGCTGTCAGGCTCTTTCAGGAAACTTTGAGAACTAAATAATTTAGTCAGAAAGGTTATCTTGAGTATTTTCCTCTGTAAAGAAGTTTGACAGGCATTCTTGGTGTGAGTTAGTTTTGGGGAGCTCATAAATAAAGGAACCATTCTGCAGGCGTATAAAGCTCCCCTGAGAGGAGTCTCCCCTCTCCTGGACAGTCAGTGCCACTAAAACAGAGTAGCATGGCTCACAGAGTCATCAAATGCATGTGAATGACTGCCAATGTGTAAATGCAGATATGACCTAGTATTAGAAAAATAGTAAGATTGGCAATATATTGGATTATTGGCACTGGGGGATATTGACAAAATCAAATAAAATAGTATTTTATTTATTTATAAGAATATTTTGATTTCATGAGGTGAACATTTTAAGCTTTCAAAGGATGCAGGTGAAAAATCTACATTTTACTGAAAGTTATAATAAGCATCATTTAAGACAATATCTAGTCTTATATCACAATGCAACATTGTATCTTCTAGCTGTAGGAATGATCAGCTTTATGTGTACTTCTGCTAGGAGTAGATGATATACACTCCTGTATATGTAATTTATATCCAAAATCCCAGTTTAATATATATATCAGTACATACTGGAATATTGTGATTGTTTCTGGAAAATCAGTTGAGGAACTGTTAATGGACAAAACAACCAGGAAAGAATGCCTGTTTTTTTCTAATCCACTAAATTACATAAAAAGACAAATCAAGAGACTTCATCACACTGATGCAAAAATCAAACTAAAATCTAATTTAGCCATAAAATAATCCTGGACATTGAAAATACCCCCCTTTGATATCAAAGGGGGTGATTTTTCTGACAGTAGACAGATTTGTTATCTTGCAGTATACATAGTCTAAGCTCTAAGCTCCATAAGCCCTAAGCAGTTCTTTGCCCTCTCTCCTCAGATGACAGTATGGAGTCATTCGACAGCGAGCGGAGACCCCACTTCCCCCAGTTCTCCTACTCTGCCAGTGGGACCGCCTAAACGACTCTGATACATTCCCCCCGGTCCCCACCATCTCCCCTCACCCCACCCGACTGCACTCTCAAAAGACCGGGGGCTGCAGCCCCTGTCCTCCCCAGCATTGTCTGCAGATGCCGTTGGTGGATGCAAAATGTACAATCTGCAAGTTGTGTTTTCCAGGAAGGAGGAAGTTCAAGACAAAACAAAGATAACTGTGGTTGTTCTGTGAGGCCTTTTGAACATTGACCACAGAGAGAGAGTTAACACTACCCTGCATTTCCTGATTGTTATGTTGTATACTGAGCAGGCATCCATACACCATAATGAATGGGGAAATGTAGTTTTGTTATGCACAAATTAGGCCACTGATGTGAATTTTGAAAAGGGCCATATTGTATTGAAAATATACAAGTATCAGTCAAGCATTTCGAATAGAAATAGGCATACTGTGGACCAAAAAGCATCATGTGAGCAGAGTTTATTGTTTGTTGAGTGGGTTAGAAATCCATGTTTTCCTCTCTTTAGACTTCTGAACAGTTACAAACAAATACCATTCAAACTTCAAGACATTTTTGGCTCCAAAAGTGAATGTACCGTATCAAATAAAGTCAATCTTTCTGCATACTTATGTGTTGTAACACATGGCTGATTCTCCTAAGACCATCTTCTGGAGAGGACTTTGTATCACCTTTCTACTACCCTGATGCAAAACTGACACCAATCGGTCTGTTGTATTATCACGCTACACCGTGATGAGTCTGATGAATCAATTGTGCAATACAGTCTGATATGGGGAATGCCAGAAATGCAAAGAATGCAGCGTGTTTAATCATTAAGGTAAAAGCTGTCCTGCAATGGATTCCTCTTAACTGTTTGCACATCAGAGTCACTGAGAGACCCCCAGTTTCCTGTTCAGGATAATAAATAGCTCCTCCAGCCCCCCTGAAGTAAGTGCTTATAGTTCCTGATGCCTTCCTATCTTGATGCTGTGCTGCAGACACCTCCTGGTTTCCCTCTGATCAGGGTCAGTCAGTCAGTGCTGACCCATCAGAAACTCTTCTCTCCTCTGGGTTTTTCCTCCATGTACAGTACAGTATTGGGTGTTTTCCACCCAGTGCATTCACTGCAGCCTCAATGAGGTCACTTTAACATAATACACTTCTTTAGGAATACTTTGCAAACAAACTGGGCTTCAGGGGAAAAACACAAAGTCATCATTAACATCTTTGATTTGCTACTTTAGGGGACTTCTGTCCCTTCACAAGCTTCTGAGTTATTTATGAGACCAGCATTGACAAAAATGAGTTTTACTGTGCCAATGATATGCACTTTGCTGCCCCAAAATGATTGTATTTGGACTCTTATTTGTATTTTATGGTTGGTAAAGACTAAATTAGCTTCTTTTATAGTGTAAATTCAAATGTTGTGGATACAAATAAAACAAGAATTGCTTGTTTGAATGATTTCTTCCCTTTTACAGACAGCTGAGGCTAAACTGAGACTCTTGGGAACTGAAACTCTTATTTGAAAGTGTACTAAAAAGTTTCCCAAAAAAAAAAAAGAAACGCTTCAGAATTTTTAAGATGACAGATAATCATTTTTCAAAAGTACATCATACGTTATTGAATGTAATGGTTCTTATGATATTGTTTTCACTTCAATCATTTGCAAACCTTTGTTCAGTTTTTGAATCTGATTGTTACTTGTTCCTATGCACGCTCGCCCTTTGCTGTCACCTTCTGAAAATAGGGAAATTCATTTTATACTTTTTATTTTTTATTTCAACTGTTTTTGTACCTGCCCTCCCATATTCCTGAGACTGAGGACACCAGCTTTAGTAAACAAATAATATAAACTTTGTACACTGTTTTTACTTGTTTCTTTCAAATTGATGAAATAAAAGGTCTTAACAATAACCCCTGTGGACTCGTCTTTTATTGTAAAATCTTAAAGCTCTGCCCTTGAAGAGATACATATTAACTTAAGAAATAATTAATCTTATATTTGGCTAAATGAACCGTATTGAGAAGTACTGATTACTGTGTCTACTGTCCCATTGTTTACTTACAGGGATGACAATGTTGAGTTATTAAGTAGGGGGAAAATGTTCTAGTCTAGTTATGTATTGTTTTTCACACAAACGTCCTTCCATGTCTTTGTATTTGCACCTGATCACATTCTTTCTCATCTGTCCTTGTTTTTCTCCTTGGTTTCTTTATATTGCACTTTTTACACTTGGTTATTTCAGACTCATGGATTTTTAAAGGATATTTGACTTTGGAGTCCCTTTAAGTGGCAAAAGCTACAGTACACCAGTAGGCTGCACCTTCACTCTGTCACTAAAAGATTAGTCAACAGGAGCAGGAAGTTTGTTTATCTAAACCTCACTGTGATCTCAGCCTAAAGATAAAACACGGCTAAGTGTGTGAGACAAATGTCCCAGCGCTCACCGGCGCTGACTGTGTCTTGGCCGTGTTCTCTGCCTCTGCAAGACCACTCAGGTCCACGTCTGGGGCTCTGCAGCTGGTCTGAGACGGATGGGAGGCTCCCCCCGGGCTTCGGGCAGATGGTACAGTCTCTGGAGCAGATGTTGACAGCCAGGGCTCACAGTCTGTCTTTTGGCCAGCTGCAATACACAGCGCCACACTGTGAGACCGAGGCTTGGCCCAGTGTGCCGCTCACCTGACAACCATCCCTCACCTGACTCCAGCTGCCCGAAACACACTGCAGAGCCGGGGCTGCAGCTCTGCCACAGGCATCCCCTGGGTGATGTAGTGTTGTGCTGTGTGGAGAACGTGTCACTCAAACAGCCTGCAAGCCAGCCACAACTCAAAATCAAGAGGATGTAACGTCTCTCTTCTCTTTTCATTGTAGGACACTGTAGCCTTTTAGCAATTTTTTACCTTTTCAAAGTCTGCTTCACTGTAAGCAGTTTTATAATTTACCACTATAAGATCAGCTGCATAGACAGCCTGCTCAGTGTCTTGTTCATGGACACTTCAGCATGCTGCCTCACACAATGCTTGCACTTGCATTCTCTTTACTGACTGCACTACTCTGCTGCTGCTGCTGCAAGAGTATACAACCATAACAAAACACATAAAAAAAACCTGTAGGAGATAGTGAAAGCAAGAGGAGCACTCAGGACAGGATAAAACATGATCAGCTACATGATCACAAACTCACTCAATATGGTGTTAAACAGGTCTTCTGTGGAAAAAGTCCTATATTGCTGACTGCTGGGGCTTGGTGGAAGAAAGTGGAGTCATAATCATGATAGAACAGGATTGTGTCATATGAGGGTGGGGAGTTATAGTGTAACAGAGGTCAGAAACAGGTTCAACCTGTTGACTACAAGAGCAGGGGTGAAGTAGAGGGTAAACCCACCTAAACATAGCACAAGGAAAGTCTTGAAATGGTGCAGAATGCTGCAATCCTAACTAAAACTAGAAGATTTGACTATATTACAGCAATTCACTTCACTGGCTCCCAGTCCATATCAGATCAGACTTTAAGGTGGATCTGATGACTTACAAAATCGTAAATTGTCTCAACCCTTCATATCTGTGTGATCTCCTAAACCTTATATTCCTGTTCTCTCCACTCTCGAATACAGGGCTCCTGTCTGTCCCCAGAGTTATAAAGTAGTCAGCAGGCGGCAGTGCCTTTTCTTATTGTGCCCCTTTTCTCTGGAATAACCTCCCTGCTGGAATCAGATGGTCTGACTCTGTTGGGGCTTCTAAATCCAAACTTAAAACTCATCTTTGTGCCTTAACTTTTAGTTAGTTGCTCTGATTATTTCACCATTATCCTTCGTGTGGGTGTCAGTTTTAATGAATCTGTTAAGCATTATACTTATAGTGCGTGTTTGTCCTGCTGATGAAAAAATACTGTAAACTTTCTGAAAGCCACTGCATCTCTCTGACCCTCTGTTTGTTTGCTGTCCCACAAGCATGTGAGTGTCCAAGCTGTGAGTCACTCCCTAGTTCGCCGACCTGGGACCTCTCTCCCTCCCCTGGCTGCCGGTGCCTCATTCCAGATGTTTTGGATCTGGATCTTTGTCCTCCAGGAGATTCTACCTCTCCTCTTGTTTCTGTCTCTCTCTCTCTCTCTAGTGTGGATGTTGTCCTTGTCTCTCTCTCTCTCTCCCTTTGTGTGTTGTTTGTGGCTCAGGTCTGTTTGGATCCATATTCTTATATATTTACAATCTATCTATAATTTTGTCATCCTGAGTGTCCAAACTGTAATGTTACTACATTGGTCAATTCTGTACACATCCCATGTTTTGCAAGGCTGAGAGAGGGATTTTAAAAAATGTACATTACTTTTTTATTTGTAAAAAAGTTTGTTTTTAGAGTTGTGGGAAGACATTATAGAGGGACTTTTCCTCACATGGAAACTGGAGGTAATCATTTTTTTCCTTTTTTACTGACTGCCACTGGTGGAAAGTACATTTTCTCAAGTACAGAGGTACAATTTTGAGGTACAAGTACCTATAAATTATTTCCATTTATGCTTATTTATACTTTTACTCCACTACATATCAGAGGGACATATTGTACTTTTTACTGCACTACATTTGTTTGATACCTTTGGCAGATTCAGATTAATGACATCAAATATAATCAACATATAAATAATTATGTCATATTATACATATTGATCCATTGGTGAAATTCACAAAGGACCTGCAGTCTATATTGTAAAAAATAAGTCCCACCTTTACCAGCTGAAACATTAAAGTAATGTAAATGCATCAATAATTTTAATCCAATAATATACATTTTTATGAAAAGATATTCTGCATACTGACTCATTTTATTTTTTGTAATTTAAGTATATTTTGAAGTTCATGTAACATTTTGAATGCAGGACTTGTATTTCTACATTGTGGTTTGGCTGCTTTAATTTAAGTTAAAGATCTGAGCACTTCTTCCACCTCTGCTACTACAAACACACTGAGAGCAAAAATGCAAGTTTTCCTGGAGATCAATGCGGTAAATTGGAACTAGAGCGCCACCTAGCGTGTATAACACTTATGTAAAAAGTATTTCTGTTGGATTAATATTCCATATCCACACATCAAATTACTAAAGAGCAAATGATTAGATAAACAGCGTATTGCAAGTTGAATATATATAGCGGTATGATATTTGAATGGGATGTTCTTACTGGTGATTCATGCGCTTTACACACTTTTTACAACAATAAGTTAACATTATTTAAATCTCTGTTTCCCGAGGAAGCAGTTATTATTTATTTTTTACCTCGTTGCCACATGAAATCAATCCTTTTATTTGACTTTAAGCTGATATATTCTCCTTTCTATTGTCCCGCTGGAGCTGCAAACGTGAAACAAGATAAACAAAGTGATGTCGTGCCATAGAGCCGAAGATCGTCAAAAAAGAGGATGAGTCACCATGAGGTTAAAACTCTAGAAAACAAAAAACAAAAACCTCTAATCCCTACGCATGCGTGCTACACCTGCGATTTTGTTTTACCAAGCAATGGCATAAATACCTTCTGGAGCTTCTGGAGCATACACAAAGCAGCTTATGTAAAAATATATCGGCATACATTTTAAAACCCATCTCCCTAGTACCAAATCCCCACATCTGCTCACAGATCCCCATATCTTCAGCTGATACTGTATTTTTTAGGCTAATACCATAGTAATAATTTAGGAATTTAAATATCTGACAATGATATATAATTTAAAAAATAATAATTAACAATAAAAACACATGCTGTTGATATGGATCCCTTGGATAGGAAAATATCAGCCAGTGCTCTCTGACTATGTAATGGAGTTACTATTTCTAAATCTATTTTGGCATTTCTGTGCCACAATTTCTGGTTACTTATCGGCCAACAGATAATTGATACAGCTATATCTGTAATAAGTTATTAATAATATATTGCTTGCCTTTTTCCAACGTTAAAATGCTGCTTACATGTTAATAATCGGTTATATTTTGAACTAAAGTAAAAAGGGTAAAAATGAAAAAAAAAACAATAAAAACAATTCGTTACATTATTGTTTTATTTTTGAATATGCTAAATAATACTCATAATAAAACCTATATTTAATTATACTAAAAATGAATATCTACTAGAGGGCGTGCTCTTCTTTTCTCCCCCTAACCATGAGGGTATTTTTTTGTCTGCACCCGGAAAACCCACAGAGTGAGAGCTCTTACTTCCCTCCACCTCTCAGCTCAAACTCAAAGCGGCTGATGGGACTTGTCAGGCGACGTCACCGTGTCGGCAGGAGAGGCGTCGCAGAGTTTCGCCCGGTTGTCATTCCCAAAGGAAGAAGAGGGTGTGATCCAAATTTACCTGTCCGGTGTTACCTGGCGCCCTTGTCGTACATGTCGGTCGTCGAATATCCTCTGCCGTAGGTCGTCAAACACTGGCTTCACTCAGGAGTAAGACGGAGAAGGCACTGAAGGTAACGTTACGTCCTTGTTGGATGCACGATCGTTGGAAAAAGCTTGTTTCGGTCAGCAACGTCAGCTACAAACAACCGCACCGTCACCGACACTCAAACAGTCCGCGGTGAATAATATCAGAGCTGCCATTTCCAGACAATTATTCGGTAATAAGTTGAGCTCTAGAGGTTATTATTGGGCTCATATTACTTTGGCTGTAATGGTAACGTAGCCAAGGTTACAGGAAGTAAAAACGTGAGTTGTTGGCTGACGTTACTCAGAGTCGCAGGCGCCACTTTGCAACAGGTTTGCCAGCGTGAGTAATTAAACAGATACTGTTTAAAAAATGCCTCGTTTTATAAGGAGCTCTGCGTTTGTGAACACATCCTCCTCTACTGACGCATGGGAAACCTGTCTGTCCCTAACCTGGCTGACTCACCAACACATTAAAATGTGTTCAGAGTGCTTATTTCATTGCATTATCTCAATAGTAACATAGCCAGACCGGAGCTGGTCGGACAAACAGGTCTGACTTAGGTGATATGGTAACTTCCCCTCAGTAATCTCTACTCTAAAGCATGCTTTCACAACAGACACCTAGCATTGTTCAGGGACACACAGGTATTGACTTTTGATCATGCCTCCTGAATGACAACTGTTCAGGCATTTCAACCCTGTGGTTTCCTTTGATATGCCCTCCTGGCCATGTTCTCTCTGAATATTTCTCGCTTTTTTTCCCCCCATAGGATGCTAAGAAGATCCTGACTCGTGGCCCCAACATGAGTGTGACATCATGGTTCCTGGTCAGCAGCTCCGGCACACGCCACCGGTTGCCACGGGAGATGATCTTCGTTGGCCGGGACGATTGCGAGTTAATGCTGCAGGTGTGTGTGTGTGTTTAAGAGCACGCCTGAAGGATAACGTGTGTGCTCGCGTACTTGTCACATGAACCCTAACTGGTCTCTTCACTGTAATCTGTCAAAAAGGTTTGTTGCTCTTCCCTGATGTCTGACAGGACGGCTAGTCACGTGAATATGTGAAACACCAGAGGGAGGCTCCATGCATGCTTCGTGTGTGTGCGACCTGGTGACACTGCCTTCGCACAAAGTTGCCCCCGACCGCCTTTCAAACAATGAACTAAAACAGCTCAAACGTTCCACTGTGTTGTTTTTCCATCCACCGTCTGTCATAAATACAATTTCTTTGTGGGTTTTTCGTATAAATCTCTCCCTCCCATTTTCTCCTCGCTGTGTATTTAGACCAGTGAAAGAGGAATGTTGCCTTAGGAGCCGTTGTTTATACTTTCCTTAGCGTTATGCTCAGAAAAGCCGTGCCAACCACAGAGCTCGGTTAGATTGAAAAGTTGCTTGTGTCCGCATTTAGGCGTCGCCAGCTCAAGGAAAAAACCTCAGCTTCTCCCAGTCTGAGATGATGCAGACTTTACTGTTGCTCTGTTTAAGTGCTCAGGACTGCTTCCTGACTTGGCACACCAGTCAGCCTCTACTCCAAACTGTCTTTAACCCTTCAATCTTTTGTTTTTTTCAGTTTGTAGCTCAGCGTATTTTTTTTTCCCCCATTCAAACCACAGTTGAATGTCTGTAACGTGAGAATCCTGTTTGGCATGAAAAGCATGTAAGAGAGTGTAAGTGAAGTCAGATCAAGTAGCGAAGCCCGGGGCCTCCACTTCAATGTTTGGACTTTCCATGACGACTCGTGTCTGATCAATGTCTGTATCTCCATGAAAAGTAATTGGACCATATGCCCCCTGCAATAATAGTGACTGCATTATGTCACGTTCAGCAGTATAGTCATTGTTTCCTGATGCCAGAGCTAACATTTTCTCTGTGATAAAGGGGGACAAAGTGAAAGTAGGTAGTAGTCATTGAATTAGGAACTCTTAGTGCGGCTGCATAGTTAACCTAATCAAGTTGGTAAACTAATTGCTAAACATTTACTTGTATGCAGTATCGTATATACAAGTGATTTAGAAGTCCACTGAGTGAATAGGTCAACACAGATGGTACATACAGCCTCTGAACGCTGTTTGGCCCAGTTAGTAGCTGATGTGGAAGAGTGTGTGACAACCCTGTAAATGGACCATACGAGGATGGTGGTAATTTTGCAAATGAGTTTGGCAGTCAGTCTTCAGTCTTTGTGATTTTTGTGACGAGGAGGCCCAGAGTGCCTAATGAGCAGACAAGACCCATTGAGTCAGTCTGAATCACTTGTGCAGTTTGCGCTTAATTGGTGAAAGCATATTTAGAAGTAAGCACCTATTTCGTCTGATTATGAGCTACGCAGGCAGAGTTTGGCACATGAGGGCCAGCTATTAGTGTTACATTAAAGGCTTTTATGCAGTTTCTGCAGGGACAGGTCAGTGTGACTCTGCTCGAATGTCTTTAGACACCAGTCCTAATTTAGGATCCTTCTATAGGAATGATGATTTGTTTTAGGGCTGCAAATAATAATATTTTCTTTATCAATTTATTCTACAGATTATTTGCTCAATTAGACATTTAGTTCATTGGATGTAAAAAAAAAAAAATGGCCACACAGTTTCCCAGAACCCGAGGTGATGGCTTCAAATGTCTTGTTTCAGAACTCAAAGATGTTCAGGTCGCAGTGGTAAAAAAAAGAGAGAAGAAACAGAGAATGTGCTTTGTTTTTGCATATAAAATAAACAATCAATTATTAAAATACTTGCCGTTTTCTGTGGACCGACTAATCCCTTTATTATGACCTTTGCTTCACTTTTGTTGCAGTCTCGCAGCGTGGACAAACAGCATGCGGTGATCAACTACGACACAAACACAGACGAGCACATGGTGAAGGACCTGGGCAGCTTGAACGGGGTGAGTGAGTCTCTCTCTCGTGTCAGACTACCTGCCTCAACCCAGAGTGATAAAGGAGTCAGCCACTGGACTCCCTGAAGGCTCCAGTCTCAGGTCCACAACAATTCCCAGAGCACAAAATACCCCTCTCTGTGTGCCAGAGACGGGGACGGTTGGTAGAACAGTTGTAATCAGGAGACTCGATTTTCCTGCTGGCCCGAACCCCCTTTTTTTTTTTTTCCCTTCCCATTCTTTCTATCTCACTCTGCAGCCCTCCTCCCTCCCTTCACTGCTCTGTTGCCACTTCATTTCACCATTATCCCAACGAAATACAGAGTTGAGCAGTGGGAGAAACCGTTCATTGTTCTCAGAGAGTGTTTCTTTTGGCCTTGGTAACTGCAGCCAAACTAATCAGAGCAGAACAGTGCAAGGACCTGTAACTGAAATTCAACATGGCTCAGTTTTGCCCCAATTATCTTCATTTAGTCCGTATAGAACAAGATCTGCTCTCCCATTCTCTGCTCTGCACACTTCCAGCATGATCTTTTGTTTTACATTTAACAACCTGATGAGTAGTCTCACCAGTTGTTAGTTTAGGCAAAAGATATCTTAATTGATCAACAAACTAAGCATTGTTGCATATGTTTACCTCTACCTGGCCATTAAGCATTCCACAAAAGCCGAGGCGGCCATTGCATAACAAGATAATCTCATCAGAGTTTTAATGTGCTGGTGGATTAACTTTCAGTGGGAAAACGGCCAATTGCAAAGCACCTTACAGTATGTGGGTGCGTGATATAAGGAATTAGAGAGCCTGTCACCTGCGAGTCAACACATTCACTTCATTAATGACCAGTGAAAATGATTTGACTTGATGTTATTTTTCTCTGTTTTGCAGACATTTGTGAACGACTTAAGAATCCCAGACCAGACGTACATCACCCTCAAGCTCTCTGATGTCATTCGTTTTGGCTATGATATCCTTTTTCATGTACTTACTTACATTTTAGTCACATGTTTGGCTCAACTGTGTGTGATTCGTGAAATACAGTTGTTGTGTTCTTCAGTTGGAACAGTTTAAGTTGGTGACTGAAACAAATTTTTTACATTTTATTTTCCCTCTGTGGTCTTTCACTCCATCGGCATGTTAATCCCCTGTGGTTTTTCAGTCAGGGGTTTTAGATTATGGTCAACTGTGGATAGAAAATCTCCTGCACCCTTTGACCCCCAGAGCAGAAAACTCATGAATGGTGAAACTTACTTAAGATAACAGCGGGGGAAAGCTCTGGAGAGCACAGAAACATTTAGGAGTGTTGGTGGCTAGTATGTGGCATGTGATTTTTCAAGGAGTGGGTCGTTGAAGATATGAGCTTGTTTGAATTGCAGCCAGTCTCTGCTGCTTATCTGTTTTCTTCCTACTTGTAAGCAGTAAGAAGAAGGTACTTTTGACCTCCTTAAGAGACAAGGTGAAAACTAGACATGAAATTGAAATTCAGTAAAAGAGCACTGACTGCACACTTACCAGACTTTAGGTAGCAGATTTGCATACACTGAACTCCCTGTGCCACTTACTGATCAGACACTAAACTGTGATTATATAAATAGATGTATTATCACATTGTTTTCCAAAATTGAAGGTCTGTCTGTGTACTTTAACTCCTCCTGCACATGCTCATGTTTATATCCTGGAGAAGAGTCAACACAAAGTCCCAGAGGAAGCTCTAAAAGTAAGTAATACTGGCATTGTGTGCCTTTTTTTAGGGTAGGGAGAAATGTTTGCTATTGATCTTTGTTGATAAACGGCAGTGCTCTTCTATAATTTGGATTATTTAATGATTTTTTTCAAATTCGCCCGTGAAATACCAGAAATGGTTACAAATGCATGTTGCAAGTTACTAAATCTTATCATAATTGCTAACTTTCTTTAAAATGTTTCCTTCTTTGTCTGACAAAAAGTAAATAAAGAACACTAGAGCTTCAAATTGACAAGGAAACAGAAAAGCAAGCACCTATAAGAGGCTTTACCAAAAAGATTTTACTGATAACAGCATTAAATGAGTAGTAAATGTCTATTGGTCAATTTCCTGTCTATTGACTAATTGAATAAAGGACTAAAATAAACAATATGCAACTTCTTAGTTGAAATGTGATGTAGTGTGCGTGACTTTAGTCAAGTTCCTGTGCCAACTGTTGTCACTCATCATTATGAGCTTGGTATGTTCCAACAAATTGGATAACTAGTGTTGGACTAGATCTGGTTTACTCCGCACTTAAAGTCACTTTGCTTATCTTGAATATTTTAATGCTTTGGTTTTGTGTCCTCGCCGCGCTGTGTCAAATGTTTTTTTCCCATATGCAGCGTTTTAGCCTCATGTTAATAACCACAACCCTGCTAACAATAAGACTGAGCAGAAGCCCTTAAAGGATATTCATCCTTACACTGTATATGTCTGAGGACAGTTACATCTGTACTGATTGTTGGCAGAAGGTTTCTCACATCCTGCTTCCCTCCTGTCTCTTTGTGCAGCATGAGAAGTACACCAGCCAGCTGCAGCTTAGTATAAAAGCCCTGGAGGCCAAGGCAAAGGAAAAACAGCAGCTCCAGAGCTCAGACAAGAGCAAAGGCTCTGTTTCCAATGTCAAACTGCAAGACAAGGCGGAGCGAAAAGCCCACTCACTCACAGGTAAACAACCCCCCTAACCCTGTCCGTCATACTACATCATAGCACATTAGCAGGAAGGGAGCAGGTTGTATGATAACAGAAGCAGTTCAATTGTTATTGTTGCCTGAGAGGATCTGTTCTAACTGAAATGGATTTGAATACCATGTTCATACACACACACGAGTAAGAGGAAGTGTCCAATCTCCAGTCTCCATGTGCTGCAGGACTGTGGCTTTAGATCACTTGATAACGTGGTTGTGGCTTCTTTTATTAAGAGCTCCCCTGGTGTGAGATTAGGCTGCCATGTGAGCTTGAGAGGCTGAGGCTGCAATCCTATAGTGTCAGTAAAGAAATAGATCTTGACATCCCGGAGGTTAGCAGAATGAGCGTACACGAGTAAGAGCTTGCCAGATGAGCTGAGGGGTAAAGAGTTAAGGACAAGCAGTCTTATCTCTGTCAGCCATGCCCGACCGCTGACAAGAGGTGGGATGCTGCCAGACACGCCGATGATGCTTCAACACGTGTCGTAGATAATTAGAAAGGTGTCTAGGCTTTTGGTTCCAAGTTGGCACTTTTGTCTATGTACCCGTTGGTGTACTTGCTGCCAGTTATATTTTCAGTTGCTGTGATGCCCTTTCGGCCCCGAGCTGTACGGCGTAAATCCTGTTGTACAGTACAGGCACCAGTGAAACAGTGAGAGAATTGTTAGTTCAAGAGAAGCACTTTGTGAATGAAGCTCATTCACACTGACAAAACCTATTCCAGCTGTTGTTGATTTAGCAATTCTCGTGCTTTCTGCTCCACAATCGCCCCTGTGAGCTTAGAGGGAAAGCTACAACGGGTGCTTAAAATAGGATTTTTCCAGCAGTAGGCTCATATCCCTCAGAGTGCCTTACAGATAAGTCATTGAAGTGCAGAACTTTGGAAAACATTTAGCGGGCCTTGTTGTAAGAAGTCTCTTACTAGAATGTGATTGTGGTTGTATCTCCTGCGGCAATAAGCTAACCACAGTGATCCTGTAAACCTGTAACTGCACATTCTTTGTCCAACGTGCTCACTGAAGCCACGTTTGGGAGGGGGCGTGCAGTGTGGCAGCAGCCTTCCCTGTGTTGTCGTGAACCAGTCCACCAATGAGATTAATTAGAACATGCTCCGCTCTCTCGCTAAATGTAGAGTCACAAGAAGATAAGGATAGTAAGTTACAGAAAATATGAATAAAACTGCACTTAGATAAACACATGTAGAAAAACATTTTCCTCACAGTGAGAGATAAAAAGAGCTGCACTTAGTTACACAACCACACTGGGTCTGCATACCTCTGTTGACTTCATGCAAATTGATTCTCTTTGGCTGAATTTGTTTGACTGGAGGCCTTGATGCAGTTTCTTATGTTTACTCTAGATTGGATGTTTCATTTTGGTTTTGTTAAGGTTTTTTCTAATAATTATTTTTAATCACACAAATCATGTACAATTCTGTCGCTTAAAGACTGCTGAGAGAGTTGTGTATATCTCTTTCTGTGTGCCCTTGCTTGTTTTCCCCTGCAGCTGTACAGGATGTGGAGTATGTCCAATCCTCCAGCTGTCTGCAGGGCAGGGCACTTCACTTGCACAGTGTGTGACTCAGTCAAGCCTACTTTATTCCCAGACTATTTAGTATTTTCTAAAGGGGCATGAAATGGATATTTGTTCACTGATACAGTACGCAACAGCACTACATGATTTAAAATGTCCCTAATCTCAGTTCATTTACTATGTTGTCTGATTTTCCAGACTAAGATGACCCGACTATGAATGAACTAACCTGAACAAGATCATGGAAATTAGTTTAATTTCCAGCGGTTCAAACTTTTCATGAGGCCACATATTGAGAACTGTGCTCAGTCCGCTTTAGTTGTGACACTCCCCCGTGTTTTCTTTAGCTAAAAGGAGAGGGTTGGCTAAGGGGAAAGGAATTAGTAACATGCCCCTCTGTTTCTCCCGTCACTGTGTTGATGTCTTATTGTGTGTGTCCAAGGCAACAGTGGTGAAGTGCTGTTGATGCTCAGGATTGTGAAGCCTCCACATTAAACTCCAGGGAGATTGTTTAGCCTATGTATCAGGCCAACAAACAGTATTTAGGTGATCTGATTAGTGGCATATAGGGTGGCTGGTATGTGTGGACTGGAAAGTCGGTGGCTAAACAGCAGTTCAGATACGGCTTCAGGGAAATAACCCTCATTGCTCAGGTTGCACCTGTATAGGGAGCAGAGGTCAGTGTGCAAACAATGAATGTCACTGTCTACAAGAAGCCTCACTTTAGATGTTGTTATTCTGTGTTCTGTATTATTATATTGTTGTTTTTCTTTGAAGATTAGGATTAGCTTTGTCCCGATCTGCACGGGAAGGATTATGTTTTGGTGGCTGTGTGTTACAATTTGTATCACACAGGCCTCACTGCTCTCTCTGTCTTGGGAATTTGCTGGAATTGCAAAAAAACACAAAGGCTACAAGTATTGTAACACTATGTCTCTCTGAGCTCCAGTGTTGTGTAACATTTTGTTTTTGCAACACCAAACCCAGACACAACATTGTGTTATCATGTGACTAATGTAAACCTGTTGCCTTATAAGTACAAGAGCTGTTATATATTCAGTTCTTTGTTTGCTTATTTCTTCTTTTCTCCCCTGTCTCTCTACGCCTGAGTATATCAATGTGCCTAATGGTGTGTGTTTGTCTGTGTTTGTGCTTGTATTTGTGTGTTTGTCTGTTAGCTGCCACAGATTCTCCAATATCCAAGCCTACTCCTCTCTATGGCCAGCCGTCCTGGTGGGGGGAGGATGAGGACCCAGCCAACAGAAAGGAGAACAGAGGTGGAAAATCGCCAGGAGAGGAGTCTCCAGGTCAGAAAATGTGTTTTTACTAATGTGTACTGTAATTGTATTAGATCTTCCCACATCTGTGAATAGGACCATAATTCCTAATGACATGTTTTTCTATGGCACTGCTATCTGATGCCCTTTGTGGGTCACTGAGAGATGGATGGTGTTGAGCCCAAGGCAGGTCTCTGGCCGCCAGTTGTGGACTGTTAGCCAGGCCATACCATGCCAAGGCAGTGGGCAGTGCCTGTCTGCCTCGTGATGGATTATGACCCTCAAAGCTGGTGGAGGGGGGAGGCCTCATGTTTCCCGGGCTGTAACAGATTATTCCAGCTCAGCTACCCTCTGCTAGAATCTGAGCTCCTAAAGTGATATTTTGCCACATCCAAATGCCAACTGGCGGATTTGTTTCCTCAGTCTAACAGCTGGAATCTTTGTGTGATTTGAGGCTTCCAGTTTCAGAGATTGTGCGACAGTGTCATCCCAGTGTCATCCCAGTCATCTCAATCTGTTGCCTTAGCTGTGTGTATCTCTAAAGTTTGAGTTACTTAGCTATAAGTGTGAGTTCAAAATGGCACTCTAAACAAAAGAGCATATCACATATATATGTTTCTATTATTAATGCCAAAATTATATTCTTCCTATTGTAAATGATTCCCTTTGTGGATGACAATGTAAAACCATCACTAATGCTTGCTGTGCATCTGTGTTTGCATCCTCACCACTCTTCATTGCTAACAGAGTCTGCTAAAGACGTGTCCAGATATGAGGTCAATGGTTCTCTGTCCGACAGTCAGGCCAAGTCTATTTTCTCCTACCGCCGGGAGCCAAGATACTTTGAGATCCCTACAAAGGAATCCCAGCCGCGACCTGCCAAGAAACCTGAGTCGCAGGTTCACGAGGTTCACGAGGTTCCCACAAAGGACACTCCAGATCCCAGTCAGTGTGTGTCCTCCACCCCCACACCTCCTGTGGTCCAAAGCCACGCTTCCTTTACCATCGAATTCGATGAATGCACGCCAGGTAAAATGAAGATTAAGGACCACGTGACCAAGTTTTCTTTCCGCCAGCAGCGCAAGCTGCCTTCCACAGAGGCTGTCACTACACCCACTGAGGTGATGTCAGCGGAAAGCAAAGTAGCTGATTGGCTGGTCCAAAGCAATGCTAGCATGATGAGGAGGAGGTCACAGGCTGAAGACATGTATAGCACAAACAGTGACCCATCACTTCTTAAGATCACCAGGGGTGAGACACTTATACAAAGTTGGTTTTATGTTTACCGACACTATCGTTGACTGCATTATTGTGCTAACTTGTGGTTTTTCTATCATCAGCAAACAGCCCTGAAGATGGCACTCCCAGTGATTCAGGAGATGTTTCGATCAATGGAAATGATTTTCTCCAATCACAACCTCAGACTGGGTCGCAGGTGTCTCCGCAACCCCTGAGAGCATCCCCGCCACAATGCTATGCCTCCCCCAACTCTGAGGAGCCCACGTCCTACTCTCCACCGGAGTCTCAGCCCCTATCCAGCCTCGGCAAGGCTGAGCCTCACCAAGCCTTTGTCATTGAATTCTTTGATGATAACCCAAGAAAAAAGCGCTCCCAGTCCTTCACCAATAACACATGCCCACCTGAACCCCCAGGCCTCAGGGTCCAGCTGGAGAAGGCAAGGAAGACTGTAAGCCCAACTGGGGAGAGACAAGTCCCGTCTCCAGCCTCCACCACTCCCCCAACCCAACGATACACCGTCCCCCTGAAGGGCCCTGCTTCCACAGGGCCTCAAAGAGCTGGCTCTCTACGGAGGGAGAAGACGGAGGACCGGATCAGCACCAACTTTACCTCTCGCTCTTCATCATCTGTGTCAGTAAGGCCCTTCAGCAGTGTGGGCCGGAGATCCAAACTTGCCCAGGAATTTACTGCTGAATTCCTCAAACAAGCAAAGCAGTCCTCTTCTGCCAGCTGGGAGAAAAACACATCTTGTTCCCCTACAGCAGCTAAAACAGAGACGGTGGTAGATTCCCAAACTCCATCTAACTCTCCCCAAAAGCCACAGACTTCATCTCCTATCCACCAGCCTGTTCCCCTTAAGGCCCCTGTGATGCCCCTGGTGTCTCAGAGTGTGGAAGTCAAGAGCCCCCATGTCGGCCCCAAACACGAAGAGGAGGACAGTCTGAGTGATGCAGGAACCTACACCATTGAAATGGATATTCAGGATAAAGAGCTAGAAGAGGCGCGCAGTAAGATTGACCAGGCAAGTTTCTTTAATTTAAATAAAGTCTGTACGCTGTAGGGCTAATAATTACAACATGTTACTTAAAGGAAATAAATTGGGTTTGCAATCATCAGTGTCTGTCTCTTGGGTGAAAGTCCAACTCAAAATGAACCATGGACATTGGCAGTCCCACTTTCTCCATTCCTGCACTTATCCACTTGCACTGCTTTTTCCTGACAGGTGTTTGGTGTTTTTGAGAGCCCAGAGCGAACCAACCAGAGTGAAGCAGAAACATCATCAGCATTTAGGCCTGTTATTGTTCAGAGCAGGGAGCAGCATAGACAGAGTAGCGGTGGGGAGGTGAGGCCAGCTCCAGAACAGGGACAGAGTCTGGTGAAGGTAAAACTTCCTGCTCAGGGTGGAATCAATGATTCGGTAGAATAACAAATAATTTTATTGCCACTTCTAAAGTCAGTTAATTATTGTGTTGGATCAGTAAACCATCTGATGTTTAGACGCACAAATCAGTTTCTGTTGCTGTCTTGATTTGCTTTCTTGGGATTTCTTTTCTTTATGGTGGAACTCTCCATTGATTTCTAGATTTGCCTCCTTTTCCCTCACAGGTTCTGAGTGCTTCCTCGTTTTGGTTTTTCTTTCTAACCAAATATAAGGGAAAAAATCCGTTTTTAGATCAGTCGTACTACATACTTATGAAACAGACTGATGTATGATATGTTCTGTTGTTTTTCATATTAACGGTGTTTCCTACTAAGGAAATCATATCATTAAAAACTGCTTTCTTCAGTATATTTCATCTTCTATCTTTTACATAAGATATTGAATAAGGTGTATGTTATCTCATGCAGGTTCAACCAGCAGGTGCAATGTTACAGGGGGCTCCTAAGTGGATGTCTTGCTGGGCCAGCTTGGCAGACAGCTACACAGAATCTGGCCCTTCGTCTGGCCTCTTTGACGTTCCTTCCCAGATGGAGCTGTCAGGAGGGGGTGAGCCACCTGACGAGACATGAGTCTATTTGAAATGATAATGAGCCACCCTGATGAATATGAATGATATTCAGTTTCAGCATGTGTGGTTAATATGCATTAAAACTGTTTTTCTTCAGCACGAGGCACAATCATCCACAAGGCCACACTCAGTCAACAGCACGACAGCGGCAACTCTGATGGTTCAAGAGCTCGGCGCGTCCTGCCCCAGGTACCAGTGGGGGAGAAGAGTGACGTTCCAACTCCCAGCATTCATGTTCATTATGACCTGCACTCAACATTTGATATAGAAGAGAATAGCCTGGTGACCCCCAAGTCTCAGGATAGCCATCACAGATTGTCAGTGCAGGACGACGTAGAGCCTGACAGCTTGAGCGACGCCAGCAGGTCAGATGATGGTTCCATCATAGAGCAAAGGAGGAGACCGCTGTCAGACACAGAAGAGAAGAAGAAAAATGAGGACAAACTCAGACTCCCAGCCAAGTCTACATCATTCTACATCGGGTCAGAGGAGGCTGCGTCCAAAGCTGACCATGAAGACTCAAAACCCAGCACTCCTAAGACTGAAAGAAAACATGGAACCAAAACTTTCTCTACAGCCACCCTGACCAAACCAAGACTTAACCAGGACTCTGGAAAAGTCAAACCCAGTATGTCTGCTCCTGTCCTGGGCCAGGGCAGACAGAGTCCAGAGTCCAAAGAGGGCACCACATCCCCATTAATCAGACAAGAGAGTTTCACCAAGGAGCGGCCTAGCAATGCCAGATTGCCCAACATCTCTAGCCAGCCTGTTCAAAAAGACCCAGACCCCGAGTCATTCCAGGGAGGGGACACTCATTCTTACCTCAAAGAGACGGAGAATGTTCTGGCTGTTCTGGAGGCCAAACTCCAAGCAGGACAATCAGAAACAACACCGTCGCCAATAATGGACTCTCTTTCTGGAGAGTCTGATGTGGATACCTCCAGCACAGTCAGCCAACATAGCAGTAAGACCAGGCCAAACACACTGACTAAAAAAACTTCAGTTAGTGGCCTTCATAGGGAGAGGTCCTCCGCCAGTATAGCTAGTCAAGATTCCGTTCACCTGTCCGGTACATCAGAAAAGTGGCGCTCTCAGGGAGCAGACAGCAACAACAAGACTGAGTCTTTCAGGAGACCTGTTGGGCTGAGACGTAGTGTCGGGAAATGTGGCTCCACAGACCTAAGTGATGACCCGCAGAGCTTACCTTACTCTGATCAGGAGTCTAACAACCACCAACCCCGCAAAAAATACTCGGTACCCTTACAGAAGGAAGACGGCAAGACATCCAGAGTGTCCCAGGCCTTAACTCGTGCCAACAGCTTGTCGGCCCCAAGACCCACCAGAGCATCCATGCTCCGACGGGCTCGCCTGGGAGAAGCTTCGGACAACGAGGGAACGGAGACCGACAGGCTGTCCCAGGAGGCAGGCAGCGGCCCAGCAAAGCAACCCCAGGAAACCAGGAAACAACTCTCCAGGCTGGATATGCTGGCGATGCCTCGTAAGCGGACGAGCTCATTCAACACACCCAGCGACACAGAGGCCTCCTCCGTCCCACAGGGGACGGGCAGGAGCACAGGATTCTCCAACCGCAGCACAGAGTCTGGCAGCAGCTCAGTTCGAAGGGCCTCTGCTCCGGGGCCGAAGCCTGTAGAAAGGCCACAGAAAGCAGCGCTCAACAAGACACCAATCACTCGTGGACGTTCGAGCAGTGCCAAATATGCCAGCAGCACTGCAAGTGAGTATAATACACACCGGCATATAACTTTCATTGAGTTTCAAAGGTTTTTAAAAAGAATTGGATTGGAAGCATTATATGGTCTGTTACTCAACTACAGTGGTGAATTGGTTTGACACACAAGTTTTTATACTGTTATGTTTCAGAAAATAACCCCTGGGTTCTATACTTTTTTTTTTCTTCCTAAAATGACATTTGGGAAGGGAATTTACTCTAAGTTACTCACTTACATCAATGACACTAACATTTAGGGCCATATTTTTGCGGCAGCGCAAACACTGCTGTCACAGTTTGGTATTTTCCTCACCTTGCAATTCGCCTTGCCTGTCTATGTGGGTATTTTTGTGACAATGCACATTTCATAGATAGGAGCAGCGGAGCAAACAGGAGGGCGGTTCAATGCAATCATAGAAATACAAACTATTTTGTTATTATTTATTCCTATCACCATCGCCACAATCTGACAACATGATATCCTGGAGAAATTTGTTGAGCAGTAGTTGTCATGCATCATTGTGATTGGCACAGTTTTTTGAGAGCAATGAGACCTGTGATTGGATTGGCTGAGAAAGTGTTTATTAATCACCACACACTCAATAATTTATAATCACCTTCAGCCAGCCCATATTTGAATAGGAGATGCCCACATTGTCCGTGAGCCCATGACCTACCGCCTTGTCTTTGTCATTTTGCTTGTGTTAAAAAAGAGCCCTTATATATTACAGTGCGTTTAGATCAAATTTGTTTTTCCTTCATCTGGTGTTCCCATGAGGTTTATGGTCATTTAACAGGATTCTGTGACATGATGAAGGTTACAACACTAACCATGTACAAAATGCTTTATGCTAACAGAACAGGGTCTCTATATGGTACTTGTCTGATACTCAGCTGCTGTACTGTGGAAGTCATACTTATTTCAATTTGTAAATTATTTTGAATCATCAAAGTCATCTTTCTGATAAAATTCAGCTGTAGAAATGAGCGCTTCCACAGCAGCTTTTCTATCTGATGTTCTGGGGAGGAGTTTTGGTGGCAGCATCTTAAATACTTGGTGGTGTTTTCTCTTCTGCTTTCCCACCTTTTCTATCCTCATCATCCGTTACTCAAACCAATTCACGACGCCAAGGCTCCAGGAGACGACAGAAAGGCTCTGACTATACCTCTACCTCAGATGAGGAGTACGACTCAAACCAGAGCACTCCTAAACACAAACGCTCCCAACCTTCCTCAGCTTCCCATAGCCCACGCAGTCAGCCTCGGCCTCGGCCCGTGGTCGCCCTGCGTCAGAAAGCCCGCAGCAGAGATTCTGAGGACGAGAATCATGAAGGAGACACCCTCCAAAACTGGTCCAACCACAGTGCTGAGATTGCACGGTAAGGAATATTACCGACAAATATTTCTGGTGTAGATTGCTGATATGATTTCAGTTTAATACAATTACTCCATCTTGAATTAGTTAAATTACTTCAATGGCACAAGTAAGAAGACGAGGATCCTTTATGTGTACATAGTTTTCTAAACAGAGGACTTCAGCCATCTTTTTAACCGTGTTCTTTCCCTGCTAGGTTGAGTCAAGACCTGGCTAAAGACCTAGCTATCTTAGCCAGAGAGATCCATGACGTGGCAGGTGATGGTGATCCACAAAACTCTGGACTGGAGAGCAGTGCACCCATCTCCACAGTGACCGCTCACGAACAGGTACATCAGATGTTACTCTTGGGGCTCGTAGGGCTGTTAATCGACCACACTGAAGCATAAATGTCTAATTGCCCAACTGACTGGAACTGAAGATGACTATTCTCTTTTTCTGTCCATTTGCATCCCTCTCTCTGTTTTATACCATAAACACTCATTTCTAAAGTCTGATTGTCTTGCAGCTGATTCATCATATTCCAGAGGCTGGATTAAACTACCAGAGAGTCCCACCCAGTTCTACATCCACAAGGGAACCTGACCAGAGTTCGAGTGACCATGAACAGCCCTCAAGGCCGCGAGCTCGGAGCAGGGACGAGGTCTGAAACAATCTGCCGCTTCACCCAATTTTAAAACCTCTGTGAAGCACCGGGGATCATTATAAAATATTTTGTGTCTTTGTCTTTAGGTGATGGTGGACAATCTGATGCTGAATCCTGTGTCTCAGATAATCGTGGCCATCAGAGAAAACACTGAGCAACTTGCCGACAAAATTAAGTAAGATGTTAAGAAAACCTACATCACACACACTTGAAGAAACATGCTTTATTCACATGCTTAATCTGTTTGATAAAAACTTTATTGATCCTGTTTGATGACCAGACTGCACTGAGCCAATAATCTTATTAAATTTGTGTGACTGAGTGAGTCAGCACATGACATGGGACTCTGACATGTAGTCTTCTCCGTAGATTAGAGGCAGAAGAAAACGTTTCCATTGTGAGGTGTCACCACAGTTTTCCAAATTTTTATTTAATAATAAAAAACAGAACAAGATATCAAAGAAGAAAAATGTGTTTTAGTATACCTTGGATTTAGGTCTTTTTAGTCACCACAATTTAAAAAGCTTAAAGAGACTAAATCAACAATGTTTTGGATGCAAAAATGTGGATTTAAAGTGTAAGAAACCCACTTTGTAACTTCTGAATTTGGTATTGTGCACACAGGGTCCTGTTCCAGGACAGGATGGATATCTGGCAAGACATTGAGGCCAAGGTTAATTCTGACAATGATGTTCCTGTCGTCAAAACCTCCAACAAGGTCTGTGATTTTTCAAACTTCAAGTTATATGTGTCAGTTAATGCTGTTTGTTTGAACTAAGTTGGACATCTGTATTTCAGGAAATCACATCTATCCTGAAAGAACTCAGGAGAGTTCAACGACAGCTTGAGTGTGAGTCGACCTGGCCCTTTATTAAAAACATAACTACAAATAATATGAACAGCATAAGTAATCATTATAATAATATCAATATCAATATTATCAACTGAAAACTACATTTACTTTTTACCCCCAGTGATTAACACAGTCATTGAGCCCAGTGGGCAGCCTGAAGCATCCAAGGCCTCAGCCTCCTCATCATCTGGAGTTCGGCCCTCCAGACCTCCTTCCTCAAGAGACTTTAGAACAGTCCACTCTGTGTCCAAGCGTGGCGGCGGCCCGAGGCCCAGTGAGAGTATCAGGAGAGCAGCTGTGACACCAGACGATCTCAGACAGGGATATTTGGTTTGAGGTGTGACACAAACACGCAGGTTCCATAAGCGGCTGAACATCTGCTGAAACCCCCAAAAAACCCCAGGTGTCGGACCATTGTGTGCACAATGAAACCGAGAAAGGAGGAAGTAATATGCAGAACTGAACTGTAGCCTTCTGTACATCCAAACATAAACACTACTGCACTATGAGCACCTAGACAGAGGAGCCTGCACTAAACGCCCTTAAACCACGACTCTGTGGGAGGCTGACATGTGAGGCGATGATTTAGGGAAGTACCAAAATACTTCAGTAAATCTCACATTCACCTCTGACAGGCCTCAACACTGTACTTGATCCTGTGTGTGTTAAGAGGTCGACCTCTTTATTTGCCAATGATACAGCCAACATTGCTGATTTTAAAAGCTCTTTGTAATTACTTGACCTGAGCATTACCATCTCAGGGAAGATCTTTAATAGTGACAAATCCCATTTGTGAGGAAATATTACTTAATTGATATTTGTTTTGAGTAGAAAGAACTGCAGTGACCTTGCAGATTTTAATGTACTGTGTACTTGTGTCCTCAGTAAACCCACTGCATTCCCTTATATATTTTTTCCATGTTTTTGTCTTTTTAGCCACTTTTATGTTTGTGGACCAGATTTATCGAAGAATGTAAAAAGTATTTATTGGGGGTCTTTTGTGAGACGCTGTAACCGAGACAACATGACTTTGCCAGACCAATTAATGTTATATTACACCGTTGCTACCACACAGTTTCTTTTGTATTTATTCTGGTAACATTTCCCAGTGGAGCGACTCAGTCCATGCTCCTCTCAGTAGATGAACACTATATTTTGTCCAAGTGGAGATGAAAATCCCTCAGGAATGTGTGGTCCGACTGGTAGGAGGGGCTCAGTCCATAGTTTAGTCACCTAGCAACCACAAACTCAAGTGGCTATAAAACAAGAGTTTTCAAGCATTCCTTTGTACCTTCTGAAAAGTGCGTTTTTATTTATTACAGCGGGAGGTTTGAAACTTGGTTTTTGTTTTCCACGTGTGAAGAGCACAGTTAGCTCTGGTTGGTGGCCAAAGACAATCATAAATAACATCATCTGTGTTTGTACCATCACACTACACTTAACCCTCTATATGCTTAATCAGAGCACTGTGTACAATGTGTTATTTCCTCAATCTCTCAAGTCACAAGATCCCTTCTGATGGGTCCTCACAGTACAAGAGAAGCATTGTAATTTCAGCGATTAAAGCTGACGGTGGTGTAAAACTGTAAACCTGATCATTAGTTTGTGACATTCTGTTGTTCAGTATGTAAATATCTAGATATTTCTATGTCCTACAAATTACCTCTCAATCTTGTCTTTTGCACTAATGTAGTAAAACATTATCCCGTCGACCTGATATGCTGCAAACTCTCTTGCGAAAGATTGTAAACATTTGATGCTGCGGTTGCTTGAAGCAGGAAACAAAGCGACCCAGTGCACCAGCAACTTTCCCCTCTTCCCAGTCCAGATTGTACATGTGATTTGTGACTGGGAAGTACCTGTAAGTGCCACAGAGCTGTGTGGGATGATGTTTCAGTGGTTGTTTACAAACTCGGGCAAAAATTGAATGTTTGTCCTCTTGCTCAAATTGTTGCTGCTATTCTTCTTCTATGGGATAGGATTTCCCCGTTGCTTTACTCCACCTAAGTCAAAGCTTCAGCACGTTTGAGAGCTGAAAAGTAATTTTTGTTTGTCAAATTTGTGTCCCCTTGTTTTGATATTCAACTCATGTTTCCCCCTCCTTCCACCCAGGATGATTTGGATGTAATCTTTCTGTCTTGTTAGCTGGTATTTATGTTCAGTTATTTGTGTAATTTGTTAGCTGATGATTTCAGGTTTTTCAAATAAATTTGATGAGCAAAACTTGTTTTGTTTCATGACTTCTATTTACTCACTACACTTTTTGTTTTTTTTAATCCTGATCAAATGTCTCAGCCTGAAATGAAAGTAAAAACAGGAACTGTGGTGTGATATATTCAGTAGCAGAAATATCACTTCAGTTCTGTTTCTAGTGAATGCTGGAGGGGAAGAATCAAGTTGTGTGAGCTAAAAGAATCTGCATCTGCTTGGTGTAAGTTGCTTTTTGTTCAGAGATTTTAACCATTTAAACTGTAAATGTATGAGTTCTGCCATTAGTGTGGTCAGAAAGGCAAGATTCAAAGTCTTTATTTTCTGCTTTTTTACTTTAATAGGAGGAGCCCTTTAAAGGAATAATGTCCTCCATGTATACAAGCCTTCATGACAGTTATGTTTCAAACAAAGGGGTAGGACATTAAATATTCACCAAGATATTCAATCAGTTTGGTGTGACACATTGTTCTTATTGTTAGACATGTTTTCCTCCCAAACTTGATGCTGTTCAGAGGTCGACCAGCTGTGTCACATTAGCTGTGGTTTTGGGTTGTCTGACGGTCCTGGGGATCCTGCTCGCCATCGCCGTGCTGAAAAGACCACCGGCTCCAAAAGACCATGAGACACTTCCTGAGGGAACCGGTGGGAGCAATTTCTCTACGGACGAGTGCCGGTAATAAACCCAGTGCAGCGGCTCGCTGTCTGTAAACACTGCCATGGCTTTCAGAGCCCACCGGGGACCGATAGGCTCAACAAGTTTGCCGTTGTTATGATGTAATAAAACTGTTGAGTGGGCTTAATACTGTAGTAGTGAAGAATAAGTAGGTTTGATAATAGCTATGATTTAAGTGCAAGAGTCATATATTTTTATTCTGGAATCTATCATTTCAGGCAGGTCTTGAGTGGTCTTAATGTGTCATGTAGGTTGCTTCTATAGAGTATAATTTGCACATATACATATAGACATAAAGTGTATATATAGTAAGTATACATAAGTTGATGGCTAAAATACTGTAGATTTATTTTTTCTACAACCTGAACAGCTGTGGATCAAAGGATATTTGTATATATCATATATACATATATATATATATCTATCAGAACTACCTGATTGATATGTATATTCAGGAGTCATAAGTGATAGTTAACTTTAATGATAGCAATGAGTATTTTATTTTTTAGATGTGATGATTCATCAGGTATCATACATAAGGTTAAATACTGAGTATTCTATGTAGTATGATTAGAAATAACCATTTTCCCTCTTTATAGGATCGCTTTTGTTCATATTCTTCTAATTATGTGGCATGAAGTTTTTAGCAAAGAATTTAAAAGTGAAATCACAAAACACCCATCACGTATCTACATGTATTGACTTAATGATTAATGATTCTCTAAATTGTCTCTTTACATTATAACTTTCTGTAGTTCAGTTTGCAAGGAATTCCCTCAGCATATGTCTTTGTTTTTGTCTTAGTATGGTTCTGGTGGAGAGCATCCCTCAGCATATGAAATATAAAGCCAATGTAACGCTTGGGGTGCCTCTGGAGAAAGCATGGAAAGATCTTATCTCCATGGCAACGGACCAAGTGGATGTGGCCTCTTTCTACTGGACTTTAACTGGGGAAGACATCAATGTTAACTCTTCCTCTGACATACCTGTGAGTTATTGACTAAAACACCAATAAAACACTGTTGGACGGTGTTGTTGTGTGTGTGTTGTGAAAATTCTGTGTCTGTCCTCCACAGGGAAGGGATATCCTGAAAGAACTTGAAGAGTTGCCCTCCAGGAACATATCTGTCCGAGTGGTGACCAGTGTTCCAAGCGTTAGGACAAACTCCACAGATTTAAAGATCTTGAAACAGAAAGGTTTGGTGTTCTTGTTCTCTACATTCACTGCAGTATGTTCTGATTTGCAATGCGTTGTATCAGCCACCTTTATCTGGCCTCCTCCTGTCTGAAGGAGTTCAGGTGAGGAACGTAAACTTTGGGCGCTTGACGGGGGGCGTCCTCCACAGCAAGTTCTGGATTGTTGATAGAAAACACATTTTTATTGGAAGCGCCAACATGGACTGGAGGGCTCTCACACAGGTAACCACCAAAAATATGCAGATATACAGATTTATTTTAACCCTTTAAACACTGCCTGACAGTTTCATAATTCACTTTTTCCTACAGGTGAAGGAACTGGGAGTAGTTTTCTACAACTGCTCCAGTCTGGCAAAGGATCTCTATAAGATTTTCCAGTCCTACTGGGTGATGGGACAATCCAACAGCTCCCTGCCACAGCCCTGGCCTGCAAAGTATGACACTGACATCAACAAACATCACCCTCTGCTGGTGAAAACTGATAATGTCTCCAGCAGGCTTTACCTTACAGTGAGTTCCTTTTAGGTTTCAGTTCCTTTTTACAGGATACTGTTATTCTAATGGAAAAATGACTGGTATCTCTTTTTACAGATAAGTGTGTGTATTCTAAATTCAACCAGGACAACCTCCAGCCTTCAAACTTTCACACTCGTGTGGCAGTCTTTTTTAGGTTCTTTCAGGTTTTAAAAAAAAACGTTTTGGTTGTTTTTGGTGGTATTAATACTCCATGTTTGCGTTTCACCGCAGGCTTCTCCACCATCATTCTGTCCTCCGTCCAGGACTCAAGACCTGGAGGCTATTACCTCAATCATCTCAGAGGCCCGACACTTTGTTGATGTAGCTGTCATGGAGTACTTCCCCACCACACGCTTTGAAAAGCCTCAGAGGTGAACCTGCCCCACAGAAGGAACTATTTGTTTCCATTAAACTATTCATCTCTTTTTGCTTTACTTTGGATTCTGTCATTGAACAGATACTGGCCATTCATCGATGATGCCATCAGGACGGCTGCATTTGAGAGGAAGGTTAAGATCCGGATGCTGATCAGTTGTGGGGAGGACTCTGATCCAGCCATGCTGCCCTTCCTTAAGTCTCTAGCCTCAATGAACAGCATTCACCAGAATATCAGCATTCAATTAGTAAGACACAACATGAAATAAATGCATCTGCTGTAAACACGAATCTTTGCCACTGAATTTATTTTCTTTTTTTTGTGCAAATAATCTGTCTTTCCAGAAACTGTACATTGTCCCTGTGGGAAACCAGTCTGATATTCCATATTCCAGAGTCAACCACAACAAATACATGGTGACTGATAAAATAGCCTACATTGGTGAGTAACAGATTACCTTCAGGATTATTATTTCCACAAATGTAAAGTTGAGTTTAAACTCACTTAAATTCTTGTGCATTCATGTGTTGAGGAGCCCATTTGTTGTTGCATGGGAACACATTAATAATTGACAAGATAATGTTGTGTTGTTCCCCAGGTACCTCCAACTGGTCAGGTGACTACTTTCTGAACACAGCTGGAGTGGGTCTTGTGATTTCCCAGCATGCTCCTCACCCTGTGTCGAAGACTGAGGCCCTGCAGAGCCAGCTCAGAGCGGTCTTTGACAGAGACTGGCACTCTGAGTTTGCTGTGCACCTCGCTGACCTGGGACACCACCCAGACTGTGCACTGTCAAGATGACAGAAACTCCTTTATAAAAGTTACACATAAATACATTTTATTCTCAAGGCCATATTAACACCATTGTGTTGCTGTTTTTATGTTATATTTGTCAAAAAATGCCGTTTTGGTAGAGTTTTCTATGATATCCATGCTTAAAACAACATAAACCATATTCTTTAAAGGGAATCTGCTCTGAAAGTGAGGATGAAGTGGACATTTTTATAAATGAAACCCTGACTTCAGACATTTTAAGTAAAGCAGCTGTGTCATCCTCGGTTGATTGACTAAAATGTAATGCACCTCTACCTACAAATTAAGTTTATTGAGCATTATCATTTATGTTTTTAGAAGATTTAGTGGGTGTTTATTGTGGAACTAATTGTTGAATGCAAGAATACTGTATATGCTGTATCATTAATATTAAATATATGTCAATATCCATGAGATTTTGTAAACTAAATAAATTGTGTGTTCAGAGTCAGTCACTGGCTGTCGACCCCTTTGCTGTCCCTGGATACGTGTTGAATTGTGAAACACTATTTGTGACTATTTCAGCAAGTGATTACATCAGTAACAGTGGTTGTTGTGACTGTGGTTAATCTTTACAGCGCCATAAATTAGTAACGTTGACCGAGACAGCCTTGTGAAACCAGAGGACTTTAACCTGGTACTCCGATCAGAGAGCACAGATGTAATGGGACTGTACACCATGGAGGTTAGGAATGGTTACAACCGTGGCAATTCACTGCACCAGTGTTGGGCAGTAACTAATTTCTAGTAATAATATTACAGTAATTATATTACTTTCTCCAGTAACTAGTAGTGTAACTAATTACTTACACATTTCAGTAATAATATTACAGTAACCACCCCAAACAATTATTATTTCTTACTATCTTTCTTTTGTTGTCACCCCCTACTTCCAGCAATCCAATCACATTCTTGAATAATGTTTTCTAATTGTAGAGGAAACTAGCTTGGAAGATTACATTACATTACATTACTTTGATTTTAATACACAAAACTGGATTTTAATTGTCGCAAGTCTGAATTTTGGGGGAAAGGGACACAACTTTGTGGAGAGTAGCAGAAAAGTAATATTACTAGTCGTGTAATTAATTACTGTTGGCAGAGAGCAATAATTAAAGTATGTATATGCGTCTTGTTTGATACTGTTAAGAAATAAAGCTTATTTCTATAAATAAATAAGGATTTCTTTTAAAATCCCAGCTGCAGTTATAGCCATAATCACTGCAATAGCCTGATTCAACCTTTTCTGGTTGGATGATCATTTTAAGTCTCAGCCGTTTCCAGTTGATGAAAGTGTTGTGACTATATTTCTAATGGTAAATTAACTCCAAATCATTGGAATAGATCAGATGTTTCCTTCCAAACTTCTTTCGGCTTCATGACTAAGTGTGCTCTGTGTGTCGTTCCCCGCCCTGCCGGTAGGGGGCGCTGTGATAAACCCGCCTCCCCCACAGAGAGGCTGCAGGGCGGGGCTCCGGCTAGTGTAGTACGTGTGCTTCACAGCAGTTAGCTTGTAGCCAGTGAGCTAACACTACAGCTGAACTGAAGTCACAATCATGGTGCTGCTTGAAAACGACGCGGTAAGAACAGAAAGCAAACTGTGAA
The DNA here is from genome assembly GCF_004916995.1 of Morone saxatilis. Lineage (NCBI taxonomy): Eukaryota > Metazoa > Chordata > Actinopteri > Moronidae > Morone > Morone saxatilis. The sequence continues at coordinate 15,289,455 of NW_023339873.1, forward strand.
TAACTTCATTTCTTGACGGTTTTTAATTACAAACTAGAAACACTCAGTCTGCTGTAACGTTAGCTGTCTGGAGCTAACAGGCTAACAGGCTAACGTTAGGTTGAAGCTAACACTGGTTTTGCGTTCAGCTGGGAAAATATGTCGTTGTGTATTTATGTTGTTATATTTTCTAACATGTTAAGACTTGTACGGAGCCCTGTATGACTGGTTGAGTGTCTCGCTTAACGCTAAAGTTAATATAGTAAAACATATAGTCAAACTTGCAACGTTGAAACCAAAGTTAGCACTTTGTAACTAAATATTAAGACAGAACTAACTGAGGCAGATTAAAGTAAACCTGTGGCTTTTTAATGTAGTTAGTCGGAATATCTGTTACCCATCAGGTCCTTTTAGCAACCCATACACACTTGTTTATTAACGTTAGATGACTAAAGGTTTGTACAACACGATGCAATGTGTCTAAAATGTCCTCTCCTCGTTTATATTAATAAGGGGAGGCTAAAAATAAAAAAACACCTTTTTAAATATGAAACAGTACAATTCAACACTACAAACTTCCAAAATGGCCCTCCTTTAACAGTTTGAAACAAGATTGCAATAGTTTAGTCTAGATGTACCTGTACTGGCAGTTATTGATAATTTCTCCAGGACTGTTAATTAATTAATAAACATTCATTCATATTTCTTTTTGCTTTATTGTCCAGTTCCTCACAGAGCTCACAAGGCTGTTCCAGAAGTGCAGAACATCTGGCAGTGTTGTCATCACGCTAAAGAAATGTAAGTGGATGCCTCTTGAGTTTTCACAAATATCAGCGTTATCAGGCACAGTCAGGAAGGTTTCCCCTTTCCACATCTTAATGTTTCTTCTTTTCAGATGACGGGAGGACCAAGCCAGTCCCCCGAAAGGGCCACACGGAGTCCTTTGATCCAGCAGACAACAAATGTCTCATCAGAGCGTCTGAAGGCAAGAAGAAGATTAGCACAGTGGTGAGTTTACTGTTTTTGTGTTTGGTATTTTGAATCTCTTGATCTTTTGCTGTAAATGCTCAATTCTCGTTTCTTGCTCTTTACAGGTCAGCACCAAAGAAGTAATCAAGTTTCAAATGGTAGGTTGATTGGAAGCTGTTGTCCTGGGTCACTGCACGCATATTGTCTTGACTGGCTCTCCTTGATGTTATTAACAGACTTGTTCAACATCTTTTGTTTCATAATAATCTGTGTTCAATGAATGAGCTGTTAAAACTCAATCAAATACTCTCTTTTCAGGCATACTCCAACCTCCTCAGAGCTCACATGGATGGACTTAAGAAGAAAGATAAGAAAAGCAAAAGCAAGAAAACCAAAGCCACCCAATGAGCAACAGACTCTTTAACATAACCATGGGTACCTAAACTGGCCTGTACTATGTGAGGGAATGGGAACGGCCTCCTCTCGGTCTGTCGCCCCACCTGGCTCACTCCCCATTCACCCGAGGCCTCAGAATCACTGTTCATCCACCTGGTGACTGCTTTTATATTATGCCATTGTTTGCATGGTAATATCTCATCTTTGCCTGGTCAGTGCCATCCGGTGATCTGGAACAGAAAACCTGAGGACTTCTCGTAAACTCACACAGGACGAAGCAAGTCAACTTTATTGAATCTCCACCATTTCTGCTTCGGAGCCAAGTCATCAACAGCTGTGGCACCCCTGGAGCTAAATCCACGGAGCCCAATGATTATCTGCCTTTCAGACTATTTAATTGTTAGAGTCCCTATTTATGTTATATCTACGGCTAACCCGTGAGCTGTGCTGCCATGTTTAAATTTGACTGCGTCTCGAGAAGAACATTTAATATTCCAATCATCGGAATTTTGTTTTTTATTATTAAAAATCATTGAAATTACTGTTAAGTTGCTTAGAAATACAGAACTAAATCAGATCAGATTTGATGTACGTTTAACCAATTTTACAGTATTAAACTTTTTTTAATTAACTTTATTCTATGTTTTTAGTTTGTTTTGAAGTACAATGAATATCATTATGCCCCCTTGTTTTGAACTACAGTTCTGTACGAAGCTGTCGAGCTGGCCGTTGTATTGTTAAACACCATGTACTGTATGGCTTCAGTTAATGTGGTTGATTGAAATGTGAATACCCGTTCTGAATGAGTTAAAAAAGCCCAAAACGTTACAAGTTGTAGATTTACTGAAAGGCATTGAGTTTGAGTTATGAATACAGAGACAAAGTATCGGCTGTAATTCTAATAATGACATTTCTGTTGATCACAATTACAAGGCAGGTTAAACTACAGCCAGTATGTTTTGTCAAGCATTTGTATTGTCTCGTCAAGTCCTGCCGCACAATTTAAGTTCAGAAATAAAGTGCTTTGTTAAAAGTCACTGCATGTATTCTTTTTGGCCTTTGTGGTAAAATAGCAAAACAATGACTGTGGTAAACATGAGCGATGTAGAAAAGGAGACAGTAAATACACTATATACACAAACACACTGTGCTGAACTGGTAAAAACAGTCTTGAGTTGTGGTTGAGAGCTGAAGCATCTCATAGCGCCGTGTTCCTCTTGTCCGGTCTCTCCTTTGGGGAGAGCGCTAGGTGGCGCTGTCGGCTGCTCTCCTCCTGGTATCCCTGCTTCATGAGGCTGGTCACATACTGGAACATAGTCTGCATCACGAACACAACACACACGTTCAACTGGGGGTCAGGGTCCCTTATAGGTGAAAGACATTGTATCAACCAAGCTTTGAATTGTGTGGGAGGGAAATGATAAATATTCTCTTGTGTGCTCTTAGTATCACCAACAAATGCTAGAACTGTTCTCCTACACTGATAACTGACTGTTTATTGATAAAAGCAAACTAAAATAAATCATTTTATGCTCAACTTTTTTAGGCTTTTGTGTCCTGTGCTAATCATTCAGCCAGGGCCTTGGAAATACAGTGTGTGTGTTAGTGCTAAAAACGGTGCTATAAGATATTGTTTTGGGTGTACAACAAATACGCACCAAAGCTTGAGTGCATAATAATAATAAATAAAATCTTTTAACTTCGATCACATTTTTTGGAAGCTGAAAGAAATAGGGTTGGTCATTTTGAATAATTGTAATTTAGTGATCCTTGTTTAATCAACTGTGAAGATTTCATTATCTTCAAACCTTAAAAAATAAACAAAAAACAATTACTCAGAATCCTCTCAAATTCTGGGCTTGTGGTCTAATATGCATCTATTACGGCCGTCCTTCACATGAATAAGTTTGGGGACTCCTGATTTAACCCACTAGAGGGCAGTAGAGGCCTTTCATTGGAGCAGACGAACAAAGATACACATTGTAACATTAAATTTAACATTCTTCTTCTCAGGATATTTTCATAACCACTGAAATATAACATGACAAACTATCTCTAAAAAGTGCCCATAATTGTTTAACAAAATATATTTAATCTTCATTTTCTCTTATATATATCTGTGTTGCCAGAAGTAAATAATGTCTTAAACCCCCCTAATTTAGTCCACTGCCAGAAAGCTCTACACTAAAACTAAATTCACTGAATTGAAGAGACGTATCTATCTTGAGTAGCAGCAGGATTATTCGAGCGTCTCCGTATTAATAACACGAGGGATCTTGAAGTGACATAACATGATGTGACAGAGCCATGTTCTATTTTCTCACTGTGCTCATGTATGGTTCAGTGAGATGAACATTTTACATCAGTCAAGCTTGTGTTGCACTGGTTTCCATCTTGACATGTTACATGGTGCATTAAAAGAGACATTCAGAGCTGATGTGAGCTGGACACAAACCATCACCGCTGCTCACTGGTTGCACACATCAAGCCTTTTTTTTTTCTTTTTTACCCAGAATGGATCTCTGCAAAGGTCTCTGATTAACACCCACATAAGGAGACACGCAGGTCACACAATGACACTCCTTACCTTCCATGCCTCCTCCAGCTCGGCTGTCCACCTCTCCTTCAGGATGGGCTGCACAGCACAGATGAACTCTGCTCCTACGTACTGGAAAATAATTATGTGAGATACTCAGTGACGTGCTTGTGCCTTGGAAACTAGGCTAGTATCCAGTTGGTGTGTCACTGCATTGTTATTGTTTGCAACAGAAGGTGTGTTTCCATTTTAGGAGTGCGTCAATTCATTCAGCCGCTGTGATTTTAAGGGTCTCGGTGTAATGGTGAGTCTGATAAAGAGCTACAGCTATCTGTTCAAATTAGAATATGTTCGCTCATCTGTAGACAAAGAAGCATCAGAAAAACAGGCTGTGTTCAGCACCGTTGGGAGCACTGGGGTCTTACACTGTAGTACTTAGGTGGGGCGTTGTAATGATAATGGCTTTTTCCCAGCTCCAGAGCCAGAGCTTCCAGTCTCTCCAGCTGGTCCAGTCGAGCCACGCTTTTCTCGATAAAAGACATCACCCTGAAAGAGATGGGAAATAAAAGACTCAGGATGAGCCACCCAGCCTGATTGATCCTCCCGTTAACCATGAATTAGTAGCAGGCAGCTATCAACTGACAGTGTGACACTCTTCTGTGTTGAAAGGTTGCGTGGTGACATTTCATAAACTCAAATGCCAAGAAAAATAAACACAATTGATTGTAAATCTATCAATCTGGTTCACACTTGAGGCAAAACCAACTGATTGCACAATACTTAAACCTCCTAAAAACATATTTTTCCTGCACAAAGCATCACAAGATCAATTTCCTTTGTTGCTTTGCACGTGTCTGCCATCTCTGCGAAGTGTGTGCGTGACAGTTTTGAAGATGAATAGGTAACAAAGGATTTGAGTTGTCTCTCTCTTCTCTCTGCCTCACTGCCACAGTGGACATTTGTACTAATGTCCCCGAGTGTGCGGCTGAAGGGCCATTTGGCCTTATCACAGAATTTGAGAGCAGTCCGTTCACGCTGTGACGTGTAACACATTTTGTGTGTCGCTGCTGCGATGCCACGCCAGCCTCTGTACCTTCAGGTCCTCAGGCAGTAATTGGCTGCTTTGGCCTTGTGTGTAGAGGAACACAGAGCTGCCTGATGCACCCTGGGTAACAACAGACAAGTGGCTTTGATAGATGGTACGAGCTCTGTCTGCAGCAGCGTGGTAAGCAGCGTTATAATGATTATTATAATGACCACCTGAGGTGTTTGGCTCTCCCTCTGATCTTATGATTTGTGTCTTCCACTGTAATGTGCGCAACATGGGGTTTGATCATGTAACGTTGTTACACAAATCTAAATGCACCGCAGGTGGAAGCTAGAGAAAAATAAATGACCTTAAAAGATGAGTCTGGTGATTTTTCTATATTTTTTAATGAGAAAACCAAAACAGCTAACTACTGCCTGTAGCAAAAGCTTGAATCCATATATTTGTGTTAGGATTACAAACTGGTGTCTCACAAAAAAACTGCGTAAACCATAGTATCAAGAATTTCAATGTAACAAGATCCACTTTTATTCTTTTAATTCATATTGATAACTAATATTCAGTTCAGTTCTAATGAACACATTTGGAATATGACCTATAATAGGTTAGGAATCACTGCACAAATGTGTATTCATCCGCAGCTGGAAATAGTCTCGCAAAATGCACAATTTACTCCTGTTTGAGGAACATTTGCTAAAAACTACAGTGCTTACCTTTTAAGGTTAAGGAAATTAAACTGTGTATTTGTGAGCATTTAAAAAAAAAAGTACATCTTCAGGAAGCAATGGCCGACTGAGTGCTCCGGACACAAATCAACACATTTGTTGACAATAAGAAAATACATAATGATTTCGGCAATGTCCTCTTTTGGCACAGTAACAGGGATGGTCATCAGCTTGCAAATTATTTTTCTTAAAACATTTTTTGGGGCATATATTGCCTTTAATTGATAGTGACAGCTTGAAGGAGTGGACACGGAAAGGAGCAGGGAGGAGATGAGACGAACGAGGAGGAGGAGAGAGGGATGACACATAGCAAAGTGTCACAGGTCAGAGTTGAACCCACGGATGCTGGACCCAGCCCCCTGCACAGACAGTACCAGGTGAGATATACAGGCGCCCCGAGCTGAAATACTTTGACCTTTTAGTGTAAGCAAGACTAAAGGGTGCTGGATATAAATATGCTCTCCTGCCCAGTGTACACCACGCAGTACTTGTTCTGTTCTGGTTGATACTTATGTGTGTGACTGACCGTAGGCCATGCGCCCTGAGCTCCCGGCTGCTTCGCAACCTCTCCAGGTCCTCCACGTCTCGGAACAGGAAGAAGACGTCCTTGCATTCGGGATGGGTCTCAAACAGCCTGTTACCAAGACAACAACAGCAGCACGCAGCCATCCATGAGCCTCAGAGAGCCGCTCGTGAGGAGCAGTCATATTCATCCCCGACACAGACAAACAAACCTCCCCCTGGGTTTCCCAACTAAGATGACATAAAAATAAGTTTTAGTGGTGCTGAGTGTGAATGTGCAGCTAATCAACATGGCGATTAGAGGCTTCTCTGCACCCCACACATTGAATAGAGATCTGATTGTGCCCTCCTGATCTTATTCTGCTTCTTCTTATCATCACTGCCCTCTGCTCCGGCTTTTTACACCCAGCAGGTGCAATCAGCGGCAGGCCCTGGTGGATCTGCGGGTTTGTAAGCCAGGACACCCATACCCTTATTTCCAACTGTGATGAGCCTCTTCAAGAGCAGGGTCAGAGCCTCGGTCTAATGCTCCTGCTAGAGTTGTTCTTTTACAGATTTAACTGCAATCTATTCCATAAGCACTGCTGCCATCCAATCAGAGAGCCTTCCTAACTCCAGCTAAGGTACCTGTGATAAGTTATGCTACTAGAATACACAGTTGCCTCCTCTGGATGTGAATTGTATCGTGCTCACAATGAGATGCAAGGCTGGTTGTAATGCTGCTTTTTTAGCATGAGCTTGGTGTCAAAGGGAACATGAAAGGGGAAAAAGGACAATGAGGGGCATCAGAGGTTGTGAAGTTGAACATGAGCATGCAGCTTTGTCATTAAGGGACTTGAGCTGAAAGACGTTTTTAATGGTAAAGTAACACTGAGCTAAGCATTAATAATAAATAATAAATTAAAATACCCGTGGGTGTGGCAGGTCAAAGAGAAGCTATTCTATTTTCTGTTTATTGTTCTGGTTGTTCCACAGAATGTGTTTTTACACCTGAAAAACAGAGCACAGCCCTCATGAATAAATGCATTGGATGTCTATAACATGTGGCCCTCTTGATAGATAGATGAATAGAGGTGCTAGGAGAGGTGTTAGAGAAGTGATGGTCTCTAATGGCAGCTGCGCAAAAAATGAGTAGCACTGCGCCCTTTGACAAGCAGATGATAATGCAGAGATGTCTAATGAAATGCAATATGTTGATGTGGCCCCCGAGCTTGGGTAAAGACAAAATGTGAGGGAGTGTCTTTGCATCCAGGCCCCTGTAGGGTTGAGAGTGCCCTTACTAAGAAACACATTTTCATATCTCCATTGCTGTATTTAATTCTCATGTCTGCCTGTTTTATCTTAAATTGAAATTTACTCCCTCACTGTTCATGCTTCCAGCCTAACAGCTTTACTGATCGGCCGCTCTTTGTTTTCCACCAACACAGCGGCAACACGCAGAGAGCTGGTTATTTTGTTCCATTGTTTGTGTGTCCTCCTTGTGGACATGGGTGTGATACATATGCAGACAATTCGGCACTACATTGCTCATGTGGAATTTTAATTGGCACTGTTGAGGGGTTGTATTCATAACTCATTTCTCATGAATAGATCCTACAAGAATCTTATTTTACCTAAATTTGACAGAAAGACACCCCGTTGCCATGAAATAAGGTTTGTTAAATTCACAGGAAGTACACAATGGAAGACAGGTGATCCACATTTGCTGTCTTACTGTAACAATTACTGTTCAGTCCTGAGATACAGGCCTTGACAGCCTGGGGGCCCCGGGGTGGCCCTGACCCAAAAGAGGCCTATGTATTTCCAGGCTAACACCATAAGGTCAATCTTTTCAACTGTTGAGGTCACCCGGGGGACACATGGCCTTAACTGGGCTACCATCCATGTGCCCGGTATTCTCTTTACTCCAGATCCAGCAGCTGCAGCCTGAATGTCCGCCACTCTTTAGCATCATATTCTGTCATTTGTTGTATTTCCCTGCCAAGGGCCAAAGGCGATTTCCCGGATGCTGGTCATCATTATAATTGATAAAAATGCATTTTCCTGCTGGCTGATGCCTTTAATTGTGTAGTAGTGTGGCAGACCTGGAGCTGTGTGTTATTATGAAATGTTGTCAAGATGTGATATGAAGTGATAAGAGGGGAGGAGGGGCGTTCTGCTCCGAGGTCTCACGAAAAAGCTGTGGGTCAGAAGCAGAGCAGAGGGATGCTGGATGTTCACTTTCTGACTTGTATGAAAAGGTCAGGCACCGCGTCATCATCACAGTGGATCGGGGTAGACCTTCTGCAGACCTCTTAGTCTCGGGCCAGCAGGTCACCACGCAGTGCAGAGGTTTCACTAAGCTGTCTGATAAGATTAACCTGAAAATTCAACATTTGCTCATTTGAGTGTGGGCCATTTAAACACACATGGTATGGGGAAACGCCATTGAGGAAAAAGTTGGAACCTATTTGGCTGCAAATTACTGCCACTTCCACAGAATCCTGTCTTAAAGCGAAAAAAAAACACAACATATCCACAGAGAATCAGTTTTTATAAAGGATACTCAATGTGACTGATAATACTACACATAATTAGGGTGTGAACTACAGGAGAGCCAGGGGGGAGTTTGGCTCCTCTTCATAAGACCTGAGCTCCCCTTAAAACATCACGTGTGAAAAATATATATATAATATATAATATATATATAGAAAATGCATATTTTTGCGATGCATTAAGTGATTAGTATATATCAGATGGGCTGACATACTGCAGCTTTACATTATCTCCTACACTTCTAGTCAGCCACCTAGATAAATTATTTCTTCACTTTTGAGAAATTGGACATCTGGAAAAGTGAGTCAGCAGCTTACCTGACGAACATAATAATCCCAACTTTGGCTATATCGTCCCGGATAACTTTCCACGACTCCTTGATCATCTGGATCTGATCCTCTCTGGGATACGCAGCAGCAGCAGCAGCAGCAGCATCCTCTGTGTTCCTCTCTCCAAACTCTGCTTTTGCTGCCAGACCTGATATTGCGCAGCCCATTCTTCATATAAAAAAAAAAGAAATAGCCGATGATGTTTTTGCGTGAATCCAAGAGGGGGGAAAACACACAAGGGTTAATTGATTTTGTGCCAGAAGAAAATCTGTTGTTGGCATGTGGTTGAAGTGCACGACTCCAATTGCGTCCAGAACTCCTCTCCTCTGTTGGGCTCACGAATCAGTGTCAAGTGAGCAAACGGGCCGACGGGATGCAAGTTCTGGTCATTGGTTCAAAATAAAAACCCTCCACGATGCGCACATATTGAGTCACAATTAAGCTTTTATGTTGAAGGATGGCCCTGTTGACTTCCGGTGTGTTTGTAGCTGACTTGACGCAGCTTTCAAAGGCGATGGTTCAGTAAAGAGGGAGACGGTGCGTTGGTAACCTGGGGCACAAAGGATGGGCTGTGCAGTCACTTTAAATAAAATATATCTAAAACACATTAATGAAGACACACACACACACACACACACACACATGCGCCCACCTTATTATACTGCCACTAGCTGTTCCTGACGGTTTCTGATTAAAATACACTGATCAGATTACTCAGACAGGTCCATTTTATTGATACTGGCTTCACATCCTAATTATTGGGGGTCGCACAGAGCTCAGTGCTGTATGTGTACATATTAATAATAATAATAATAATTATTCATTATTAATAATTAATAATAATAATATAATAATAGTTGTTAAACTGATTTCCCCCATTACTTCTAACCTTAATCAAACCCAATCTGGTACAAAAGTGGTAACCCTATTTCCACAAACTGGATTTATACATTTGATAAAGGCCACACACATACACAAAGAAATACTTACTACGTTATATAGGCAATTACTAATGGTGTAACTTTCCTGTAGGCAGACTTCTGAAACTTGCTCATTAAAGTTAAAAATCATATTGGAAAGGCAATTCTCACTTAAATTCATCAGGATTTACCAAGCTGAAAAGACAATATTAAGTGGTGTTTTTTGGAGTGCCCGGGTTTTCCAGACCCCTAACAGAATGTAAAGGTTTCATTTTTTGTCCTATTGATGTATTAATAAAAGATCATGTCAGGAGCATCGTGTCATTTTACCATTAGGGTTCGTGGTGCTGTTTGGTCCTCGTCTCTTCTCACGTGTTAACGTACACAAGACTGATGAAATAGTCTAACTCTCCAGAAATACTCTCTCAGTCTTGCTACAAATTATGGAAGTGCTCCATTTAACCAACTGCTCATGGAAGTTTGTAGATATAACTAGAACTGACTCACTTAAACCACAGAGCAGATGGATTGTAGGTGGGGTAAATGCACTTCAGGGATAAGGTTCTATGAACATGGAAGCAAACTATATTATGTTGTGTTATTCTATGTTTAATTTTACAGGCTTACAGTATAATATTTTATGTTCATCCTCATGTATTCACATTCTGGTTGTCTCACAAGTTAGAGGTGTTATTCATTGTGCCATGAGCTAGGCACGTTTCCAAAGGACCAAGGCTGTCTCGGAGAGGAGGGCATTTCAGATGTGATATGACTGCTACTTATCAGACATAGACGTCACCAATAGATATCCTGGGAAAGACGCATATAATGAAGTGATTTTCTTTGTTAAAAGTCAGTTCGTATCCTGGGATAACTCGGTTTGCTTGTATCCTGTGTGATGCAAATAAATCTTTCACGTGGATTGAAACTGTCAATTTCTCTGCTTTCTGTGAGTCTGTGTCACACCAATTCTGGGTACCTTCAAGTGAGAGTTTGTGGTCTCTCACTAGAGTCAGATAGCTAAAAGTTTATGTCAGATAGACATCGTTGGAGGTGCATTGAGATGGAAAAATGAAACCACAACATTTGACGAGCCAAGCCAGGAGGATAAGATGGGTCCCGGTTCCGGGCGGACAGCCTCACTCCACCACAGACCGACCACTCTAAGTGCACATTCAAAAGATAAGCAGAAAAACCTTTTCTAAATTATCTTATCTAAAAGTAGTGTACTTGAGATGCACGACAGGGTGAAGAGGGACCCGATGTGGACAATTACCATTTCTGTTTTTATTGAAAATATGGGAAAATTCAAGTATGAAACAATATATTTTCTGGAATGGAAAAGAAAAAAAGGTTGCTACTTGCCAGTATTTACACGAGGCCAATCTCTCCGAAATGTACAGTTTCATAAATAATATTAAAGAAAATAGACAACTTGTTGAGAAAAAATAAAGCTCCAGTGATACAGTGTGTAAAAACAGTTTTAGAAGCAGCTACAGTAGACGTGGAAGCAAATTACTGCTGTGCCCACATGCATTACAAGTCAACAAATGTTAAAAGGAAACTCTTTGGTGTATGCTCAGAGACTTCTCTCTCGAGACTTTAGTTCCTTTTTTGCTGAAACCCCTGAAACTCCAGCTTACAGTTTACATGGTTAAATGATAATATAGTGATTATGGCAAGAATCACCAACAGTGGAAGGGAACCAAAAGGATGCATATAATAATAAAGTAGAACCTAATCTTCAGTTTCATACAGGAGACTATACGTATTTTTACATAAACGTGTATTGTACAGTGCAGACAAATACCCTATGTACAAATATTGCAATACACTCTCACCCCACCCTCGCCCTCACCAGTGACCAATAATATCCCTTTTTTGTTTCACTGGTTTTTAACATCACCACGGTGACCCTTTATACTAAAAACAATGTGCAGATTTTTTGGGGAAAACAGGAAGGTAGCATCAGGTAACAGGCAGTTAACGTTTCCATTTGATAGTCTGTCATATTAAAAATGTACATAATTTACGAGCTTGTGCTTAAACTCTGGAACTTCTCCCGTAAGCTTTTCACTAAATTACTTTCTGTCATCTTCAGGGCAGCAGACTTTGCGGCACAGTCTGATTCCTCCTGGAGAGCGTTGTCCTCGTCTCTTAGTTTGCCAGTTTCTCTTGTTATCAGAGACGCCTGACTGGCTGTGCAGCAGGTCCTTACAGGTTCCTGAAGGTTCTGCACTTCATGGAGGGGAAGAGACCCAAGCATGTGGTCCAAGGAGTTCCATCTGCACAGCAGGGGCTTGCGCTGGGACCAGTCCTCCACCACAGGACCCCTTTCCTTGTCTACTGTTGTCCTAGGACAGTCTGCCAGAGCTTTGTGAAGGTCAGAGGAGCTACTGTACTTGTGTGAGCAGCCATTACACCTGTTTGTACAGCGCTCCAGCATCCCGTTTGGCACAGTGCAGCTGCGGGTTACTTTTGAGAAGTGGGAGGTCTTTGTGTATTTGGTGCGCAGCTCCTGTACGTCAGGCCAGTGGGAGGTGTCTGTGGAGTGTGGGCTTTGTGGGCAGGTTAGTGGGCTCTGGGACGTGGCTCCAGAGCTGGGGCTCTGGACTGGGCTTGAAGAATGCTCTTCTGGGATGAGCGCCTGATCGCAAGCGTTCGATGGCAATCTTAGGTTGGGTTTACCTGAATACATACACAGAAAACAGACAAAACATACAAAAAATGCTTTTCAGTTTTCTCCATACATGAGCTTAACAGGTAGGCTACTGCAAAAGAAAGCAACATGGCATCATTTGCATCCTATTTACCCTTTTTCCTTAGTTGCATCTTCTCCTCCTGGACAGCAGGCATATTCCTGAAGCCCTGATTTGCTGGTTCTCGGTTCCTCTGCCAGACTATTGGTCTGTTATTTTTGATGCGCTGACTGTACTGACGTGCCAGCTGGAACACCTTGTTTTTCATCTTTCCCATGTCTTGTAAGATCTGGTCCTCGTCCATACTTGTTCGGAAGTTAATGATCTTGGGTAGTTGGCCGTGGTTGACATGGCTGTTCTCTTGAGGCAAGGGAGACCTGCATGTCTTAGAGTCCTGACAGGATCCCCCCTCCACTGCTGGAAAGGTTGCGGTGGGTGATGAGATAGAGGAGTCATTGGAGACAGTGCTCATCTCAGACTCTTCTACAATCGGAGGCGGTTGCTTCCTTTTTGCATCGTCTGAAGTGTGTGAGCTGATATCCTGTGCTGCTTCTAATGTTGAGTCATTTAGTTTCTCCTCTGCAGTCTGCTGGACTTCCTGGTTCCCCTTCTCCATTTCCATGTCTTGCCAAACACTGAGCATGTCTGATGAGGGTCTGAACTCTTCTTCTGTGGTAGAGGCATCTGCAAGACTCGGAGATTTAGCCTTGGCTTCCACTGGCCTCTGCAATTCAATTTTTTGATGAGTGTTGGTTTTTCGACTCTTTTCTAAGCCAGGAAGGTCAAAGACAGACCAGGAAGTGGGGCGGTTCTGAGAGAGGCCTTTCCTGTGGACTGGGACGGCCTGCTCCTGAGGACCACTGTTGAGCTGTCGGCTCAGGTGCCGGACCAGACCTGCTGGGATATAGGAGAGGCTTTCCCTGCGCTTGATGCTAAAGTCAGCATCCTGGTCCTCAGCGTGTTCGTAGTATCTTCTGATCTTGTGGATGAGGAGCCGATCTTGTTTAGAGAGAGTGGACCTGCGTTCCCCTTCAATGAGGGTGCTCAGTGCAGGTTCATGAGCAGGTGTTGACAGATCAGCTAAGTTCACCTGTGGCTCTGGGGAAGAGGTGGCCAACATTTGGCTCTGTTTCTCTAAGTCCGTGCTAGCCGAGGGGCTTTTGAAGGCGTCATTATCTATTGAGGGTGAGGGGCAGGCGAGGGAACCCAAGTCCTCTGAAACCAGACTGCTCCGTCTGGACAGGCTGCTGATGAAACGCTCAGCTATCACACTTGCCTGGTCCAGTACAGACGAAGGTAGGATACTTTTATTGTCTGAAAGCACCTCCTCTTCCTCCTCCGAGAGCTCCCCATTTGTCAGTACACTCGTCTCCTCCACTTGGAGACCAGAGGAGTCACTCTCGCCGCCTTCTTCCTCTCCAGTTTCTCTTGAGGTATCCTGAGGTTCTGGTGTGTTGGTTTCTTGTTGCAAAGGAGAGATGGGAGACTCGGGGCACTGGGGGTAATACACCTCCAGCTGATCGCTCTTCTTCTTTTCTTGAGGGACACAGTCTAGAGGGCACAGCTCCTCCACACTGACCTGAAACATGAGAGCAGTGTTTGCAAAGTGGCATGTAATGAGTAAAAGAGACATTATGATGGCAAGCACTCTCCATTTCCCATTAACTTAATGGACCTTTTCAAAATCAACTAGACGGTTAAATCTAAAGTATCCATGATTTATGATGCATGTCTTTTATCTTCACTTGAGTTTAATTACACTGACCTATTTCTATGTGAAATATTAAAGTGTGGTTAAAAACTAAGATGTTGTGATCACATTTACAGGTTGGATGCTAACGTCTCCTTACTGGACCATTTTCGTTACCCATAGTGAGTTAAACGATGAACGCTGCCATGTCTGCGGCTCATACAGTGTTCATAGTGCTGATGTCTCCCTAGTCGGCCATGAATCTAAATCTGTTTCCAGGTGGTTCCCGCTCTTTTGGAGTGCCTGCAATTGCAAAAAAGTGCAGCTTGAAGCTGCGTGGTGGAGATAAGGTTGGCGAGAATAACAACCTCCACTCCGCTCAGACGCACGAGCCGTTTCACAAAGTTACCATGAGAAACAGGTAAGGACTGCACCTGGCTTTGAAATACAATGCTGCCTTTCACAGTGGGAGTGCTGACCACAGAACAGCAGGGTTTGTGCGCGTGTGCCAGGCATTTTAATTTCCGGGCACTAATATAGCTCCAGGCGTGATTCAAATTGGCCTTAGAAAAATGAGGTGCTCGTGGCAAAGGGCACATATTAGATAGAAAACTTAGTTGAAAGTCTAATGTAGTACTGAATTGGCTTTTTCTCATTTAGATAGACTATATAACAACAGCAAATACCCAGAAAATGTGTTAGAAAATAGGCTTAACAACCAACCGAGTGACACTAAGGGCAGATGAGGATAGATGGCCACTCTCTGACACAGTGAATGAACGTCACACAATTCAGAGACGTGTGTGGAAATGAATGGCTGTGAGTATACATGTATTCAGTGCTTTATTAAGTACCTGTGAGGCGAGAGTTTCTTTCACAGGCACATCCACATGTTTTTCCTTCCACTTGTGAGTTTCTACCACCTCGCTCTGCGTCGTTTTCAGTTCAGTCGGATCTCTGTTCTGGTCATCCTGAAAGAGCAAAAAAACAACATTAAACTGAGAGTTTGTATCTTCAATCATCCTAGAGATCACACTGTGAGGCAGCATGAAGCAAAATAATCTGTCACAGCAGACAACACATTTCCTAGACGCTTAATGTGTTTTCAGGTCAGCCTCGGAAAATCCACTACAATGGTCATAATAAAAGTCTTTCAATTTAAATGACAAGTATTAATTCAGAAACAATGCTAGTATAACAATTAACCCTAACAAAGAGTTTCTAATTATGAAAATTCAGAGAGGAAATATGATTAGGAAATATGATTATCAAAGAGCCAAGCTCTTGCTATTATAATGATAATTTAATTAGATGGCTACATTAACCTTTGAAGTCAAACATTTAACAGGGATCATTAAGCCACTGGCTCTAATACAAATGCAAGCATGGTTTCAACAGCATAAGCTTCAGCATCAATCATATCCCATGAACACAATTATGAAACACAGCACACAACACAGATGGGGAAAACATACAATCAAAGGAGAACATGCACGCACGGTGGGATGATCTTCAACTCCAAAACAAAAACAATGCAAGCAAAGACATGCACCAAGTTTGACTATGTTTTAGAGTCCACTGTTAGCAGATTGGGAGAACTTCAGTCCATGCACTTCAATATCATGAATTCAACCTGGGGCATTCAATGTGCACAGAGCAAATGGGTGTTAGTTGGTTCGGTTAATGAAAGGAAAAAAAGAGGCAGAGGGACGAGAGCCAGCGTGGGAGAAAGAGTGGCAGAAAGTACTGGTAAGCCAGCGGAATGGAGCAGGAAATGGGAAACCCGTGGGTGGCAGAAACCCTCACCGTTGTGAAGTGAGTAGAAAGCAAAGCCCTGGCTTTATAGTGCCAGCAGGAGATGGCTTCCAGCACTGAGCTGGCAAAGTCGGCTACCTGGTCGTCTCCCATCAGTATATCTTCCTTGTAACTCTCCCCCTCCTCATCATCCTCCTCCTTTGTCTCCTCCAGCTCCAGCCCCCCCTCACTGGGTGATAATCCCAGTTTTGGGTCACTGTCAGTAGGACTTAGCTGCTCCAGAGAGTCCCTTCTGGGAATAAGATCCTCCACACATGGCCTTTCAGCCTGGGGCTCGCCTAGGCTGGAGGTCAGCGTACTGGCACTAGTGGCTGGCTGAAGGGAGCACCTCTCCCCCAGCAGTGCACCCTCACTGTCTGCATGCTGTAGCGTGAAGTCATAGACATGTGGTTTGTTATTGCAAGGCCGGTGCTAGAGCCATGATGTGATTGCAAGGTTGTGTATGGGATGGAGTCGTCATTAAGCTGCTTTCCGCTTTGGGTGAGATATGATTTTTGTAATCCAAGTCAAAGTAGTAGTAGTGTGAAGATTAGGTTTGCACTTTCTCATATTTGGTTTGAGTTCTTTTGCAATTAGAATTTAAACTGCTCATTTAAAACTGGCTAAACCATATCTCACCACTGCACACTGACCTACAAAAAGCTTTGAAATGACAGAATAAAAAAAGGCTTATCAGGGTGTAATAAGATAGATAGATAGATAGACATTCGGAGATCAGACGCTTACCTTCAAAACAGCTACATGTAGAACAAAGACAAAGAGAGGGAGGAGGAGAAATAAACAAATGAGAATGTCAATAAGTATGGAAAAAAAAGCCTGCTCATGTCAAATATTACGTGACAAAATAATCTGTATACCACATGCATCTTGTACAATTATGGTCAGGACATAATCTCTGCCTCCAAAATCAGACTGAGTGAGGCAGTAGTTAGTCTGACCCAGACTTAAGGGAGGCCTTGTGATTAGATAAATACCAATTAGAAACATCTTCCTCTCAGAGGTTCAAACTGGACATAATGCAATTAGCCAGGATGTGATGACCTACTCCCTCACTGAGATGGGAAGGTTGACATGAAAATTGCTTCTTCATTACATTGGTCGAAAAATTGATCTGGACTGGGAGCAAAGAAAAACTGGGGACAAGAATACAGAGGTTTTCTCTTTCATAATGGCAAATTAGATCAAATGAGAGCAAGAAGATCTGAAGGCAAGGCTGAGTTTGACTATTGAAAAGAGCTTGTGTGTGACAAAGCCTTCAACCATTGTGGCATATAATTAACTTCATTATGGGTCAGGCCAGTGGAGTAGGAGTAAGTGTCTTTTGATCTGTTTTCCAGGTGTCTTTGAGGGAGAACAAAGCAGAAGTGTCATGGAGATATGGACAGCTTTTAATAGAAAGACATAAAATAACCTTGGTAGGGGGGTTTTGGGGCTGCTCGGCCACTAAATAGCAGGATGTGGATCAAACTGACCCTCTGTTAATAAATCTTCTCTTTTGGCTGCCAAAACCTTAGTGAACACACAGTGACATAAATGGCAACCTCACAGTGTACCAACCTTTTGTGCTCCTTATGATTTGTTTAGCAGGCTCTAAAAAGACAGAATTGAAAATGATATAATCAACGAATGGTGTCAACAACACTCATCAGCAATAATGCATAAAAAAATAGACACAAATAGATAGATGGAATAGGGGTCTTTAACCTGATCTCCTTCTCCCATTTCGCCCTCCAACATGGAAGTCGTCAGCTTGGTAGTACTCCGTTTTCTTCACCCTCTCAGGACTATAGTGGTACTTCCCTGGATCTGAGCAGCAGAAGGATCCATCATTACACTCAGAACCGCAGTTACAAAAATCATTTTCTCTACATTGATAGATGGATTATGGCCTTCCTGGTAAATAGAACAGCATTCCATATTTTCCACAAAAAATTAACCACCATCCTCTTTTGTGAGCAGCATCTTTGGTTGCTATGGAAACAGCTGAATTGGTCCTAGCATAACAAACGTTACACTTACAGTTCGAATTGTCCAGGATGGCTCCTTTTGCCTTGAAAAAAAAGACAGCACGTTTAAACACAATTCTTCGGTAGCTGAGAGGAAAGGACTGAAAGACGGTGTTGTTTACCTTCTGTGGGACAATGGTGTTGTGGTTCTCAAGAATGAGCCTCTTAATGTGATGGGCCCAGAGACGCTTCTCTTCTACTGACTTGGCCTGTAACAACAAGCATGTTATTTAGAAGGAGTCGGTGACGTTTAATAAAGACGCACCAGATGTGCCCATGCATACAGGACAGAGACATAATAAAAGGGCAAACCACAGGCTCTAGAAAAATCTAATTCCTGTATTTTCTTCGCTTTGTAAATAATTATAATAAATTTAATTAAGAGTACAAAGATGAGCCTCGTTAAAACACTTAATCAAGCCACACTGGGTGTTTTGTGATATTCATGAACAACTGTTGTTGCAATATTATGTGTTGAAAAGGTTGACACTGGTGTTCACTTTCACCTGCACTGTGTGGGGTTGCTTGGGATGCTTGAAATGGATGACACTGAAGAGCAGGGGATCCTTGGCGCTGTCAAGTAGCATCAGGGTGGAGCACTGCAACCATATTGAATGTAGTGATGTAGTTTCACCCAATTGAGTTGGTTACATCTGTCGATTTGCCACCTTATTGTAGCAATACATATTCATTAATATGTGTAATTTAATTTAGCTTTCTGCTGCACAGCCATCCTTATCCACTTTTTTTTTTTAAACTATTAAATCACTAATCAATGAAAAAATGTCAAAACCCATACTGAGATGTGGATCTTGTAGACATAGTGTTCCCCTCTTCTCTTGGTAATGAGGAGCATCCTTTCAAAGAGAAAGAGCGTACGGGTGTTCTTCGCCCGCAGGACATGAAAGTTGCCCTCCAGCACCAGCTCTCCATAGGTGGTCAGGTCAGGACCCTTCCAGTTGATCAGAAGAGACTGTATCTCCTGCAGATGCACATGAAAGAACAAATACCCCCCCACACATGCACTTTCAGTCTTGTTTCTTCAGCATGAAAGAAAATAAATGTCAGCTTTCATTCGTAATTTTTATAAAACACTTGTACAAAGAAAACTAAGAAGGTGAACCGGCCACGCGGTCAATGACTCAAACCAAGGGAAATCATTAAAAAGCTTTAGCCCTCACTTTAACACTCAACTAGACTTCAGAAAAGGGGGATAGGTCACTGACCGAACTGTGAAGGTTCATGGATTTACCTCAGACAATATCTGCTTGGAAATACTTGGACATTTGGAGCTTTAAAGTACATACTAATGCAAGAGAAAAAATATCTTGTTAAGAAAAGCAAACATGTGGAATAAAGTTGAGCATGTACTGTAGTGTACGTAAGACATAAATACACCTTTCTAAAAGGATGTCGGCATGCATGTGTGGAGGTCCAATCTCACCTGCACTCTGACAGCGTGTTCGTGTTTCCTTTTCATATCGTTGATGTACCAGGCCACTCCGGTCATGGTGTCTATGGCCTCTTGAACGACCTCATAGCCCTCCTCGTCTGGGTCAAAGTGCTTTGCGATTTCCTATAAAAGAGATTTGGGACTATTTCTGACAAGGTCACACCTATAGGGAACTAGTTAAATCATTCACAAACAAAGAAAGATGTGTGTCCAAGTCATTTTTTTGTGATTTTTCTGTTGCTGTTGCTTTTACCTTGTAGAATACTAAAGGGCTTGTAGTTTCTAGGCCTTTAATGATTCATCAAGTCAAAGAACCACAAAAGAGAAAATCACTCCGTAGTTGAACTATTCACTCATCGCAGGGTGGGAGAACTACTCATTAATAGTGGATAAATAACAGAACCATGAATCTACGAAAGCATGCAGGCTGCAGTTTGAAGAACACTGTTGAAACAAACCACTAAAGACGTTCTGTACCTGAAGCAGAAGGTGGTATTTTAGGATCCTCTGGACTGGCTTTAACAGATAGGAGCCCAAAGGGAGGGAGCGCTTCAGGGCAGCCTGTCGATCTCTGAAGAACTTGGCCAAAGTTTTACTGCTCATGCAATCAGTCAGTGCTGCCACTGAGCTGGAGAACAGCAGACAATTATATTAATCATATCACATTTAACTCAGCAAGATACATATGGTCTCATCAGCAAAAGTCTAATTAAAATGAATATATTGTAGCTACTTACTTTGGATAGTTGGTGCAATACTGAGTGTATATTTCAAAGTATTCACTCTGAGGAAACACAAGTCAGACAAACATACATATCACTAGTATGTAATTTCTAGAGGAACTGATATCACTGTGAGTCAGTATGAGGAAGATGGTTCCTCTTACCTTATCTACAAAGCATCGAGCGATGGCCACAGGGTCGTTCTTACACGTGTCCAAGGACTGCAGCAGTTCACTGAAGTGCAGAAGACAACAACAGAGAGGAAATTGAGTGTTAATAGACGAACCTAATTTCTTTGTCTAGGGAGGAATACAGAAACAGAACTTGACCACAAAGGGAGGAAGAAACAATGGATGGAATAATTATGAGTGCCAATAAATTATTATCAATACTTTTTCTGTCTTTCTGCCAGGACTAAGATTTGACTCTATATCTTATATCGCCACTAGAGGGCAGCATACACCTTTAAACATGAACCTTGTTGCATGTTCAGACTGAACGTGAAAGAACATGCATTTGCCTTGGAATTCTCCATGCCCACAGTCCCATCAAAAACAAGCTCTGTTTAGAGCCTGGGAACGCTGAGAGTGGTACGGTGTTTTAATTCTTTACATGGTGTGGCATCACCTCAATAAAATGTGCATAACTGAAATAGGATAGATGAAGGAAGGATCACTGGGTATGTTTTAGGTTTTTTTGTACAGTTGTATTTTTCCAATTTCATCACACAGCATTCCATAACTTTCATCAAAGACGAAATATGTCAACATGTTTGAGGGAACAATGAAAAAATCTTGAGATTTGTTTCGGACGCAGTGTCAATATTTGTTCATACAGCATGATTAGCTTTTCAACAATATCTAACGTTGAAGAGGGTTGTTACAAAGAAATACAAATTCCCGGATAAAAGAAAGGACGTTTATCAATGAATCAATTCATGTTTACGTCAAATGTGCCACAGATTACTGAGAACTCTTGAGATGGCGTCATAACCCGGCTCCTAGGCCATGACACATTTGCAGACAACTATGCCAACCAACCAAGGGTTTGAATTACAGGTAACTGCTGTCAACATATTTACTGTGCATACTGTAGTGTATAGTATGTTTAGCAAATGGTCTGTCCTTTTCAGTGATCCTTGTAGGTTAAATAACCATCTAGTTTTTGAATGCCTCTAAAGAGACACTGTAAAAAGTCTAATCTCTCTTGCAACAAAAATCAATTGTTTTACCCTCTGGGCTGCCTCCCCACAGCAACTCTTGCAATACATTCAAAAATAACATGTGGCACCTTTTCACAGGCTGACACAAGCATTTCTCAACCTTAACAATACTGCTATAAAAGATAGTATCACTATTTTCATTGCTAACTTAAAGAAAACACGGCCTCCCAGTGCAATTTGACAAGGAGAAAAGCCTAATCTCACAGAAAAGGGCAACATGTGGCCCTCTGGATCCACATTCTGTCAAAATCTCTCTTGTACTGCTGGTTAGAATTTCATTAGAAGGTAATTAGAATCAAATCATCCCCATTTGTGGTTCAGAGCTGTACGATAGCCTTGGCATTAGCAGGAGGCTCCTCACTGTGAGAGGAAAGAGGAATGTTAATGTGTTAATGTGTGTTTTGGCAAGCAGTGTGGTCAGCAGTGAGCACTTCTTGACATGATTAAATGTAAAGCTAGCTGCTCCACTATTTCCCCGGCTTTCAGATATTTGAAAAAGCATGATTACTGTAGAAAGTGTCGCTCCTTTGTTTCTCATTGCATCCGTTTTGTTTCAGTAAAAGAAAAATCAGCAGCTAGTGAAATTAAAGTAGTTAAGTGTTGTGCATTCTTAGCATTCCTCATTCTTCCATTATCTTACTACGGAATATCACATTACATACTGTACATGTGAAAGTATATAAAAACATTCCTCCATTAAATCATGTGTACACAAATGCAGCAATTAGCCCTATGAGTGATTACAGATTCTTGGCTTCCATTAATGCAAATATACCGTTTTTTCCTTTTTTATCCTTTAGTTTTGACTCCATTTTCAGTACAGAGTACAGAACATCCATAAGAATGGATGGGGATTATAATTGTGGCATTATTTTAAATATCTTGAATAGAAATATTGCTTCTCAGTGTGTTTGTATTAGTGGGTGTCACCTACCTGTTGAACTCATAGATGTCCTCTATGTTTCCAAACAGGGCACACACCTGCTCTGGCCGTATGGGAAGGTTACTCATATCGATAATGTGAGCCAAGTAGTCCTGGAAAAACAGCACAGATGGAGTTATATACAAAAGGGTCATATCAATATTTAGTGTCTTACAGGCACTTCCAATGTCTAACCAGCAGAGGGAGCATATATATATAAAGAAACACAATTTTCAATTTTTTTATATCCTTTATGATGTGTGTTCTGTTGTCATATGACATTTGGTTTGACCAACTGATTCCTACAGTTGCAGGGCTACAGTGTGTGTCATCTAACGTACATAAATAGAGAAGTGTGGCATTGTGATTTCAAGGCTGTTCGGGTTTAAATAACAGGATCCTTACAGGAACTCACATACAGTTGATGTGATCTTTAAAGGGTCCTTTTAAGGATTTGTTCCATTGACTAGAAGCCAGTGTGACTGTCTGGAAGAGGTTCTGTTGTACCCAGACAGTAAACATGAGCACAGCCTGTTCCCCTCCAAAGACCCGATTCCCCCCGACCTCAGGAGTATTCAGAAGTGGATAAAAATATCTAAAAACACAGTAGCCATATATGCCAACATCTGGATGATAAACCTCCTTCCACACTCATGTGGCATACAAACAGCTCCAAACAAGTGGAGGAGTAAGTTGACGAGGGACAAACTAGCACACACGCAGAAACTAAATAAAGAGCATACCAGTAAACAGCTTGTACACACACCCAGCCTCCCAGACAATGTGGTGCAAATACACACACACACACACACAAACACACTTTGCAGGCCTGCCAGGCAGCCCAGATTAAGAGTAGAGTCATCACATCGCACTACTGAATGAACTGCAGCCGGTCATGGATGCAGAATTCCAGCGCAATGAGAGCAATGCTGACTTGCAGTCAGCAGGGTGTCTCAGAGCCTCCAACAGAAAAACTCACCACTACTGTTAACACTATAAACACGTGACCTTTAGCATAGTATGAGAGATTTCATGCTTAGTCTTCTAGTTTATAGTGCTACAAGATGTGTTTTTTCAAGAATTAGCAGGGCTGTTTGTCCTTTGAAATGTTATGGATGAAATCAAAAAATCTAATAAGAATAATACTAATAAGAATAATACTGAGTAATATGTTTGACCAGGTTTGTAGGATTCCCATAAGCACTGACCACATTCTTACTTCAACAATGCTGAGTATGATTATTCAGGGGGTGGTCACGCCAGGTGTTGGGGGTGTATTTGGACATGCAAGACCAGCTGAGTCAAACAGCTGTTCTCAAACCTTTCTTTCATGGACAGACAGTTGAGAGGTCAGTGATAAACCAGATCTAAAGACGGAGTCAACATAGCTTCAACAGCTGCTCATGAATTGAGTGTCAATATCAAGTGGAAGCTTTGGATTAGTTTGCTGAGGAAACAATGCCGAAATGAAGGAAGAGTTTCACACATCTCTGTCAGATATAAGGCTTGGTGTGAAATTAAAATGAGCTGCGTGGCATCAGTTTGATTGAAGCCATACTGTAATCATAAAAAGATAAAGGATACAGCTGTACTAGACTGTATTCCCACACTGTACTGTACCCTGTGGAAAAACTAATCTGTCTCCTTTCATCTGTGTTATTCCTCCAGTTGGTGCGACGATGGAGGTGTTTGTGTTGGCCGGGAGGGCCTGAGAGCTCAGGCTAGGCTGCAGGGTCTGTGTGTCTGGGGCCAGACCAGGCTGGGCTGCTGCTCCCGTCAACCGAAATAGTTAGAAGTCCTGGAAGTGTTTGTCAGGAGCAAGTCGTTACTCAAGCTGCGACGAGGGAAGCACTCCCTCCCACAGCAACTGCCAGACGCCAGCACAGTCGGAGACAAGGTGAGGAGAGGTGCTAGCTGGTTTACTGCCAGCCCGTCTCAGAAATGCCTCACGTGTTAAAGACATTACCATCAGTTCAGTGGAGATTGCTTGACAGCAGAGTGCTCCTGTTTCTATGCTAGACCCAGGAAAGACTGGGAGGCCACAGAGGTTTCTTAGTCTGGAAGTTGTTTCCAGACTACAAAAGGTAGAAGATGTGATAAGCTGTAAGTGGTCTGTTGAGTGGTAAAATCATCCCTGGCCCATTTTTCATTCTTCACATCTCTGAGATGAGGTTTCTACTATCTCCGACAAAGATCACAAAGCCCAAGATTTTGGCTGTGATAGACCTGCACTGTGTCCCAGTTTTGACTGTGTGTTTGAACTCCAGATTTGAGTGGAGTCCATAATCTTAGGCTTCAAGCTGTAAACTTTCACTGCACTGTAAATATACAGAATGATTTATATACAACACTGGGAACAGATCATAAATTGCTCTACAGCCTTCATCTCTAAGAACTGAATCTATAAACAAAAGCACACAATTGCCAGATGTCAGGTCTACATTTTTGTCAACTGACCGATTTGTTTAGAAATCAAGAAGTCAGAAAGGATCATGGTAATGAAAAGAAAAAGAAGAATCTACTGGATGTTTTACAAGTACCAGACTCATTTGTGGCCACAAACAGCTGCTTGGAACACAGAAGACATTATTTGCTCTCTACAGCCGTTGAGTCCAATTTCCCTATTTTGGCTCCTGGCAGGCCAAATTCAGTAAATCACCTCCAAATAGTTATACAGACATGAAGTCATAGCTGCATATTAATCCAAGTCAAACATGTGCTTTAAATGCACAGAATACTGATGATTTACTTTCTGTAATATCAAATGGTTGGCTCGCAGTGAATGCTTGGCTCAAAGTGAAAAACACCAACTCTAACGGAAAATTCAATTTGAGCACAGTCAGCAAAACCCTGACATCCACTCACCTCCACGATGCTGCGCAGGTCCTTGACGTACATGCGCTCTGTCTCAATGATCTCCATGACAACGCGGTCCACATAGGTCAGCTTTGGGTTGGGCGCCATGGCGTCCGTGATGACAGGCGAGGCGAGGATGTGAGGTATTTCACTGCTTGACTTCCTGTTGGAGGTTGCGTTGTTGTTGTTCCACTGGTTGCTGATCACCCTGGGCTGCAGCCGCTCCCGCCAGCGGCCCCTGGAGCCTGTAAGGGTGGGACTCTGGTCCCCTGCTTGCTCACAGGTGCCTTCGGCTGGGCTCAGCTCCAAGTCTATGTCCTCCTCGCTCTGTATGGGTGGGGTGGTGGAGGAAGGAAGGGCTACGGTGCTCCCAAAAAGGCTGCGACTATCACGGGATGAACCAGAGGACAGGGTGGACACCAGGCTCACTGGACGGTCACCCTCTCCATCCAGTGGCTCCACACATAGCCGGCTGTAACAGTCTGGGCTCAAGTCAACGTTTGGCTGGTCATGTTCGCTGGTGGAGAGGGGCGAGGACAACTGAGGAGATTCTGGGACAGGTAAGAGGAACAGAGATGGAAGGTAAGTGTCACGATTTGAGAGTTAAACAGTAAACAGTGTATTTAAAGACAGTATTAGCTCATTACAGCCAACTTTCAAGCCTTAAAAGTACATAACAGCAAGGCTTTGACAGCATTAAAAAAAGTCTAGGGACAACTTCAGACAAATGTAATTCTAGCTACATTAAACAGACTACTATCCAGAAATCAATAAAAGACAGCTCAAAGTTCTGTTTCTATGCCCAGACTGAGACATGGGAGCGGTTTACAGTAAAAGGCCTCGCTCAAATCATTACTGACAAGGCCTGAATTAAAACACTGCGTATTCTGTGGAAAACCCAGCCATTTCCTCTTGTTCTCCTGACTGCTGAAGGTTGAACCTTGGAAAAACAGAGAGAG
>NW_023339873.1:15315857-15316709 GCF_004916995.1 Morone saxatilis
GGGGGGGGGGGGGGGGGGGGACTGATGGGAAGAAAAAAAACAGGGAAGGGGACCAGGAGTTTTGTTTATATATCTTCATTGAGCTACTTTTGAATTTAAGAGAAATGAAATCCATATCCAGTTTCACATCCTTCCTGGCCAAATGGGGAATTTTCCTCACAAACGTTTCCTAAATATATGAAGTCATGGCGGTATAAGAATGGAGCACTGAGTGGCCACTGTGCGGAGAGCTCCATTTCCTTAAATATTTTCAGGGGAGAGGGGTCAAAACTCTTTTGCCCAGCTAAAGAAACAAAGCTTTGTCGTGTAATTTCACTTTGGGCTAATTAATGGATCTACAAGGCACAAACCATCATTAAGCAAAACATTAGGTGAAATGACTCAAGTAAGTGATATTGCCAAGTGCGGATGGAGAGCATAATTTGGTGTTGATAGCCCACAGATGTAGCTTATGTCACGTGCCTGAAATACATCCTCTTGTACCAGTGTTGACAAGCTCGTAACCTAAATATGTTCGTCATTAGATGCGCACCATTGGTCAGCAGCCCACAGCTGATAACACAAACCTGATGTTGTAAGGAAAAGGTATTTTGTCAATCTGGAAGAGGCTGCAACCAAACTGATTCATAAGCACACTCACTTGACTTATCTCCCATACACATTTTTATAGAAAAGATGCCTTTTACGGCTTTAACGGGACAAATATTTCACATGTGAGCATGGGAAGTGCCCAAAGTTAGTGATTTATAACGCCCTGAAATAAGTCTGACATGCAGCTGGATGATCTGCTTCACAAGAAGAATCAAACTGCCTTTCACTTTCAGTCTCCTGCACACCAACACACACGCACAC
>NW_023339873.1:15316757-15316942 GCF_004916995.1 Morone saxatilis
ACACACACACACCTTTTGGCATCCTCAAACTTTCCATGAGTCAGTACTGAGCTCATGAGAGCCTCGTTCACAACTTGCTCCACAATCCACACCGAGCCGTTCCAACAAAACAGTTCCCATATAAAACCTCACTGGGAGAAACGGATGAGCTGGCAAGCAGGAGCTGACCACTAGAGAAAACTCTG
>NW_023339873.1:15316967-15333676 GCF_004916995.1 Morone saxatilis
TTGGTAGATGTAACTTTATGATGTAATATCGAATGATTTATATACAACCTGGGAACGTATATATTGCTTACAGCTTCATCTCTAAGAATGAATTTTAACCAAAAGCACCACAATTGCGATTGTAGGTCTACTTTTTGTCACGTAAATGACGATTTGTTTAGAAATCAAGAGTAGAAGGGATCTGGTAAAATGAAGAAAAAGAAAAATCTATGATGTTTTAAGTACCAGGACTTTTGTGGCCAAACGTCTTAGGACCAGAAGCATATTTTGCTCTTCGCGTTGGTCAATTTCCCTTTTTGGCTTCTGGCAGGCAAACATTCAGTAAATCAACCTCCAACATAGTTATACAGACATGAAGTCTGATGAATTATTAATCAAGTCAACATGGCTTTAAAATGCCAGAATTACTGATGATTTTTCCTGTATATCAACATGGTTGGCTGCAGTGATGCTTTGGTCAAAAGTGAAACACCAACTTAAACGGAAAATTCATTTGAGCCGTCGCAACCCTGACTCCTCACCTCCGGATGATGCGCAGGTCCTTGACGTAATGCGTCTGTTCAATGATTCTCTGACACGCGGTCCACATAGGTGTTTGGGTTGGGCGCCATGCGTCGTTTGATGGGCAAGGGGGCGAGTGTGGAGGTTCTTTCATTGTTGGACTTCTGTGGCAAGGTTGTCGTTTGTTGTTGTTCAACTGGTTGCTGGTAACCTGGGCTGCAGCCGGTCCCGCCGCGGCCCTGGGCTGTAAGTGGGTTCTGGTCCTGTTGCTCACGGTGCCCCTTCGGCTGGGCTCAGTACAGTCTATGTCCTCACTCGCTCTGTATGGGTGGGGGTGCGTGGGGAAAAGGGGGTACGGTTGGCTCCAGGCTGCCGACCTTTAGGTGACGGGGGTGGCCAGGCCCTACTGGACCGTACCTTCCAGTGGTCCATAGCCGGCCTGTAACATCCTGGGCTCTACAGTTTGGTGGTCCATGTTAGCTGGTGGGGAAGGGGGAGGACTGAGGAGATGTCTGGGCGGTGAGCCTTGGCTTAGAGGCGCTCCGTTGTAATCAGACCTTTGGCGCGTTCTAACAGCTTAGACTACCCACAGTGATTTGACAAGATGGCGCCCGGTATTAAGATCCTCTCTGAGACTTTTAACGTGCTAGTGTGTTTCGGTTAGTCAACCGCAGAGGTATTGAAAGTTTGGTCTCGCGCCCTTTGTTAGCCAAATATGGCTTCATCCTTTCTGCTAGGACCATGGGAGCTACTAAGCAGGTGTGGTACTTTTAGTTGACTTTCATTCTTTTTAAGGGCTCATGCCGATACCCCATTTTTTTGCTTTCTCTGCTTGACTGAACTGTTGAGGTGTTTGTGTTTGCGGCTTGGTGTTCTGTCTTTTTGGTTGTTGTTTGCGATGATGGAAGTTGGTTTGAACTGCTATCTCTACTGGATCATTCCCTCACTCCCTTTCCGTCACTCCTCAGTTTTAACAGCACATGTTGGTCTATTAATGCATAATACCACAAACTGTGCTCTTGGTCGGTGGTTTGTGGTGTCTTACAGCTTCCGTACGTCCTGCTCGCTAATCATTCTGATCAGGCCTGATTAAAATGCGTTTCTGTGGAACGCTTTCCTCTTGTTCTCTGCTGCTGCGTCTCGCTCGGCGCTATGTAGGGCGGGCGGGGGGTGAGCGGAGTGGGTGAAACATGGGTTAGAAAAGGGCGCGCGCGCGCGCGCCAGCGAGCAGTCCAGTCTGCTCGTGTTGGTCTATGCTTGACAATCCTTCATTGATGTGCTAAACTTTATCATGCATGTTTAAGGTCGGAATGATTAGAATCCTTTAAATAATTCGTTTCACATACCATAACACACTGCCAAATTAAATGAGGAATAAATTTATTCCGCTGTAGTCAGTCTTTCATAAATTATTGATCCCCTGGTATCCTGTGCTGCTCTCAGCTAGCAGTGGGATGAGGTTGGTGGTAGGTGCGGAATGCTGTGCCACTTTCTCTATAATAATTTATTTCTCAATGGGGAAGAAGGGTCTACTATATCACTCTTGTATTGTCCTGTAAAGAGAGAAAGGAAGTGTTTGTGTGTATTTACATTAACTTGGGGCTGGTGGATAATTTCTGGGCTTAATAGGTGTGTTCCCTTTATTGCTGTTTTGCGTAGAATTAGGGATCCTTAAACGTAGAAGAAGGGACGAGAGGAACATTCTGCAAAGTGTGCCTCTCCCATTGTCAAATGTGGGTATATCCTGGGTGGATGGAAAACTAGTTCGGGGGTGGGTTGAAGTAGGACGGAGGTGTAGCTTACTGTGTCAGGACGGACAGTAATAAAATCATCTGTAAGGGTGGTTACGTGGTTGGACACAGCTTAAGACATGTGATGATATAGTACATATAGCAAATGAGTTCTCACTGTGAGTCAATGGGCGCCTCCAGCTTGATAACAAAATCTCTGATATGTGTAGGGCGATCAGCACCGGATTTTGTCAATCTGGAAAGAGGCTTGCAACCAAACTGATTATAAAGCCATCATTGCTAATCTCCCTATAAATTTTTATGAAAGATGCTTTGGCCTTAACGGCGACAATCATTTCTGTGCGATGGGCACTAAAGTGCCATTGTGATTATTAACGCTGCATAAGTTGCATGGCTGGGAATAGATATGCTTAAGAAGATCCATGCCTTTCATTTCGTTCCTTGCACCAACAAGACACGCCACGCACACCACCACAACACACACACACACCACACCCACCATTTTGGCATCTCACTTTCATGGTCGTACTGAGCTCTGAGAGCCTCGTTCACAATTTGCTCAAACTCACCGGCAAACGTTCCACCAACATTTCCCTTCTCACTGGAGCCACGGATTGAGCTGGCAAGTTTCTGTTTACGTTCTGTGACAAATCACAGGGTTGATGGTGTAAAGGGAGTGTAGTGGTGAGCTATTACACTCACTACACCGCTACGAATTAGAACGAGGCATCCACTTCCCTTCCTCTGTCTTTACATTTGGTTTTCAGATTTGGCTTCTCTGGCATGTGGAACTCCCTTCCTCCTTCCTTCTCTTCCTCACACCCAACATCACTCTATAATAAAACTGCTGCTGCAGATTGCAGTCCATTCCAACTTAAAGAGGCAAGAGGAACAGCACAAATCAACAGCATGTTTGCACACTTCCAGTTAATATATAATCACTCAGAATCATAAGCTAAATCTCCTTAAGCCTGTCCTAATTGCCAAAACAAGACTAAACTGTACTGAAACAGTAGACAGGGGTAGTGTAGGAATACTATCTGACTTATCTTAGACTTAAGCACGCACTTGACTCAGGACCAGCTCAGGCCCTACCACTGCTTTGATTGACCACTTCAGACACTGACTCTCCAGTTAGCCATTATCTGTGGCCGATACCACACGCCACAAGTTTTTGGGGAAAACAGCGCTGGTGGACCACTACTGACGTTGTTGAAACAGGCCGTGCAAAGGAATGCAAATGATCTGGTCAATATGCAGGTCTGAGATAAGCTGAGTGCCAGGTCCTGTGCGATGTAGTGCAAAGTGTTTCCATTCTGCTGGCCGCTCTGAACAAAGAGACCCCCCCCCCCAACCTTCATCAAGCATGTACAGACAGGGAAGTATAAACATGCACCTATGTCATTGTTTTTCACCCGTTATGATGCGTTTCTTGTCAATATACTAAACAACAAACAACCCCTATCATGCAGACAGTGTCTGGTCCTGGTCTTGCTCAGTGCCACAGTCTCTTCAGCATCTGCAATATCACTCATCTCTGTAACTGTATATAAAGAATATAGCAGGTAAAAAACAGCCTAATCATGCTTTCTTTAAGTGAAAACTTGTATGGTTTTAAAAGGCTAAATATGATACCAGACACTTTACAGCCCTTCACATCTGACACCAGGGTGGCACAGCAATGGGCATGGCTCTGCCACTGTGGCTACACATCCCTCTGAGATTAGTGATAAATGTTAGCAGATGCTGAAGAGACTCTGTGGCACCGACCAAGACCAGACACTCTGCTTTTACACTGTCTGCATGATAGTGGTTGCTTATTGTTCAGTATATTGACAAGAAGTATATATATGTAGTGTATATATAGTGTGCATTTCTGTGTGTCAGCTGCATTATGGTTTGTTTGCATTTGTTGGCTGTACAATTGTTGATGCTTCTGCAGAGCTAACAGCCATTGCCTTGACAGTTAACAATGGAAACATGAATATACATACATACATACTAAACTCACATTCAAGCAATTTCCCCTTCAGCGACTGAGACTGATCAAAGATAAGCACAGCTCTCTGGCTGTGTTAAGACCAAATTTGTTACCATTAACTTTATTGGTAGGAAAAATAGTTCTAGGAATTCATTCTTTAAAGCCTAAATGCCAATGATGTTTTGGCAATAACTGCAGGAAAAGGTCTATAAAAAGAAAACACCGTAACAGGGGCAGTAAGTAGCGCACACTAGTTCAAACCATCTGTTTTCCACAAAATTGGCTACGGCAGTCACATTTAACATCTGCACATAAACAGAAACTTTTAAACACGTTTTTTAAATTTACCTGTCAGAGTTAAATTATTGTTAATATAATTGACAACTGTTCTTTAAACACTTTTTAGACTTACTTAGCCAACATAATCTACATAGTTTAAAACCATTTGAAGAGTAATTTGGAGCATATTTATATCCATTTACAAAAAAAAAAAAACTCAGTGGACCGATCTGT
Source organism: Morone saxatilis (assembly GCF_004916995.1). Classification (NCBI taxonomy): domain Eukaryota; kingdom Metazoa; phylum Chordata; class Actinopteri; family Moronidae; genus Morone; species Morone saxatilis. Next base: position 15,321,714 of record NW_023339873.1, read on the forward strand.
CCAATCATAACTTACACACAATGGTTGCACAGTTAAGTATATGGTCCAGAACAAAATTTCCATTTCAGCCAAGCCATGGATTTTCACATTCACACACCACAATTTCACAAAGTGTACTACCTCAACAAAACACTCTCCTTTGTTTCAGTACTGCATCAATACAGTTGTTAACTCACAGACATAACCATTAATCAAATCAAGGCTAGAGAGATAGTATAGTATTTGGACTACATTTCAGACAGCCTCTTAACCTCAATAACTCACAGCAGTTTTCAGTCCATCTAGTCTTAACAAAGTCAACATCAAGAGAGTGAGTCAGTAGAGAGACTGTGTGGTTCTTAATGGATTATATCAGCTGCTTGTGTGTGAACACATAATGTTGATAAAGGGAAAAATGGTTGGAATTCCAGAAAAAGAAAACCCCTCATTGTAATTCTTTGAATTCCAGTTTCCTGGCTGTTAAGCCAAGGTTAACATTTACAGACAAAGGTGTGTTAATGCTACAAGCATGACCTTCCCTTCTCTTTTGTTGCTTCCCTGAGTCCAAATCCCCTGGACAGTGGCTCATGTTAATGCAGTGCTGGCGTACGCTAATACAACCTGTAACCAAATAGCTGTAAAGGGATTCTTCCCAGTCCGGGACCCTTTGCTGGATGATAAAACCGGTAAGTGGGGGGGTGGATGATAAAGAAACGAGTGTCAGGGATATGATAGGTGATTTAGGATAAATTCTTCAGTATGTTTCATCTGTGAAAGCAGCCAGGACATTCCCTCATTCAGGGGGCTCGATGACTAATCAGTCTAGAACTAATAATGTAAAGTCTACACTCGTTTCCATTTCAGCCTGAGCTTCTCATGCAGGTTACAATGCAGACAGTTCATAAACTTGTCCGCCTCTGACATCATGCTTACATGAATGACATGCAGGGCCTAATAAGGTGGTGCCAGAGGTGAATAGAAACACTGAAATGAACACCCAAGCACCTGGTTATTAACTTTTCTAAAAGGCTACAGACACGTGTACGACAGAGATGATCTATATTTGTCTGAAGTTGTTGGTCTATGGGACACAAAGCATTCCTTTAAAAAATATTCTCTGGATTGCGTAAAAAAACAATCATAACATGCCTGGGTGATGATGGATGGATCCTAGAAACAGTCACTAATGTTCCTACCATAACTTCCACTGACAAGATCTGGCATATATCAGGGCATATCAGTATTTTTCAAGCCAAACACTACTACCTTCTCTGAAAATATGATAAGCCACAGCATGCAGCTATGACGTTAGTTGTTGGTTGCAAAACTCTTTGACGAGGTGACTCGCATTTTCACATCAGTTCATGCAAACCAGCCTCCATGCAAATTCTAGGACATAGCAAGGACAAGCTAGTTTTCTTTTCACCAACAGCTAAAACTGCCCCCTCCACTTACCATGGCTTATCCAACTTCTGTTCTGCACTCACGACAGGATGACTGTAAAAATGTTTTTGTATACAAGTGCATTGCATACACAATGCCTACTTGACTCAGGGTGTTAGGAAACAAACTAGACACAAACAAGGGTAATAACAACGGCAGTCGAAAAATGATGGTGCCCGATGGAAATTGTTACGTGTCAACAATAATAACAGATAATAATAATCCCTGTGGAGTAGAGCTGATTATATGTTTAAAACCATTTCTATAGAGCAAAACTATATATAAATGCACTGATTATTGTAATTTGTATATGTTATAATGTGGAAATACTCACATTACCTTAAAGATAGCAGTCATGAGATTCATCCTCCAAAGCAAGAAACAGGAAAAAACAGGGTGTAAAGGTCCTGAATGATTTTTATCTAATCTCCAATCCCTCTACTCCTGTGGCCAGACATTTAATATGATGAATGATGAGTGTGCGCTACACAGTTAAAGAGGAGCTGTCTTTGAGGAAGACACACCTTTATGACTATTTCAGATAACCTCACCTTGACCCAAAGTAAAACTAAATTTGCCTGACGCTCCAAAAATAACCCAGAGTTTGTGCTAAAGTTCCTCCTGTGCTATTCTGTCTGGCTTGTGGCCTTTTGTTTTCTAACCAAATCATGGGCAAAGAAACAGGAACAACATAGCCTGTATCTATGTTCAGCATGCAAATACTTATCCTGAAGCTGCAGAACCCTAGCATCAGAAAACTCCACAGGACAACTGACAGCAGATAACATAGGCCACACTGAAGCACCTTGGCTCCTCTAAATATTTTGTCCGTCATTTGCTTCAATGTTAAGCATTTTTCTGAGCGTAGAAAACAAACAGTAAGAGTAAGAGTGACAGCACTGTGTACCGAACATCCCACTGAAAAGAACAAGCCCCTGCCTGCTCTGTTAGTAACACACGGCTGCTCCGGCTTGATTCACACTGACTCATGTATCAAAACAATGAATCACATCATCGACTTGCGATATCCCTTCAGACACTAAAGCTTGATCATAACTGCAACTGCAGAACCAGGAAACTGTAAAACATTGGTAATTTCAGTGCTCAGATTCATCACGTTGAGTCATCTGGGAGGATCATGGGGGAAGAAATTGTTTCCTGGGTGCCCGGCACTGTTTCATACATTACTATAATCCCCTTTGGGCACAGTTGCTGGTAATTTGTGATTCACTTACACCAACTTCAGTCTCCTCAGTAAAGTTTACAGCTGTTCTTACAACATACCCCTTATCTTCCTTGACAAAAAACATAGTCAAAGCACATTCTTGCCGTCACATTCTTTCACCTGTTTTCTTCACAGTGCTAGCACAGAGTAACTATTTGGTGGAGATTCCCACTGGCCGTAAAGAGAACTTTCACCTCCCACATTAAAGCATGTAACAAGGTGGAAAATCTTAGTTCCTAATTGGCTGATTAGTATGTGCACTCACAAGGAAGGGAAAAAGAAAACAACTTCAAACCGGCTCTTGAGGCGACTGCTAATCTGCTAACTCTTTCAGAGCCAAGGGCAACGTGTGTGACCCCCTTTTTCCTGGGGGGATAAAGAGAGAATCATGTTTTGCAGTACATCTCAATAAAGCCCTTCCGCCCCTCAAGATCCACTCTGAACTTCCATCTTCAACACCGCTCCACAACCACTGGCACTCCTTCCCCAGTTGCTGTTGGGAGACATGGAGGTAGCTTTGCACTGATCCCCTTGGGAAAAACTCCTCCCTACCTGGCAACGGTGAATGACTGCCCCTCAGGAGGGCAGGAGGGCAGGAGGCACAGGCATAAAGGGTGCCTCCGGGGATTAAGCCCCCAGTCTTCACAGACCATTATCAAACAGCATGAGTCAGAACACTGGAGATTAGACACCGAGACCAATGGCCTGGATTGATTTCTTATCCCTTGATGGAGGGAAGAATTTAGGTCACAAATTTAAACTGTCCTTCATATGTGCAAGATGGTTTGATTCACACCAGTCTTTGTCGTCACAAGGAGTTTTTAATGCTGCGTTAATAATTAGCCTGAAGGTCGGCAAATAAACCGCCGTGGTCAACAGAGGCTGAGTACACACTCACAAACTGAACCTGCATTCCACACAGACGGTCAAGGTCGAAACGTTTTGCTGGGAGGTTTTGGGGGAATTCTGGTGCTTAAAAGTGAAACTAACTTTTGTTAGATTTTTACATGCTTGTAAATACAGGATGGGAGAAAGGACAGTGTCACTTCACCAGCATTGAAGGGTGACATGTTTCAGAGAGGAAAGTATCAAAATGACAAAACTCTTCAAAAAGCTAATTTAATCTTTTAAACCTCCCCTGTGCTATTAAAGGATCCAGCTGTGCCAGCTAACCTCAGTGCATAGGCATGTGATGATCCAATTAGGAATCTCCTCCATCAACAGGCCCCCCCTCTAAGAGCCCTTCAGGCACTAGCACACACAGCTTTGGATCAATTCAAAACTCACATTTCCTCTGGACATGACACACCATCTGGGCCCTGAGGTGTGAGTCCATTGTAAACTTTACCACCCATTTGATAGTCTACAACCAAACTGCTGTCCTGTTAGCGCCTCTCTGCAGAATCGCCACAGGCTGGTTGTAGGACAGCTGTGTTTAGTGTGGAGGGGAGAAGGTTAGGGAGGGGCACTTCATTTACGTCACACCAAGCCGTTTAGCACATGCGGCGTGATAAAGGGTGCGATGTGGTTTATCCTCTAGACCTTAATTACACTTATTGTACACAGCAGTCAAATGAGGAATTTGACAGCTTGCTTTGGCACTTACTTACTTCTCTTTTGTGTACTTTACTAAACACAGAACAAATGTGTTTATTAGATAAATCATACTTCACAATAACATCTAATTAACATTTCTAAGCCATTATTGTGTTTACTGTCTTCTGTGTCACTAAAATATTCTAAACACACTGCATGCCTGATTACAGAACACCGACTGAATGTTAAGTGTTTTGGAGGAAGCTGATAAAGAGTTTTATTGATTCAAATGAGTTTCTAAGAGGCCATCTAACAGGAACACCCAAAGCAGGGCGCCTGTAACTAATGTGGGTAATCCACCGGAAGAGCTCTATAGGAGGAATGCCATTGTAGGAGGCAGTAAAATAATTTACATTGAAATAAATTCTTTTGTGAGCAGTACGTGAAGCTGACCCAAACAATAAAATGAAATATAGTGAATGTGCAATTCTATCGCAATAGTAGCTATGTTATATAATGATTTATCTAAGGGTATGCAACTCTTGTAAGATGTTGTGCACGTACAGGATAAGGGGCTGTCAGGAGTTTCAGTGAGTGTGGGTGCGTGGCGTGAACTTTGCTGAGCAGGAGTTGCTCCAAGCTCACCTGAGGCTGCCTCTGTCCAGGAGCTCCACTGACGAGCTCACTCGGACACACAGCCATCCCCTGCCATCATATATCTACGCCCACTGGTCTGGAAAAGCTGCAGTGAATGGAGATGATCCGTCCGTCCCCCCCAAAACCCCTTTAAAGCTGTACATTCTGCACACACAGCTACATTCCTGCCTGGGGTTAAGTAGGTCAGAGGGAACCCTTATCTTTGAAAGAGATGCTTCGTGCTGCCTCAGGTCTGTTGAAGCCTGGCTGAGCCACTGTCACTGGATTGACAGCATGTACATTTGCTTTTTAACCTGATATATTTCAAATGTGGTATACAAGGATTATAATCATGCTGGTTAAAAAATTTTAATTATGAGGGGTCTTATGTAGGTTCCACCCACCCCACCCAGTTCTTCTGGAAAAGGGAATTCAGAGTGCAGAAAATCAAAAAAACCCTTTCAACAGCTGAAAAGAACATCTGGCTACATCTTGGAGCAGAGTTGAAATATTTTCCTTTATGCTGGTTTTGTCCAATGATGCGGGGTGCCACAGCCTGTTACTGGTGAAAAAGGATCAACACAGCTTCTTTTCACTTCAAAACTGGTTTGTCATCACAACCTTTTTATTGTTCACCCCAGCCAGACAGGGGGGCTTCCTTTCACCATGAGCATTCCTCCTACCTGTAAACCACATACAATCATCACCTCACACACAGATAATGCATTACCAGCAGCCCTACCCCTTAATTACCATCCATCCGTCCGCAGCAGGAGAGCTCGGCCAGTCACACTTTAACTCCAACTGGCCCGCAAACAAAATCAGTCTGAAAATGTTTCAATTGCAAGTGGGTGTTCTGTCATGCCAAGGTGACTTCGTAGTGGACATCTGAGCCGCAAAATGAGCTGTGGGAACGTGTAGTCGGTGCAGAGTGGCCTTTTGAGGAAATAGAGACACAAATATTCATGAGGGCGGCACACGTCTCCCCCAGCCAAAAGCCTCCTCTGGCCAAAGCTGAACCAAAGGGACAGGCGCAGAGGAAAAAGGGAACCATTGACACACTGGTATTCTTCAGCCAAAGTGGAAGCCCAGCGCCAAATGTGTTCAGTAGAGAAGAGAGGAGGCGTGGGGGCGGTGGAAGGGGGGGGTTGAGGGACAGAGCAGGCAAACAGATACAAAGAGGCCTTGTGTTAATGCTGTGGCTCTGTGACTGAAGATAATGAACACTAAAATAATATGTAATTTGAGTGGCCCCCAGCATACAAGGTCAGTACCGCTGGCTACACCAACCATCTTGGCTGTCGGGGACTCGGACGCGTTCTGGTTTGATGTGCGAGTGTTCGGGGGGTTTCGGCTGTATGAAAGGGGTTTGACCAAGCTCCACAGACACACAAAGGGCCTCTCTGCCAGTCTGGACTGTAGGAGGGAAGTTCATTTCTCTCTCAGCTCTGCCTCTCAAAGCCTCGACATTTCCTCTATTCTCCATTTCAAGCATTTTTCCATTCACGTCTGCTGTACTTCTGTGTTATGTTAGTACACTGTCCTGGGTGAGCAGATAGACCCATTAGGAAAAACCCAACTTATTGAAACTCCTTGTTATAAGACTGGTCAATTCATAGGCAGCAATTACCAGGGCATGGGTCGTACTGAATATAATTGCATTGATCTTACCTTCCCCCATTGGGCCCTGGTGGAGAACAGAATGGGACCCCTCTGGCATGGCACTCAGGCCTCTGGAGCTGACAAAACAAAACATGAAGGGTCAAACAGAATCCAGGCACTTAGTGTCAGGGCTTACGGTACATACAGCATGGCAATGACCATCATTTCTGGTGGGCTCTCATTAAAAAACATCACATCTTTACTTAATGTTAAGTTCTTCTTCTTTGGTTAAGTAAGCCATGCTTTCTTTACTGGCCTAGCTCACAGAAGGCAAACAAGCTTCAGTCTATTCAGGTCTTATATAAAAAAGGAAATTCCTCCCATTCCCCTGCTCGCTGCTCTGCGTTGGCTCATGCCAGCCACTTGCTAATATATAGCAAAGCCGGGCCTGAGGTATGCACAGTAGAGGAAACTGTGATATAAGCTCATGCTAATCACTAGAGAAAGGGCAGGAGGGGGTTGGAGTGAAATCAGTCTAACTTAACATGAATGTAAACTCAAGAGATTTAGCAGCTCCAATGTAAATGTTAAAGGATTTGCCATTTGAGCTATATAACGCCTTCTAAATAAAATGACTGGCATAAGAAACAGCTAAACCCAACAAAAACAAATACATTTTATATAAACTCATCTTGTTTTCATTAATGTGTTTAGTAAGTGTTACAAATACATCCATGTCTCATCAAAACAAGTTATCTCATTATCAGTGTAACTGTCCCGTGGGATTACAGGTTCACCCCTGGTGGCATGTATTTTTCTAATCCCTCATGCCAGGCTGCAGTGTTGTTAATGATGAGGTGTGTCCCTTTCGGAGCCACTGTGCTGCCAGTTTCTCACATCACTGCCTCTCTAGCTCCTTACAGCAAATTAACATGGAAGACTGTGCATGAGAACTTGTCTCCCTGTGATTCCTGGTGAGCCTCCGGCCTTTTAAACATCACATTCTTGGGCCAGCTAGATCAGAGGAGCAGGAATTCTTCAGGGATTAGGATGGGCATTGTTCCTAGTGCGTTTGCTGGCCACTGTGCCGAGCTGACAGCCAGGCCAGCCGAGGCCAGAGCGAGCCCACTGCCAGGAGGTTCGCCAATTAAGATGTGCAGGAATGCAAGAAGAAAAGTCACAGAGCTAGATCCACACATTAAGATCACTGCTTCACTGTAGCGTCCCTGCAGCTGCAGCCTGACCTGAAGTAGAGCTTGTTTACTGGACAAGAAAAAATCATAAAACTATTATTATATCATTTGTGTGTAATAGAGGAAGCATGATATAAATGAAATGTAGGTCCTTTTTGGGAGCCAACTATGTTTGACTTGTTTACTGAAAAGATACCCTGTGGGCTTTTTGACCATTAGTAGAACTGCAGAGCACTGTTTTTACAAGTAGGTCCTCGTCTGTTTGTGTTTCATGCACACCCACGAGGGCACACATGCAAGCCTGTGGACGCACTAAATACACTGGACACACATTTATTTCTGTTGTTTCATGATATTCCACTGATTTACAACTGGCAGCAGTAACAGAAACAGAAGTGTTTCAAATGTTTTATGAGGAAGGAACCCAATTTAGCTTCCTAGGTAAAGACAATGCAATTCGGTGAAATTACCTCCACAGGGTAGCTTTCATGCAACTGTAATGAACATATTCAGATTAGATAGATAGACCTGCAGGAGTAGTATTCATGTCAAGGGGCAGGCTTTGAACTTGTCTTAGTAAACAGTGAACTAAAAAAACCCTCTGATAATCCCACCTACCTTGACCTATGAGCTAACCCCACTTAATGACCAGACCAAAACTATGCTAATCTGTCTTTGGTCAATGAGAGGCTAGATTAGGAAGAAAAGGCTCACAACTTGGATACACTATAGACGTCTGGGTCTTAAAGGTTTTTTTTCTCCAATGTCTCACCAAAGGCTTTCAGTATGTGTAGAAAATAGTTTGGGGCGGAGAAAGTGAAAACGTTTGATAATGTCCAGCGGTACTTGGTAAGGCAGTGTAACCCACAATCTTAACACATCTGGACAGAACAATCGTAACTCATTAACTTTCATCTCCTGTTTGCTGACATATGGTGATTCCAAATCCTTGTTTTCCTAGGGAGGGGGCATGACCAAATCTCAAATCCTAAAGAAAACACTTCATACAGACCAACATTGATGCCAAGCTGGCCACCTGTGCTTGAACTAGCTGCCATTTCACACAAATGGAGAGCATTTGGTTCCCACAGCTGATGACTGAATTACCCGCAGCATGAACCTCCCGCATGGGAATCTGGAACTTGCCCCTTAATTGAAGACAGATGCTACAAGAGCCAATCTGATGGTTATTAAAAGAAAGACCTGCAATGGATCACTTCTTCAGATGGGCTGATAAACGTCCTTGTTCCTCTAATCGCCAGGCTTTACACTGATCCAGGCACTCAGAGCCTGAATTCCTTTCTTTAAAACACAACAAACAGATGATTAAGGGGGACAGATGCTGGCAAGATACAGCGCTCGTGCAAATACGGAGAAAATGTGTTAAAAGTCACACTCTGAGATAATTATGCACAGACAAACATATACCTTGAAGTGAAACCACTGGACATGTCTACAGAGGAAGCCAAAGGAAAAACAAGAAAACCAATTTCTCTCGGGGGGGGGGGCGTGCCACTTTCTCTGTCTCTTCATGAAGAGTTACAGACATTTGATACTTAACCCAAAAAAAATAAAGAAATAGAAGCTTTATTGGATGCCAAGATCGCTGCCAATTAATGGGCTGCATTTAAATCCTGGTGTGTTATTCTAACAGGGCAGTCGCCAAAGAAAATACCCATCTACCAAATGCCCTACTGCCCACTGATGATGCTCCCAACCGATCACATACAGACTGGATCCAGCGTCTGAAGTCAAAAAGAGAACCTAATCAGCCTTTTGTGCCACAATTAACCAAACAAATTGGGCTTTCTTCATGCACAACAAGTTGATAGGAGGGGAAACTAAAAATAGTCCAGAGAATTCCTGCGGCACTTCTCTCTCACAGTCGGAGACCTACCGCATCACGTTGCACTCACTGTCTGCCCCGACGAGGCCCGCGGGGATCTAAAAGTATGACATAAGGCTCCTGGGATGTCTCAGACACGGTGGTGCGGATTTCTTTAAGACGCCATCGGTCAGGACGGATGTTTACGTTCAGAACAAATAAAAAATCCAACCTGGCGTGGCAGGCAGGGGTCCTACAGGGCTAACTGAGACAGAGAGTCTTTATTATTTTAGCACTGGTGCCATGTTTATCTTGCAAGACCTCTCTCTCACCCTCTAACCCGGCAGAAAATATCCCCTGACAAACCGCCTTTCTGTGAGTGCCCTCTTTCCCACATTACTCCTGCAGTTTGTCTCCTGACACACGGGCCTTTAGAGACGAACAGCTTTTCATTCAGCGGGGAAAACAATAAAGCCTTGCGCTCTCTCTTCGTCTCAATCAAATCCACGGCTTCCACAAAAGCGCTGTGTGAACCCATGACTTCCCACAGACACCCAGCATATGAGCCTCTTATTTCAGTCCACTGCCGTTTTGAGCGTGCTGCTTAGATGTGGCGATAAGTGATCCACCCCAATGAACACCCACAGGGCACTGTGAGGAGTTGTGTCCATATGGTGCACGTACACTCCAGCCAAAATAGCCCTTAATGGGAGAATAATCATTCCATGCTGTGCTGAAAAAGAGAAATAGCAATTTTCACTTCCTCATCAATGGCCTATAACCACAGAATGCATACCTGGCAAAAGAAGTTGGCAAATGCCATCTCAGTTGGCAAAAGACAAGTGAAGACTTCCAGTTATTTAACATTATAGATTGCAGAGAACCAGCAGTTGGATGAGCAGTCCTACATAATGTCCTACAGCGTTTGGAGGGGAGAGTAGAGGGCTGCTGGGTAAAATTACACATCAACCCCTCAAATAGAAATTGGAGTGTGCCCATTTAAAGGTGCATTACACCACATCTGCAGGCAAACAGCTCCCTCGTGTCTTCATAACAACAAAAACACGGAGTCAGACCTCCCTTGGGTGTCTAGAATGCTAAATCACGTATGGCCCCGTCACACACTCTTAACTTTGTACCAAACAAAAAGTTGTCAGGTCTTGTTTAAAGCTGACCTTTAACTCTCACAGTGCAGTCCTAACTGTAGATGGCAAAAGCAGGAACTTTACGGCCCCGTGAGATCCAGGTCTATCCCAGGCAGCATCAAGTAAGCACAGAACCACTAAATAACAAAGCAGGTGATTTATGAAAAGCCCAGACGCCGGTTTTTAAAGTTATATGGTCTCCATAGATGAAACCACCCTTGCTTTCTGCAGCTGTGGTAATTTTATCACAGCTGCAGCATACCAAGACTCGGGAAGCAGGAATAAAGTGCCAACTCTGAGATCCAAGATACACTTGGGCAGTTTCCTGTCTGGACCACCTGGAAGAGAGCGCTGTTTATTGCATTGAGGCAACATTTATCTGAAATGAAGTTGAGACGTTATTGTCTGAAAGGTCAAGTGAGGTCAAAGGAGTAGAAAATGGAACGTTTCACTGGTAACTGATTGATTTGGTCCCATTCTTCTTCAACAGCTGGTGGGGAAAGTCATTGACCTATGAAGAGCCTCGCATTTAAAACCACACTGGGGTGCTCATTAGAAAAAAACAATTAGGTTTGTGGGGACAAAGTGCGGGCACCATAGGGGGTGGGAATGGGATGCAGGGAAAGAGGAAATGGCAAATGATTCAACAGCAGCATGGAGTTTAGTTTGTCTCACAAGTCAAGTGTGACATCAGTGCTTAAGGGAAAAATCATCCCCCTAAAAAAAAAAAAAAAATGCTCCAGCAGCTGATCAAAGTTCACTCAACTGAGAGTGTTTTGTTTCAAAGACAAACATTTCTTATCTGACTGAAACTCCTGCACCCTCCGGGGCTTATAGCTTGGAGGTTGTGCAATTATAAAAAAATGCACCTAAAAACTGAAATGTTGAGCAATATCTGCAAGTAATGCAGCGTGAAAGGCGGAGGAGCTCATCATAAAGAATGAGTGCAAGTGTCTTACATGGGTACATTACTCCAAAGAACTGAATTCATGAGCAGAAATATTCACACTCTGTGGCACTTTAATTAACTACTGTTATCATGTGTTTTAGTGAAATTGGGCAGTAGTAAACTGTAACTGTAGTAAATCCTTTATTCGTTTTTTTAACAACTCAAGAAGCTCCTGACAAAGCAAATTAAATGTTTTTAACATCCCTCAAACACACACACACTTGCAATATCGACATAATAACCACAGGATATAAACCATTTCCACATGTTAGGTTAACTTAGCTTAACTGTTATCTTCGCTAACTTCAAGGTAGACTTAACGTTAAAGTTGTCAAAAAGCAGTCCACGTACCGAGTCCGCCAACTTCTTTTGCTTCCGACGACTATTGTCCTCAGTAAAACCTTTCTCTGTCGTCTCTTGGTGAAAGTCT
>NW_023339873.1:15333684-15334193 GCF_004916995.1 Morone saxatilis
CTCACTCACTCACTCACACTCACATCCCAGAGCAGGTCATCAGCCAGAGTCCAAACACCAAACACTGCTGCATCTCTGAAGACCTGCGAAGAACTGCTGCTGCGTTCAAGGCCTGTCGGAATTATAGCTGCTACGAATTGTCAGTGAACGCAATTGAGCACAGCGAGGATGTGAATCTCTTTTGGTTCCGGCTTATCTCGCCCGGAGATGGTAAAAGTTGTGTATTAATTTCCACCCCGTTGTTGCTTTGGCGGCCTGGGTGGAATTGTTTTATTGGAGGGGTGGATTTTTGTTTGTTTTGTTCACGGGTTTTTAAATCCCTAACAAAAAAACAGCTACACCAAAGTAAAGAAATTAACATTTAAGATGTGTTTACAACTTTTTTTAAAGTTTGTTTTTGACAAAAGCAAGAAAACTACGATGAAAGGCCACTGGTCTTAAGAGTCTCTAATTTACAAGGGGAAAGTGAATGTAACAAAGGACCGCCTGTTTTTGACAGGCCAGTGTCT
>NW_023339873.1:15334293-15360380 GCF_004916995.1 Morone saxatilis
GGGAGTAAACAGGCATAATGTTTTTCAGATTGAAGTGTTTTTACTTCCACTCTATAATATATGTATGCAAACCAATGACAGGCTTGTGAAAGGAAATAACAAATTGTCACCCTGCCAGTAACATTTATGGTCAGGTCAGAAGACTGGGGGTCTCACAATGGATGGCTTCAGTGAATCAATTGGGTGGGTGCTAATTTATGTCTGGCTGATTAAATAGAGAGGGGCGCTTTTGCTTTGCACCCCCCCCCCTCTGCTGGCTGTGAAGAAAACAATATGCTGGACGAACGACTATATGCTTTATGCTTTACTGAAAGAGTCAACATAAAGCTCTTATTGTTATTAAAAAGGAGGTCTGAACTTGCTTCTTCCAGTTCGTTGTGCAGCTCGATTGGCTTAAATATATGTTACAAAGCAAGCAATCTTAACGAATCTGAGTAAGACTAATATTTTAGAATCAAGAAATAGTTTATGTGGCCCATATTGATCTAATTTAGCTTCACAATAAGGCTGTCTAGTGTGAGTTGGATGTCTCATGAAATAGTGTCGCCATCTGCTGGTGATAAAGGAAAACGCATCAGTCCAATGTGAAGGAAGCCGTGTCTGAAACAACAATGTTACCAAGATGTTTCTGATGAAGATAATATTCCAGAGAAGGGTGGCACTGCAACTGCATTTATCTGATCAGTATTTGAAAGAGGAACGTGGAGAAAAAAAAGTGTATTACTTATTTAGAAATAGTAAAACTCAAAATATATGATAAATTGATATGTTGTATTGTTGTAAAACTAAATAATAGACCACAGTGGATCACTATGGGACTGCAGTTTAACTTTTAATACAGGTTAAACCTGTGTTTGTCTAGAATAAACTAATATAAAACCCCACTGTTGTGTCCAGTTTAAACTTCACCTGTGGTAGTCTAAACCCAGCTGCTGTGCCCCTACATAGCCATTAGATGTCACTGTATCTCAAGCTTAACTTAAACCTGCTTTGGACATGCTCTATATTTCTACAGCATAAAGTATTTCACCATGTGTCATATCTTATAAAGGCAACACAATAACAAGCATGTTGCATATAATATTAACACTATGTGTCAATCAAGTCCAGTACCTGCAGGTAATGTAGGCAGGTTATTGTTATTTATTATTATTATTGCATTGGGATGAAATGAAATGTATAGAATTAAAACTGCAACTAGACCATCAATGATAAAACATGCAGCAAACATTGTTCCTATAGACTGTTATAGTGGTATTTCAACATTCTTTCTTTCTCAGGGTGTGATATGGGGATTTTTAAACGTGATATAATTTACCAGTAAACTTTAGATTAGACTATTTGTACTGGTTAGTCACACCAGTGTGTAGTGTGGAGGTTTGAAAAACATGTATACTGGAAAAGCTACACCTGAAACTCCTTTAAGTATACCCTAAAGTTAAAACAACAACCTGTATTTATATGGTTTATGAGGAGGATGTGTTACGGTTAAAAAGGGAATTAGCTTCTGAGAAAGGTTGCAAGAAAGTAAAATAAAATTAAACTGTTTGCGTATGTTTTATATCTCTGGTGTGTTTTTAACATTTTTAGCAGACATACAGGCACTTCTGTTTGTTTGTCTCGAATGTGAAAGCGTACATAAAGTTGAGAAACGAGACTCATAAATATCCCAAATATGTCAACATGAGGAAACTGTATTATATAACAAACTGAGGACAACCTGAAATTGCATTCGAGAGAGCGGAAGTCTCTTCTTTTCTGCAGACAGTGGTGTTAGCAGCCTGAAACACACTCAGCTCACAGCTCCGCAGCAAAAAAGTGCAGAAGATTAACAGCTGAGTGAGTCACCAATCACACTGAAGTCAATAAAAACTGAGGCATATTTTGTAAGTCTTGATATTTTTATTTAGTATAAACATCACGATACTGCCACAGAAATCTATATCAGGTCATATGTACAAAGTTTCAAATGTTGACTAATCAACAAGGCGGCTTTATAAAGGCATCAATAAGCATTATTTAAAGTATGCGCTATGCTTGTTCTAAAGACACTTGAAAATTAATTGACAAAATAACCTTCTCACGTAAAATATTACTTTTTGCAAAACTCTAACATTATGTACAACGTTACGTATGCATGTGTAATCCACTGTAACAATGGTGTATGAACAGGATGAAAATGAATCTGACAGAGTGAAGAAGCTTGTGTGGCAGGAGTTCAGAGAGTTGGAGGAATCATCACATAACATTACATATCCACAGAGTTTTCCAGAGCTCAGTTTTAAGAAGACACAAGGAAATCTATACTGATCAGAACAACGTGTACTTATTGACAAAAAGGGGTCTGCTGTTCATTTACAAGAAGAAGCAAGTACAGCAAAGTAGAAAATATTTATGAAATTTAACTGGTCTCATGGGATGATATATATAGCATAAATCTACCTCCGCACTAATGAAAATGCTTCCCTTTTAACCTGAGTACAAACTGATATCCAACAACTCATTTCAACAGGCCACTGCATTAAAATTAAGCTAAAAGTCATATCATTAGACATCACATTAAATCACTGAAGACGTTGTGTCTTCTGCGTACATCACTTACAAAATACATCCACATCAGGACAAACTAAAAACAGATCCCCTCCAGCATTCAAACTCAGCCAACGGACATTGTTTCCTCTCCATCAATCTGAGTTTGTTCAGTGATACGACACAGCTCTGGCAACCAGTGTCATTCACCACCAGGGCGGGGTCAAAGGTGAGGACTGAGGGGTCAGATGGGCTTGGTGGTGCTGTTGTAGACCAGACGCTCTCTGTCCTCAAAAGTGACCGGGGCGGTGTTAACAGGCACACGTTGGTGTTGTGAAGACTTCTTCCTTCCCTTCATGAGGCAGAACACCAGGAGGCCTACTAGGATGAGGATAGCTACACCCAGGAGGGCAGCTATTGCTATAGTACCTGTTAAATTAATTAAAGCACAAGTTGACTTGGTGGCTGGTTGTTTGAAGAAACTACACGAAGGGCAGCAAAGCAGAGAAAGCAGATCACAAAATCAAATGCTGCTCTCAGCAACTCAGTGAACTGGAAAAGTGCGCTGGAGGAGAATGAGGCTTTGACAACATTACTTCACCTTCAAAGAACTGGAAGTCAAAGCTGATGGAGCTGCAAAGTTGTTTTTTGTTGGTAGATTTGAATTTTATTCAGTTAAAAAGCTAAAAAAAAAATGAAGAGTACTATACCTGTCTCAGCTTGAGACACTTCTTCAAATACCCCCTTTCTTGCAAAAATGTCCTTTTCTGAAATAAAGAAAACGACAGGATATAGGCATTTTTTAGACATTTTTATGTGGTACATGACATACAAAACATGCAAAGAGCAACAGTCCGTGCTCCGCTATGAACAATTTTGGCCTTTTGGACAAGGTGACACTGATGTCACCACTCCACCGATTTAACATTATACTGCAAAAGTATCAAAATTGATGCAGCAGAGCAAAAGATTTAGAGTTTTAATGTTTTTAAAAAGACTTTTATTTATAAACCTCTGGACGGACGTGAAAGCTACACAGCTTCTTGAGTCAGAAAAGGATTCATGACAATTTTTTTCAACTAGTAAGTATTCTTTTTGAGAGAAGTACTCCCCAAGACCTGCAGAATTGGGGGAGTTAAGTTGATGGGGTGAGCATGTTGGCCAACAGCTGCCTATTTACACGTCCAACAGTCAGAGTGGCGTAAGCATGCAGTCAGGATACAAAACCAAAAGACGAACTAAAAGACGCTAAAACTGCCAATGCAAACTGCAGAGCTGGGTTTTAATTTTCTGTGGATTTCTCACTACAAGCAACTCAAACCCCATTCCATGTAGTAAAAACTGATTAAAACAGTTCAAGTATTGCATATTACTTATTACATTGCTTTTGCCATATCATCTACTTGGAGCAATGTCTCTTAAAGTGTTTTCTACTTCATACACATAAAAAAGTAGTTTCATATCAGGACATTAAAGCAACAGAACGTTCATTTTCACCCTAACCACAGTTTTTTGTCTAAGTTGTCAACCCCCCGTGAGCTACCACAGGTGATAGGTGGTTAGAAAACAATCTGAGAAAACAGCTAGAAGCTATGAAAAAGTGCTGGTACCACTTTGTGTGCAGCAGTAGACGAGTATGCCGACACAAACAAAAACAATGCATCAACAATAATAAAACAACATAAAACGAATTCATGTGGAAATTCAAATTAAATTAAATTGGAAAATGCAACCATCTTCTCTCAACCCATCTGATGCCTATCATCAATGTGTCTGTGGGAAAGATGGGATGTACATTTTCCAGGATGCAAATATACGTAAAAAGTCCACTGAACGGTAATAACAACTGACCTGTTACCCCACGGCAAACTTTCATACAGTAGTCCTTAGAGTCAAATCTGTTGTCATTTCCTAGGCAGCCACCATAGTTGAAGGGGAAGCAGTCCTGTTGGACGGGGTTGTAGTACCAATTTGTGATACTGTGCCTGCAGCTTCCTGTATCAGGAGCCTCTGTGCAACGCACTGTGAACGACAATAGATGAGCAGGCGGGGTCAGATTGCAGGTAGTAGAGTTTTAACATGGAGCAAGAGTATGTTTTACAATTGCAACTAATTCTAAGTGAATGAAAATCATCATGCCCAAAGGTTTGGAAAGCACAAATCAACAAAAAGAAAAAGACTAAAGTTCAAATCACCTTTTTGTTCATTCACTGGAATCTGCAGCAGAATATGAAACTCGTTGTTCACTAACAGGCATACAGAATACAAGAATTAGCTTTAGCGTCTTTCAAGGAAACAACTTAACAGTGTCTTATCATTGACGGATTTATAATTCCATGAGCCTGTATGGAAATGAAGCCTAGTTTGCATAGTCACTGCTTACACTCATCACATTTCTGCTCATCTGAGCCGTCGCTACATTGTGGGGTTGAGTCGCACTCCAGGCCCGGATCCAAACAGCAGCCATTTGTACAGGTGAACTGCTCTGTGGTACACGCAATGCCACATTTTTCTACTGAGACAAACACAGAGGAAATTATTATCTGAGGTACTGCACCACCACATCAACTGTTGCTTTGATGCAGCTATATTGATACTTTCAGAACACTGTATCAAATGACAGTGTGAAAGGGGTCGCTCATAGTGATCGACCTAAAAGGCCTCATTAGCACAAGTATATTTTGCTTTCTACTTATTCAAAAAAGCAATGACTGTATTAACTTTTTAACCTACCTTGTGGCCCGGGAACTGGCAGACCCCTACCGGCTATAGAAGTTTTTTCTGAAAGAAAAACAACAAAAAAAAGATTAAAATCCAATCGTTTGTTAAAACTGACACATTTATCAGGCAAACGTGTTGTTTACCAAACAAACAGTGGACACTCTAGTAAGTCACTGGCCACGCAAAGAGGTAGATAATTTGGCACACAGCAGACCGTAAAATAAAAATGTGTTGTTTTTACACAGATTAAGCAAAGAAGATATATTATGTTCATCAGTGAGTTTTAGATGTGCTGGTTGGGACATTTTATCTTCAGATAGAGGCATGATTACACCTTGATTACGTAATTTCTCAACAAAGTAAAACTTATGCAACCAGGAAAAGGCGCTAAAGCTACGACTTAACCATGCAACCTTAATATACAGGGTCAAAGTGATGACTTGTATGTTTTTAATATAAACCCTTCAATTAAAAACATACATAAAACTATACATATACCTTATTATGATATATAAGTGTATATGTGTATACAATACTGCCAATCCCCACCCCCCAAAAAAAGAAAGAGAAAAAAATAAAGTGACACCATAGTAAATTCATGTATAAAAGCACAGAGCAGATACCTGAGCCATAGCAGGCGTTGGTGCACTCCTCCTTGGATAGATAGTTGTTGAGATTCTCCCTGCAGCCCCCAAACATGAACTCCTCACATCTCTCTGAGGCAGCATTGTAATGCCAGCGAGGAAAGGCACCGCGACATGGCCCCATCTTCTTTGGAGCCATACAGTGATCTGGTGGCACAAAATAAAGGATCAGGTTTGACTCACAATTAACAATAATCATTTTACTATACTCACTGGGGTTACTTCACAAAAGTATTATATCAAATCTCACTAGTAATATTATCACAGTGGAAATAACAGTTATTTCTCACTGACAAGAATCTATTAAATCTTCATGTGCTTCCAACACTGTTAGAAGTTTGAGAGTTAATGGTTACATTTCTTCCCCCTACAGTAAGGTGGCAAATGGCACCAACACTCTCACCAAGGATTACTGATGGTAACATCTAGTTATAAATGATCAAAGTTGTCTTATGTACACACACACTAATCTTCCTCAGAATCCATCACTCCAAAGGCTGGAAATACTGATTCAATGTGTACCAGATGATCTCACTAGACAATAAACAATGTAACACTTACTGTTTCCAATTCATAAACCAGTTTGACTAACCATTTATAGCTCTGTCTCATATCTGACACCATAAGTGGTGGGCTTTTCTTTTGTACATTGTCCCAACTTCTTACTATAGGTGTCTGTCTCATGAGTAGACAGACACATAATACTGACTTGGGAACCAGATGGCCTCACTAGACACTTGTTCATAGCTTTGTCATATATGTGACCCAGAAGTGGTGGGATTTTCTTTTGCAGCTAACCAGCTTCCTGCTTTCGGTGTCTGTCGCGTGAGTAGACAAGACATATAATTACACATGAGGTTGTCTTGTTTAGAGAAATGCAACTGAGAAAAAGATGGTGTGAGCTGTTGGCATGTGGTTGATAACACTGGTTCTAAGGAACACCTCACCAGAGCGCTCATGTGTAGTACAGCTATTTCAAGTCATTACTGAGAAGATAATCAAAAATTACGTTGGAACTGTGAGCCACACTTTTTTTTCATTACCAATCAGATCACAATGAGTTTACAATGAGTCAAACCATTCGTTATTGTGGTGTAAATGTGGCAGCATTGACATGTAAAGTCCAGATGCACCAATCGCACTCCTGACTATGCTGCGGAGTATCTTGTCATTAAAGACAATGCAGCACAGAAGGATATCAGAGCAAGGCTTAGGATGGCTTGCATTGCCTTTGTTAATCTGGAAGCCAAAGCAGTACAGCCTAAGAACAATGGTCTGATTATACAACAACGCGTGATGACAAATCTGGCCCCAGAAGATTTTAAATTAACTGCTGTTCAAGATGACGAAGGGCAACAGCGTGGTTCTGGAGATCAAACACAGCTGAATCCGATATCTACTGCATGTCTTCAGAATGGGCCAGGATCGATCGGTTGCATTAGGATGGCCTATAGCACAGAATCTGAAGCAACATCGGCCAAAAAAAAAAAACTTGGTGGCGAACTGTCACAGCTGAGTTAAAGGAGTTGCACCTAACATGGGGTGAGGAACAGCATGCGGCACAAGATAGGTCTTGATGTGGAGGCAGATCCTCAAAGTTAAGATAAATTATCAGAGTTGTCTTAAGTACTCAACACACTAATCTTCCTCAGAAGTCATCACTCCAATAAGCTGCAGAATACTGACTTAATGTGAACCAGGTGATCCCACTAGACCCTTCAAATTTCTAATTCATAAACCAGTTTGGTTTCACACATAGGACCAAACTATTAATCATTAGTCAAACTGGTCCTATGTGTGAAACCAGAAGTGGTGGGATTGTCTTTTGTTGTTTGCCCTAACTTCCTACTTTCGTTGTCTATCTCATGAGTAGAGAGCCACATACTTCCAGGAGGCTGTCCTGAATATAGAGAAATGCAAATAAAAAAGACGATGTGTTTCCATAGACAGTGCATGTGGTTACTGAATGCTGATGCAGTATCACCAGACCGCTCATGTACAGCACAGCTATTTCAAGACATTACAAAGAAGTTCACCGGCTACAACTGTAAGCTACACTTTCATTACCAATGCTATCATATCACAATGGGTTTAGATGCTATTCAATCCATTCATTGTTGTGGTGTAAATGTGGCAGCATTGACATGTAGAACTGCCATGCCCATTCCACTGAAGCAGGTTCCTAACACAATTCATGACACAAGCCAAGTTAATAAGTGACTGAATCACTGAATGGTTAAAAGTCTTTTCTTGTCCTTTAAGTATTCAATAAACCAACAACCTTCAAACACAGCCATGGGGAAAGAAAGCTATAAAACATAATCACTTTTAATCAAGAGGATCAGAGTCTTCTTGTTTGTGTAACTCAAGCTGAAACCAGACTGACAGGTTTCATTGAATCGGGGGTGGAGAGAGTGGGACGGTGACAGGTGAGCAGTTAAAACCACGCCAACTGCACTCCTCAGTTCCGTTTTCCCAAGAAACTACAAACATATATATGTAGTGCCAAGAACACTTCACTGCGGCTTTCTATGTTGTGTTTGAAGGAAAGGGACGTTGGAGCGATACTAGATGTAAGGGATGCCAGGGATAATATTTAACAAACCGCCTTTCCACGATAAGGAAATAACTAGTTCCATATTTCAGAGCAGTTTCCCCCGTATAAAAGCCGAATCCGGTTTAATCTTCTTATAACATGAGCTTTTATCTCTCTTCCTCCTCTTTATCTTCATGCTGTTTCGTCATTCAGTCCCCAGGAATTAGGCGAGCATGCCTTGACAGGTTTGATCACAACTAACATGGAACAGCTTGTGACAAATGCCAAACAATAGGTTTGAAAAAAGGAAAACTTCTGCAATTCTTCTCGAAACAGCACACCTGTCGCAGCCTGTTGGGAAATTTATACTTTGAGTTTTAAATGTGAAAAAAAAACCCTGACATACTGATAATTTGAATAAAAGAAATGAAAAAACAATGATTTCAGGACCAGACATGAGGACCAAAGGGCATCAGCCTTTTTTTCTACCTGTGTCCCAACAATAAACACAAGGCAGGTGACGCTGAATAAGCCAAAGGAAATGTCAACAAATACAGTGTACACATGACTCATGTTTACCACTGAAACTCATTTCTTCTACCAGATACCCCCTTGAGTCTCTATTTGCAGTGAAACGAACTAAACTACAGCAGCCAATTCTGATATTAGATTTTATTTACAAGCTGAGGTTTGCAATGGGATATAATGTGCAACTTTTGGCCTACAGGATGAAAATAATGTCCTGTGTAAATGAATATGTTCAGAGGCTTCGGGATTAACTTCAGTCTAGATACTCACGCTCAGACTGCTCAGGAGTAAGGACCAGGACGGTGATCTTGGTTGAGTCTGACTGACCAATGGTGTCTATGACGGTCAGCTGGAACTTGTACACCCCAGATGTCAGATTGGACACGACAATCTGGTCTTCAAAGCTGGTTTTCTACAAGGCAGGGCAAAAGAGTTATCTCATTACCCACAAATGTGACCTGTGCCACTAGATTTTCAATTAAGTGACAGGCACAGATAAATAACATTACAGCAGACATTTAAAAGGAATATCAGGCACGCGAATACTTCAGGAGGATTCTTTTATTTTATTTCCCCAAACTGCATTTTCAGAAAGAACTGTGGTGAGATCAGGTTCACATTGTCTCTTTTACTCACCTCCATGACAGCATAAGGATATTTGGTGAGCATCTGCCATTGGAAGGATGTAATCCCATTGTCATCATTGCTCTCTATGCCATTCAGTGTCACTGCATCCTGAGGCTGGACCACCCGATCCGGTCCTCCGTTGGCCACTGGAGGACGGTCAGATTCCTCTGGAGAGAGACCTTGGGATCAGTTTATATCACATGTATACAGTTATTTGTGGATAGGTGGGAAAAAACTATTTCTGGTCCAAGACAGTTGGAACAGAAACCTGAACCAGGGGCCACAATGACATGGCGTGTGTGAACATGCTGAATTGAAGATTTCTGCCCTAAATGTGTGGCCTTAAATATCCTGACTACAAACAGCGTTTTAACAGAAACCACATAAATATTACGTTAAATTTTGTTAAATGTTATAATTTAGGCACACAAAATTAAAGTTTCTCCTAGGAAATGGGCCCAAAAATATCTATTTTAACTTCTATGTCCACATAGACCTGTAACACCTTCAGTTCTTTAGACAGTAACAAAAGTAACCACTGCGACACTATGCAGATCCTATCAACAGAGGGCCCAATCTGTGATATGCATCTTCACATGGAGCTATTGGATTAAATGCAAATGTATTCCTGACTTCAAGAATATGTTAGAAGAGTTTTGGTCTTACTTGGGGGTTCATCCAGGTAACTGTCATAAACCGAGTCCAGGATGTAATTGATGTATCCCTTCTTCCTGACAAAGCGGCACACGTACTTCTTCTTGTACAGACAATCAAACAGAAAGCAGGATTTCACCGAGCCTTCGTCGGCTCCTCTTTCCATGAAGGCGACATTGCACTTCGGCTCTTTACAGCAGGCGGCCACGCAGTCCCTGTAACGATCCAATTTGGGCGACGAAATGAACGTCGCTCCGTCTTTCACAGACTCATCTGCATCAAGGATGAAATCCTCCCGACCTTTATGGAACTGGGCTAAGCATTCCTGTCCGACCTGGCAGCGAGTGGACTCCAGCAGAGACATTAGGAGCAGGACCGCCAACGCTCCCAAATGTCCTTTAAGGAGTGAGTTCATTTTTCCCCAAAAGTCCCGTGTTAATATATATTTAAACTAAAATAAAAATCTAAATCTCCCCTGTAACGACGGTGAATTTGATAGAGAATAGAAATGCCGCTTTTTATTTTAAATAAAGTGGACTTCTTCCAGGAGTGTTTAGGCCGCAAAAGAGGCAAAACAAGTTTGCTTCTTCTCACAAGTCAGCCTTCAGTACAAGTGACATGAACGTAGCTCCTGACTTCCTGCTGCGCATCCAGAAATGGTGTCAAAAAATATCCCACAAAGGTCCCAGACACAACTCCGAAACTCTCACAAGAGATTTTGCCGTTTGATGTCGATAAAAACCCGAACAAACGACGACATTGCCCCGGTGACTCACCTGAGAGATACAGGAAGTGAAATTCCACCCTTGAGATGCCACTCCCTTCTGTTACATGACTGCACACACACCGAGGACGGAGCTCTGTGTGTGTGTGTGTGTGTGTGTGTGTGTGTGTGTGTGTGTGTGTGTGTGTGTGTGTGTGTGTGTGTGTGTGAATGGAAGAGCATCACCGTGTATAATATTGAAGTGGTCTCATATTGTGACAGGAAATGTGAGCTTTAATAGAGTTAGCTGCTTTCACATTCTTCTCTTTTATTCTCCGTCTTTTCAGCTTCATACATTCAGAAGATGTCGGCCAGAGTGTGTATGCTTTTTGTGGTGGTTTTTCTGTGGGATTAACTTAATCTGAAGCATTTAAGAACCCTGATTTTGGAAAATGTTAGGCTATATAAATAGCCTACTTAGACTAAGAAACATAGTTTTTTTTTATTTATCAGTTCAAAAGAAACAATTCTAACAATACTATCTCTTTTATTTTGTCCATATTGGTGAGATTTTGAGTTAACTCTTGTTGTGTGCCCCTGTAACAACAGTGGTTTACCAACCTCTATGAGCAATGATTTCTCCTAATTTTGATTTCCCCATGAAAAGGTCATCCTGTCTACAGTCCTGAGCAAATAACACAACAAAAAGGTATACAGCTAGAGGACAATAAGAATCTTTATAGGATACGTCAGAATCAGCTTTATTGGCCAAGTATGTGTACACATAGGAACAGCATAAAAAGACCAACATCATCAATAAGGTAAAAAATAAAAAATAAAATAGTTATACAAATCTGGCACATAACATCTGGTGGTAATGTGACAGAACTGTATCATAGAAACAAATATGTTAAACAAGAAATAAAGAGTGGGTAAGGTTCATCTTTCAAATTCACATGCAAGCTTCAGTCCAGAAGGTGGCAGTATGATCCCATCTACAGCAGCTCAGGGTCAGCAGTTTAGTTTCATTTTTTTGTGTAACATTGTGAAACATGTGTTTTGGCTCATTCATTCTTGCATACAGCATCATCATTAACATTACTTACCATTTAAACTCATGGGACTCCAAACCCTCTTTTCACAACTGTAGTGATACTGAGATAATTGTTAAGTGTTGAGTCATCTAATTATAGTATGTGATGAGTCATAAAGCCTCACATGAAGTTCTCAACAAGGTGTGAGGCAGTAAGTGGTCACCCAAATTATGCAATTTAGATGAATTGGTTTGGTGATTTAGACTGAATCATAATTCCAACCTAATTAGGCCATTGATTAATTGAGTTTTGGAAAAACAAAAAAAGTTTCCACAAACTACAGTTTCCTGACAATGAGATCTTACATCTTAATCCAACATTGAAGATAAAGCTCATTTTACTGCCTCTACTTAGAAAGCGTTACCTAGCCAGGTCCGAGGTGAGAAGGCCTTACACAGGACTCCGGTCCATGTCCCCCCTGCCCACGCCCCTCCTTTTTTTTCCTTTGACAACCTGACGGTGCAGAACCAAGCAGCATAAGACGAGATGAATGAATTTGTTTGCCCGGAAAGGTGAGCTGCTGAAGGCACTTAATAATTCAGTGTTTGTAACAGACGGTGCATCAGTGGGTGAACACGCGCAGCTATGGCTGATTGATAGTCCCTGCCAAAACAAAAAACTGAACCCCATTATTCATATCGTAATAGGATCTGTGGAAACTCTGCAGCTCTGTTGTCTCTGTTGTCTCAACTTTAATAATTTGGCACTGGCAGGTACAACTATGAATTTTTGACCTTGGCTTATGTGCCACTGTTGATATTTGGCTTCACAAACATTGGTTGGTTTCAAGACTTTTATTTGACATTTGACTTCTAAACAGCCATAAACAGTGCTCCCCTACTCATCCATTATTTATGGGTGCGTAACTGAGGATGCCAATTTGACTTCAAGGCTTATTAAACGTACACCTGATAATGCCTGTTATAAAGGACAAGGCAGCTATCACACTAGAGGAACCCTGGCTCACCTGTCAGGGGGACCCAGCTATTGTTGGACGTGTTTGTGAACACAAGAGCCCTTAGCATGTCAAACCCCTTTGACTGTGTGCAGATAAATACTTTAGATACTCTAACTGAGTGAATATAAGGAAAATATCTGTTGGTTGGTATGTTTCTGATGACAAATCATGATCAGAGTTAAAACCAAACTTATTTCTGTATTTTGTGATGGCAGAAAGACACATATACAGCATATTTTGAGCCACAGTTATATTCCTAACTTGATTGCTGTGGTTGCCTCCTCACCCATTCACCAGTTTTTATCGCAGTAATTGACCTATGCTCTTCCACCTGTTATAACACAGAAGAGAGCAAAAAGCAAACATACACCCTATAAGGCATGTGCGCACACACAA
Source organism: Morone saxatilis (assembly GCF_004916995.1). Taxonomy (NCBI): domain Eukaryota; kingdom Metazoa; phylum Chordata; class Actinopteri; family Moronidae; genus Morone; species Morone saxatilis. Next base: position 15,347,684 of record NW_023339873.1, read on the forward strand.
ATGCACACACACACACAGACACACACACACAAATGCATGCACACAAACACACACACGCACAGAGGCATATCTCATTACCATCCTTCTGATAGTGCAGCCAGTGGGTGTTGCAAGAGGAGGAGGGAAGGAGAGCAAGACAGTGAGCTTTAGAGAAAGAGAGAGAGAGAGAGAGAGAGAGGACAAGGACAGGCGGAGCAGAGCTAGTGTTATAGAGAGAGGGAGAGCACGAACACTCAACAAGATAACAGGAGATACGCGTGGGAACAGCAGCCCACAGGAAACGCAAAGATAGAGATAGAGCAGGGGAGCCGGTGTGCACAAAACCAACGTGTCAGAGCCTGTGGGTCTGTCTGTGTGTGCGTGAGCACAGTGTGTTTCCACGGTTCTCCTGAGGCCGTGGTAGCCATGGCGTCAGAGCCTAGCACCCAGTCCAGGGTGATGTTCCAGGCGGCGAACAAAACAGAGGAGCCGGCGCACCGCAAGCTGGGGAAGCTGACAGTCAAATACAACCGCAAGGACCTGCAGAGGAGGCTGGATATCGAAGAGTGGATCGACGGGCAGCTGCACCTGCTGTTTGACTGTGAGGTAGGGTAGGGCTTGCTCACACAGACACACACACACACACACACGCTGAGGGGGATATGAGGGGAAGGAGCAAGGGAGGCATTGAGCTGCTCATAGTGGTGGGCTATCCATCATGTGAGAGATTACAGCAACCTGAAAGAGGAGTGGGTGGGGAGGCAACTAGCTTTTGCCTCATGGCTGCAATTTCAGGCACACAAGCTCTCATGTGTGTCATCAACCTGACTACAGAACATGAAGAGGATGCACCAAAACAATATTCCAGTAAATGACTGATAAAGCAATAAAGAAGTACCAGATAAAGTAATAAAAACAAGTTATGGACCTGGATATACTGTTTTTATGTCCTGCTATTATGGTGTCATCTAGGACATTATGTCATCATTTTACTGTCTGTGTGTGCCCCCTCGCTCTGTCTCTCTCACATTCTTCTGGACAAATTCACTTTTTAAGTATGCATAATAAAAACTACACACTTAGATAGCCCCTATATATTGCCCTCCATCCAAGATCTGCAGTTTACATGAACACAATATGTGTTGTAAAAAGGTGTAATGTGAAAAGGTGTGCTCATTATTTCCATAGTGTGCCTAATTTATGGCCTCATTGCATAGATGGTAATGTCTAATATATACAGGATATTATACTGAGACATCAGCCAGCTCTTTCTCTCTCTCTCTCTCTCTCACACACACACACACACAGCAACCTTCATAACTCCACTCCTGTACTGCGGGATACAATCCAATTATGTCAGAGGCTCCATATTGATTTGCTTGGCATTCTCTGAGGGGAAACCATGGCAACAGATGTCTCATCGCCCACATGAGGCAGCATGGCAGAGTGGAATTAGGGGTGTCTGTTTGGGAGCACAAGCTTCCTAATGACGATGCAGATCAGATGACAACACCGCCTCCGTTTCCTGCTGGAGAAAGCAGAGACAAACTGTTTCTCATTTAATTTTTGAACCACATGGAGACCCTTGGCTGCAGACGGCCTGTAGCCACCTCTCTGTCTGGCATCCCCTTACACTGCCAGGGAGCCCTTTGCATAATGGCAGTACTAATGCTGCAGAACGTGAGCATGCATCCACATCCATCTGACTGGCTGGCAGACGGGGCAGGTAGTTCTTTACAGCAAATCTAGTGATAGCCAACTAGTATCTCCAGTTATCTCTCCTCATCTTTTTCTACACCAGTAAATAGGAAGGGTTAACCGCAGTTAGTTTCATTTTAAAACCCTTTAGTCAGAGCTGAGCGCTAGGAACATTGTGCTCATCACAATACTTATTTTATGAGCTTCATTCCATTCACATCCCAAGCCTTCTTCCCTGTGGTAATATATGATAATATGCTTGTAAAGCTGAGGGTGGAATAAATCACATTAGTGGAAACCAGGACATGTGGATAACAAAAACAGACTTCCTCTGTGTACTCTTTTGATCTTGTCCCAGAAACATACAATTATCTCCCGTTTGCAGCACTTGCCCTTTATGTTCTGGTTCTAACATAATCCAACGTAAGAATAAATGTACAGACAGAGGATGTGCATGTTTCCCCAACAAACTTAATGATGGGATCTCTGTATCTGACGAGACGGTGACAGAAAGCAATAACACTAGAAATGTCTTTGATTTAATCACGATAGTGCCTGACACCATTAACCATTGTTAACCGAAACTCTTCTTCTATCAAATTGTTCTAAGAATAGTCTATGTCCTTCCTATATGAAAATAAAGGCTTTCCTTTCCAGGTGGGAAGGACTGGATATTTGCATTAGCTACTTATGTGGAATTAGTCGTGGCCTGTCCATGTGCACTGGCCAGTGTAATGAATTTTGCATGGGCTCAGGGGAAGGTTACTCTGTTGGTTCTCCGAGTCTTCCGCGTGGAAGCATTTACCATCAGTCCCCTGTGTCACCAGCTGAATTATTTAGCCACATTTCTAATTCATACAAGTGCTGCCTCGGTCTGGAGTGTCCGCCTTCATTGCAAACTTCACACCTTTTGAGAAATAATAAACTTTAAAAAGGTGTGAAAAAAGCTCTCAGATAGACTTGTTGAGCAATGTTGAAGCTTCTGTGTATATAATAACCGAGGAACCCAGATCAGTGTTTTCCCCACTGCCACTAAACTATAGGGACTTTTCAGCAAATGTCAGTTTTATTTTAATTAATAGACTACAGGACAGTAAATACAATTTCCACTGACAAAGGGTTAATTTATTTACAACTTGATATATTGTAAACATTATATTTAACAAGTTTTCATTTAGTAATTGTCCTGCTCTTATATAACTTGACAAGAGGATCTTTATACTCTGTTTGCCCTCTTTAAACTGTGTCATGCATATTCTGATCTGTGGGCAGCTCGTGCCTCTGACAGGAAAAGGGAAGGGTCTGATAAGTTAACACATGGCGACATCTTCTCAGAACAGCTGGACTTCCTGGGCATGGTTTCCTTCACAGTATAACAGCAAAACACAGTGTGTGTAAACCATACTGCGTTTTATGTTGATGTTTTGTTGTAATCATTTCTAAAATGTAGAACGGTACAGTAATCTAACTGTAAGCAGATCAACAAAAACATTTAAAGGAATAGTTCCACATTTTGTGAAATATACTTATTAGCTCCCTGGTCCAAAATCGACCACTCATATCTGTCTATTAATATGAAGCCACATTCATAGCTTAGCATAACAGGGTGGCAACGAGGGAAACAGCTAGCCTGGCCTATGCTAAGTTAAGTTAACTGGCTGCTCGGTGTTTATATTATGTATGTTAGCATATTTGGTGTTCATATATGAGTTTATGTCCCAGAATGTAAGGCTACAAGCCTAACACATTATAACCACAATATTAAAGAACAGTAAAACAAACCAACAAGACCCAACAACACAGGTCACAGAATCATAAAAGTCAAAAGCAAGTGTCTTACATGAACATCTACAGCCAATTTTATGGTAATATGGCTTTTAGATTTCTTGTTTTAAAAGTTGGTACGTTGACCTAAGGGTGGGGCTACAGGTTATATAATGACCAGATGAACTGACATCCTTTCATAGGGAAGTGTGCTCAGTAAACTTCATGATAATCCGTCCATTATTATTTACTATATACTAAGTGGAGCCCGATGTGAGGTGATAGAGTAAAGGTCAATGGGTCACTACAGTACAACACCCTGAGTAAATCAATCCTCAACCTGCTCAAAAGAGTTTGTTCTGGACTTCACACTGGAAATGTTCTCCTGGTGGTGGACACCCATGGTCCTCATCGCCCATGAATATCCAGTATATGCTTTTTTTCAATATACCTTGCAAAGGTCAAGCACACATTTTGACCTGAGGGTTGCCCTGGATGACAGGTCAGGGGGTCAACAAAATCTTTAGGACCCATTCACTGGGGGCCATTAATATCAATACTCCATTCCATGACAACCTTGCTCGTAGCAAATCTCCCTCTGGTCAAAAGCAATTTTAGTGACCTTTATTTATAAAGCACAACCCTAAACAAAAGGGATTAAATGAAACAGTACCACTCAAGAAGTGCAACAAGACAAATAACTCAAGTACTTGTGGTAATCAAAATAAATAAAAAATGTAAAAAAAGAATGAATAAACATTCAAATGACCAGGCTGCTACTGAGACGTCCTGACAGGAAAAAACAGGTCACCTTATGAACACTGATGAAACTTTCCTGATTCAGAATTATACAATTCAGTGGAGGTCACCTTATGTTGACAAAATCCGACTGCTATTTAGACTGCATCTGTATTGCCTGTAAAAACTGCAATCCTCTGAGAACCACTTTGATATTCATGAACTCCAGTATTAGTGCCAACATTCATTTTAGCTTCAGTCTATTGCTTTTAACTTCAAAAAGTGCTGCCGAGACATTTCTGCTCGGAGGCCTCATTAAAATGCCATTTTCCTCTGACAATGATGGTAACTCTCAACAAGCTGAAAATTGCGACTGCGTATATGAAATACAAAAGGTACTGGAAGGGTCATGGCATTTCTTCATGTAAATGCACACGTTCCTCTCATTTATATTCAGCTGTGCTCCGATTTAAGCTCAAAAGGTATATCCTTGTTCATACTCATCACTAATGCAGTACTCAGGAAGGTTTCATTTTCACATTCATCCTTTACCTACTGAACATGTCACTAGATAGTCCTTTAAGGTTCCGGGCAATATTGTGAATATATTATTAATCCTTGTTTATTGCAAGTAAGTGCTTCTAAGATCAACCAAACATTAGTGTATATATCAGCTTATTATAGCAATATTATATAGCAAATCTGGTTAGTAACAAAATGTATAGTTGGATGCTAAGAGGGTGAAGAGAATACACCTAATTTCCCAGCAGACATGACAATAAAGCTTTGAAATAACTACTCACATTCATTAGGTGGGCTGCTCTAGTATCATGTTAGCTCTGCACTACTGGCAGACTGTAGATGCAAGCTAAAGCTGCATGTAAAGGGAAAAAAGAAAACAATGGTTACTACAAAAATGTAACCTTATATACAGTATACTAAGACAAAGAGTCTGAAGTATTTGGCCTAACCAACTGACGCACAAAATATAAACCAAAAAGCACAACACAACCACCCACAGCCGAGCTGGTAAAGTGAAGCCCACACAGCACACAAATCCAGTACAGCCTGGACAAAGCCCTGCATGTTGTCCTGCAGACATCAGCAGAATCACACGGGGGTCCAAACTGGCAGCATGTATCAATTAGAGGGGGCACAGGGGACTGAAGGTGGGCCCATCTATTCCGCCACTCAGCACTTCCACATTGATTAGCACTCTCCTCACCCAGAAAGCTGTGCGAGCCCCATCTTCACCAGCCATGAAAACTCCCCAACCGGAAAATATTCCTCTTAAAAAGAGGCCCCACTTGTCAAATTTGAGTGTACACCTGCTGACTCTAGATATCTTAGTGTTCAGGGTTCCTCCAGTGAGCACCAATGAGTTCATTCCCTGTGAAAATGTAGCTAAAAGGTGTGGATAAGAGCTTGTGATATGAATTGATTACTCTGCTGTATTTGCTTTTTATAACTGGAGACTCTGTGCCCTTTTTTTACAGTCTTTACATTAGTTTGGAAAAAATCTTTCATTGTGCTGCCAGCTAGTTAAGGCTAAGGGTTTGCATGGATTGAATCCAGTTCATGTATATGTATTTTAATTCAGGTATATATACATTGTGGGACAACCTAGCTTAGAGGAATATATTCTTTAGAAAACATTTCAACTGGAAATAATCTCTCAGTTATAGCTGAGCTAAATACTATCTGGGTAAACCATCCATGAAATCTGATGATGGCACAAGGCAAGTGAGCCTGGGAGCCCTTTTGCCTTCATGCCTCAGTGCTCTTCAGCTTTGCTTATTTGTACAGCACTTCATCAATCACATCATTGTTATGGGAAATTATTAAGGAAGTGTTTATTCTTATTCCAACAATACAGCCAACACTATAAAAATCAGATAATTGCCTACTGATAAAAGTACAGTGTCAACTCTTGACAATTCAACAGCCTATATACAGTACAACAGCGGCAACGATTTCATTACTGTGCTGAAATGAAACCCCTGCCATGTTGCATCACATTATGGATCATATCTTACACTTTCTTTTCCTTCTGAATGACTTTGCTCAGTGGTGTGGATAGTCTTACCACTGTATGTGAAAGGATGGCAAGAAGCCCACATTATACAAGAGCCTTTGTAGCATGCAGAAATACAAGTGTGGGCAATATAATAATAGAGAAATATTAACCATAGAGCCTAACTTTTGTTTCTCAATGCTTTTACAGGAGGAAGAGATTCCAGAGTTAGAGATTGACATAGATGAGCTCCTGGAGCTGACAGACGAGGGGCAGAGAACCCGGCTGCAGGTAATATTGTGCAAGTTAGCTTAAAAACAATAACATTATTCACACTGCATTATATACTCAGTAATGTATTGCTTAGATGAACTGGTTCTTCACAAAGAAACAATTCTGTGGTATCCAGGAGAGAGCGAAAAGTGGTTCAGGTCTCAGGAACTAATTTATAAGCTTTGTGAGACACGAGCGCTTCTTTCTCCTAAAATGATGGCAACTCGATTAAAAAATACCGAGTTAAGCACATCATACATCTAAATTCTGCAAATTTGTCTCGCGATAATAGATTAAACCAAGGCCCCACTTATATCAGACGCTCTTTGGTAGGTATCCATGTGTGACCAATGAGAGAGTTCCACCTGACAAAAAGGGTTGAGACAATGTTTTTAGGTGCATATCCCGCCATATGCTTTGGTTTTCTTAGTGGAGCCAACTTGTGTTTTTTGTGTCTCTCTTCTTGTTCATCATCTGCTTTTTTGTTGTATTGTGTTATGTATGATGACTGAGTATGAACCCCAATAAATTATATTTGTTGTCTAGTCTCTAACTTACCCGTCAAGAGCAGAGAGGCAAGCACAGCAAGCACAGCGTCAAGGAATCAAAAGCTGTGTTTGGCTCCACAGTTTGTGTGGAGAAGACTAATAAGTGTATACATTAGATGCACGTACCTGTGGTTTGGATCTTGTTCCGTTGTGCTTAAGCCCCTGTAAAAATGACATTACATGCCAAGACCACCTCGAGAAGATAGTCAATCAATTGTCTTCATCTGTCCTACCTAGTAGCGTTTTTATATCCACACGTGGACCTGCCTTCTTATTCTACGCCGCACACCAACTTAACATAAGGCTAGCACAAAATGTCCTATGAGCACCAGGTCGCGTGTTATGGGACCAGAAAGTTGCACACAAAAATCAATACCCCTACACAGAGTAGCACTAACATAAAGAATTGAGACAATGTGGAGCCTCTTATCCTCCCATCCGTTATCTGTTTGGATGCCTGTATGTGCGGTTCACACATTTGTGGGACTCTTTCTGCCCTCTGCCCCCTCCTGGGGTCAGCAACATTCTAACACCACAGCAGTCAGGTTTTAAATGGATTTTTTTTATTATTATTTCATTTTAATTTATGGACTGCTATAACATTTTGTCTCCCATAAACATACCAATAATGCACATGTGATTAAAGCTGTACTGACTGTATTACTCAGATGGACTGTTTTGTTTATGTACGACTGTACATTTTCGGTTGCCTATTTATGTACATAAATATTTTTTGTTCTGATAACAGTGTTGTATGTCCAAATAAAATTGAACATTTTCAAGACAAGGCTGTTCATGAATTATAAAAAAAATGGTTACACCTGATTTTCAACAAAGTGACAGACCGACAGTACCGTATCATCGGGTATTATTCATTTAACACATACAAATAAATATTGACATGTCCATTACACCTATCCATTTAAAGTACCAATTAAACTATCATGTTATTGTCCTTTATTACTGCTCTAAAACACCCTTAAAGAATGATTATGTCCTACTGTCCAGAGACAACTACAAGGCCTTACTGTAGCACAGCTGTCAGCACATCATTCCCAGAATACAAGCTTCTGTTTTCTGGCGTACACTTTTCAACAGTGTGATGGAAACAAAGGACACGTTGACATGTCTGGTCTAGGAGTAAACACAGTGAAATCAGCAGCAGGAAGGTCCATTAAGTATGCATCCATTATCCTCATCCATTTCCTGTCTGTGGTGTGTGTCTGACATGGCCAGAAAAGGCAAACACAGTAACGGCCTCAATGCAAACCTTAATGGAGCGAGCCCCCAGAGGAGAGTGTAATTATGGCTTCTCCTCAGTTAGCTTGACAGTAATGCATACTGATGAAACTGCACTCTGGCCTTCCGTCTGTCACATATAGAGGGTCTTTCGGCCGAGAGTTCCATTACAGTAATTTGCTTGGTTTACCCCCCACTTACACGTTTGCTTCTCTTCTATCACGCAGAGGCCATCCATATTGTAAGACTACGCTTTTGACAAGACCTGCCAGCCGGGGACATTTCATCCAAGTGATGAAAAAAAGGCTTTAGTGTTAAAAATATAACTAAAAAGAAGTGTTCCCTAAAGACGTGACACAGCGCCTAACACTTTTGCATCCTTTATAATAAAATTACACGCAAGGACGAGAAAGGCAATACTCGTGTCGGACTTGCAGCCAAACATAGATTACAAGAGTGACTGCAGTGCCTGCCAAAAGAAAACAAAGCCCTCAGTAATCCTTTTATACTGACTCCTCTGTACTTCTTCAGTCCAGAGCTGACAGCAGTCTGGGATTGTACATCATCCCAGATGAGCTCATGATGTGTCTGCTTTCTGCATGTGATGTCAAAATAAAAAAAAAAGTGTGTAAAGTGCATCTAAGATAAGCCTTTGTTGCCTTTGGGAAGTAGGACAAGTGACATAAAAAAAACCTTACAGTTTCTTATTCATGGGACAGTTTAAAACTTTTCTGTGTGCAGAAGCTGTGCTGTGTTTTGCTAAAATACCAACACTGTTTAGCAGCCTCTGCGAGATTTACATACATCTATTTTTATACATTACAGAAAAAAATAGGAGCTATGTTTTTCATATTATACAAGTTGTATTACATTTACATTAAGGTGTATGTCTATTTTCTAGTCTTTGCTTTGCCATAAATGTTACAGCTCGTTTTTGATTTGTTCAGTTCATTTGAAGCCCTGTTAGCAGTTACAGAAAGCAGATGCTGCTCCTCCTGTGGTCTACTTAGATGCATATTTGTAGCCACTTTGGGCAAATTGGATAAAGTGAGGTTAAGATTAAGGGTTCTGGCTTTCTTTAGATAATAGGTAGTGTTTAAATCTTTTGAGACACTGTTTTATTAACACTAATAGGTCACTTAAGTCTAAAGCACAAGTCTAACAGCGAGGACTGACCAGAGCCTGATAAGGCAAACACCTACAGCACACTCTCACTATCATGTCTTCCTCTTCTTCTTTGGTGCAGTGTAGTTAGTGGTGCGATGCTCCATCCTGTCATATTTATCATGGCCTTCCCTAGGGAGATAATGGAGAGTGGATTGATAATTCATCAAACTAAATACTTTATATTCATGCTGCTTAACAGTATGTCAGCAGCCTGCCTACAATTTATCTGGGCCATGGTATGCATTCCAAATCACAACCATCTTTGTTGAGCATCAGAGCAAAGATTCCCATGCAAAGCTCTACTGTGAGACAAAGACAAGAATTATGATTGCACTTATTATAAAGAATGTATTTTAGGCTACCTAAAGCAGCGGTTGCAGTATAGGTCTCCATCACAGGTGTGACAACGAAGGGTGGCGTCTTGGTTACAGATGCAGCACCATGGAAGCTCTTCTTCATCACTATCTGATGGCTGATGTGCAACAGCAGCCGGTGAAATCCTACTCTTTGGAGCCTGGGTCACACATCATATCAACAAGGGATTACATGTCACATGTTATTCTCGCTACTAGCTTGAAGTATGTATGAAATTGTATTCTTGGCTGTTGATTAGTACCGGTTTCTTAGATGTTTTTTTCTTTTCTGTGTTCTTGGGTCCACTCTGTTCTAATGGTATGTTGTAGCCACTGGCTTCATCCAAAGCAGCCTCTTCAGACAGCTGGAACAAAAATAAGAAATACGAGATTTTTCAGAACACGTCCTCCAATGCACAATACAAATTATTAAAACGGCAAAATAGCAGCCCCTTGTGGCCTCTCGCACTGGTCCAGATTAGTTCACAATCAATCTTTATGGGTGTGATATGCAGTCAGGAGTAATGGATTTACTACTACATTAAAGTATGAACTTTATTTTGCACAGACCTGTTTCAACACTCTCATCACAGCTTCCTCCTCAGTCTCCTCATCACTGTCAGGATGCTGAAAATCCTCCATAGTGACTAGAAGTGACATGACAAATACAACAATGACAGGTTTCTCCAAGACATTTACACTTCTGTTATGTCCACAGTGTTTACAGTCATCATATTTTCTGCCTTCCTAATGTGAAATTAAGGATAACAGACTAGTTTAATGAAGTGGTACACCAAGCTTTTTGTGTATGATGTACCTTTGTCTGGGTCCTGCCCCTTCAGCTGCGCCAGCCTCTTGGCCATGTGGAGGACTTGATCCTGGGAATGGTGCTCCTTCCTCAGCTCTTCCATGGCCTCCTCCAGCAGATGGGCCTTCTCTGTCTCCAGCTGCTTGACCGAATCCTGGTTCTCCTCCAAATTCTCATCCAATGCTCCCCCCTCCCCCTTGTTGAGATCATTCATACGGCCATCCACACCTGCAGAGGGATTAATAGGTTTGAGTATATTTAGGATGTTCTTCTATCTAAAATATCTGAACAAAGTCATATTTTGGTGTCAAATACAGTTGTGATATATTATTACGATTGCATAAGACTGTGATATGAGCGCATCATTAATTATTAATTGAATGTGGGAGAAATCAAGGAGACAAGCAACATCTTACTGCATTCAGGATTTGATTGTTGGTTGTCTATGGCAACTTCCTCAGTCATCTGAGTAATCAGATCATTGGCTTGTTCAGTCTGAGTCCTGTTATCTGGAGGCTGGTGCACCTGTACAGATGAACAGCTATTTAGCATACAGTTCCTTATAAATAGCCTTAACTACTTTAAGTGGTCCATGAGCCACATTATAAGGCCCTACATTGTAAGATGATACAAATAAGTAGGAAGGAGTTTTGCTCACAGGTGGAGGAGCTTGAGATGGTGGAAGCTGACCCCGTAGAGCTGCCAGACGGTCCTCCATCTCCCCTGTGGAAGGCACTGGCCGGCTGGGGGCTTTCAGAGCAGCAAGACGAGACTCAAGCTCTTTCTCAGACGGGATAGACTCTGGAGAAGGGGTAAAAAGGTTACAATGGCTTTTGCCTAGAGAAAATGATATTCTTGCTGTTTGCTTGTCAGATTAAATCAAAATGGTAGCTGTTAGAAATCTAATTTCATTACTTGGCGCAGTGTCCTCCTTTAGCTTTTGAAGTCTTTCAGCAATAGCCTGATCTTCTTTACTCAGGCCTTTGGTTGGTAGATGGCCTGCTTTGCTGTTTCTATTGCCTCCATGTGCAAAAGGCTGCGTCGACTGTGCCTGCTGTTTGGCCTCAAGTGCAGCGACCCGTCTATGGAAGAAACATGAACTTTAGATATCCTGAAACTGCTGTGTTGACAAAGTGTCCTTATTTCAAATCTGATCCTATACTGACTTTTTGTAATTTTCAGGAGGAGACCATTTTCCAGCATTGTTCGGAGGTTCCCCACTAAAAATAGAAACATGCAGATTATCAAGAATGCTTATTAATACTAATTAATAACCACAATTATATTCATTTGCATTGTTTGACCTTTACCTTGTCAGATTAGCATGGCACTGTTTGCAGACCTTCTGCTGGGTGTTGCCACAGCGAGGCACCACAGCACTGAAAGTCAAACAGCTGGAGCAGAAGGAGCGGCCGCAGCTCTTACAGCCCAGCTGTGAGGATATTGAAGCGTAAATCACATCGTTTGCTTTCCTTCAAACCTCCAGTGTGTATAGCTATGTGACAGATATTAGCCAGCATGGTCTTACCTCCTTCTTGAAGAGGCTGAACTTCGATGCACAACAATAACATCGGTTGTCCATGTCGACACGTGTAGAGAGTCATGAGCCAGGGAATTAGGATTGGCTAATATTGCTCTAGCTGGTAAAAATCCAAAATCAAACCGACTGTAAGAACAATGATTTGGCAGCTAGCTACCTATTTCAACCTTTCAACGTTGCTACAATCAAAACAGGAACCATCCCGGAAGAGGCGGTGTGACGTCGATTTGCGTTTTCCTGTTTCTGGTTCGTCCAATCAGCGTTCTCCAAATCCTCTCGCGGTCCTCGTTCAAAACACAGAGGCGACCGTTCTGACGGGAAACGTTGTCGCCGTAGAAATCTGCAAAAAGGACGAAAAGGACAAAAAGGAGGCTCAGAGCGGTATGAAAACTCACCTGGTTGTAGATCGACGGTTTTATTGTAACGTGTGACCGCTGCATGTCGCTAATATAGCGAACAACGAGCGATTGAGCTAAAGCGAGTGTTAGCTAGCTGGTGCGTTAGCTCCCGCACGTCGTGCACTCATTAAGAAAAAACGTCCCAACGTTAACAAACACTGGAGACACCACAGCTGTC
>NW_023339873.1:15360489-15365873 GCF_004916995.1 Morone saxatilis
CCACTCATCGGTGTATGATCATAATTACAGTCAGTAGTGATTCAGCTAACGCTACTCGTTAGTTGTTAAAGCATGTTAGTTATATTATTACATCTCCTTACTCCAATAATCTGTCCTTGGTTTCTATTTCAGCTTAAATACTCAAACAATACTTTACGCCCTAAATAAAGATAGTAATTATTACAATAATGAGTGTAATGAATTATATCTATATGTAAAATTGAAAGTGTATTAGCTACGTGGTGGAGTGTCCTCATAGTTAAGCAGTACTGTAAGAAGCTAGAAGTCAAAACACAGGATGAACTAAAGTTACAACGCAAAATACATTAAATAGTATGTTAACTCATAAGGCCTGCCCAAAAACTCTGGTTGAATAATTATGATACTTCATAAGCATTTGAATATACAGGGGGTTAGAACAAGGTCTACATTGACAATTTAGGGCTATGACTTTTTTTTTTTTTTTTGGACAATCCAAACTGTCCAAAATCCAAAGATACTCAGTTTTCATATTATTAATTAATATTGTTATATAAAACAGACAAACCACAGAATGGCATATGTTTTCCTGATAAATGGCTTTAGCAACTAATCCATTATCAAAACTAGAAGTCAGAGGGAGTGTGCGCTCTACCAAAAATAATGTTCAGTGAAAAGATCATCATTATAAGGTAAAAAAAATGTAAAACTCAACTGATATCTTATGTGTTTGTGTGTGTCTGTTGTTCTGTAGACACCTAGTTGTCACAATGGCAGAAGGAGGAGATGTAGAATGGGAGCTGAGCAAAGAAAACATCCAGCCACTGCGGCGAGGCAGAGCCATATCAGCCTTACATCAGGCACTCAGTCAACAACAGGATGGACTCAGCTCTGCCATCCACCAGCAGAGACAGTATGATCTTTCAAACATTGCACCCGGATTGGGTGACAGAAATTTCTGCTGAACACTTTCCTTTGCAGTTTTCACACAATGACGGAGGTTTTGTTTCTTTTTGTGTCTCCAGGGCCTTTGAGTCTGAACTGCGAATGTATGACGGAGATGATCCACTCGATGTTTGGGATCGGTGAGTCAGATTTGTAAACAGCGTATTCATATGTGCTGCTCCTAAATCTGAGAGGTTTTACGTTTAATCCTCACATGGTTCTGTCTTTCACAGGTATATCAAGTGGACAGAGCAGACCTTCCCTCAGGGAGGAAAGGAGAGCAACCTCGCCTCGCTGTTGGAACAAGTCGCGACTAAATTCACGGAGGAAAAGAAATATCACAACGACCCTCGTTATGTTGATATCTGGATCAAATTTGTACGTGTAATATTTTAACCTCTGACCTCTTTTGCTGCTTTGAAAAACTACTGCAGCAGTAATAACTTTTGCCATATGTGTGTATTGTGTGTCATTAGGCAGAGAACTGTCCCGAGCCCTTGGACATATACAGGTACATGCAAGCGCAGGGAATTGGAGTGACACAGGCATCTCTTTACATCGCTTGGTCTGAGGAATATGAGAATCAGGGCAACTGTCGCAAAGCAGACCTGGTGTACCAGGAGGGATTCAAGAAGTTTGCTGAGCCGCATGATAAGCTCCTGCAGTTTCACAAGTACGTAGTCTTCCAGTTAAGTTTGAGATGTAGTTTGAAAATGTTAAATATTGGCATAATGACATTTTTTTTATTGTATTGTTATTGGTAGGGCTTTGCAGGCACGTGTGTCCCGACAGGTGATGATGGAGGTGGAGGAAGACGATAGTGATGATGAGGCTAGACAAGCTGAGAGAGTTTCTCTAGCTGACCTCAAACATAGAGGGAAGAAGAAGGCCATTGCCCCGATCAACAGAGCTGGGCCTGCAATCAGAAGTAAGCAAATGAATATACAAATAACTGCTACTATTTTAAGCGGATATTTCCAGCACCTTTAAATATCAGCATTATCCTTTTATATAATGTGATGTTTGATGGGTTTTGTGAACAGGTATTTCTGGAGGCCTGCAGTCACGCAGCAACCCGGTTCTTGGCAATGTTTCAAACAGTCGGATGGTGATCTTTGATGAGAACAACATTGAAAGTGCTGGCCCTTCAGAGCCTAAATTAGAGTCGTGGGTGGCCCCTCCAACTTCCAGGGCAAAGGAGAATGAGCAGAGGCCTGAAAGATGGTGTGATGTAAAGGTACGAGACAAGCAGCAAGTTGTTTTTGTTCATTTGAAATGGAATTTAACCGAGTGATATAAATTTCATATGTGTGTACCTTAGATGCCCCAGAAGACCAAATTCGGGCATACTGTTATGGCCCCACCGCCTCCCAAACCCAGCTTCCAGCCATTTGTGGAGGAGTCAGACCAGCCTCCTACAATGTGAGTGACTAAAAGAATCTAACCTTTATTACTTACTTTTATTTGCTGAATATTTCATTTACATCACACATTCAGGTTTGTGAAGAAACAACATATACCTGAAATTGATGACTAGCACTGAAGTGAATCAGTCAACAATTTTAATAATTAAATTAAATTAAATGTGTAGCATTTAGTGGCATTTAGCAGTTTAGTTGGTGATTGCAACAGCCCCGCCTCACGTTGCCATTCCAAGAGGGTAGGAGAAACTACCAAAGGCCCTATGTAGAGCCGGTGTTTGGTTTATCCGGTCTGACCCACTCCCTCTGTAGATAAAAATGGCTCATTCTATGGCAACAAAAACACAACACTTCTTATTTTCAGGTGATCATTCACAAATGAAAACCTACTCTGATGATTTATTATATTCATTTCTGCCAATAGATTCTCCTAAATGTTACACACATGGACCTTTTAAGTAAAGCGCGGTCCTTTAAATTTGTAATAAATTTGCTACTTTTCTTGTATTGCATATAATTGTAAGTTAAATGAAAAACGATCATTCTTTTAGGAAAATAGCAAAACAATCCACACCATGTGTTGGGTTGTGGTCATTTAACAGTTATTACTAGTTTTGGCCTTTTGTAATAGACACAATTAATACATACATCTGAATAATGAATGAATGAAGTCCTATTCATGAGTTTAAGTTAATACTTCTTGGGCTATGTTTGTAAAATTTCTTAGATTTTCTTTGGTATGTTCCTTCTCACCCTCAGGACTCCATGTAAGATCAACCCGGCAGTGAACACAGTTTTATCATTGCGTAAGCCGGGCAGAGAGGAAACCCCTCTAAAGAGACTGCAGGAGCACCGTCAGCAACAGAAGGAAGCAGAATCAGGAAAACTACAGGAGCAGAGCATGTACTGTAAAGAGCTGCTGCTCAGTGGCGCCACAGAGTTCTGCTTTGAGGAACTGCGCACTGAACGCTATTTTAAAAAGATGGTACCGAAATCACATGAGGTCGGAGGTCAAAAGGATCAACCTAGTGCCAGTGCTTCAAACTGATGCATCTTAGAAGACTGAAAATGTTATCCTTTTTTTAATCTTCATTTAGACGAGATTTTATCCACAAGTATCATGTCATCACTGTAAATATTTTGTTCAGAGAGATCCAGTTACCTTAAAAAGGTAAAAAGACGAGGGGCATTTCAATTCAGTAGAAAATACTAAACGGATGGGAAGATGGGAATAAACATCTGCACAATTTCAACAAAAACAACATCGGCTTCACAGCAGTATTATTGAAGGGCTGCTGGATTGTATCTATGTTATGTGTACTGTCCACTCTTTGTAAATACTAAACACATTAGTCTACCACAGCTCATGTCCCTGCAGATGAAATACTACTCACACTCACTACTCCCAATTTTACTGTTGACCATTTTTCAGTTTTTCTGTTTTTTGTTTTGGGGTTTTCTCTTATGTGTGCTTTTTAAGTTCAGTATTTCTTGAACGGATGTTTCATTCCAACACAGTTGAGAGATGGCTTCAGTGAGGTGATTCAACTGGGTTTTATGTCTGAGTGAAATGTCCCTTCTTGGCCATGTGTCATTGAGGTTCATTAAACTTAATGTCTGGCTGATGTCTATTGGATTTTTTTGTGTGTTATTTTAAGATGGAGGTGGTTATAGTATTGCACTGTCAGCAGGGGGCATGCAAGGTAAAGCATAGAATGTATTCCTTGTGATGGTATTTGGATTACTAATGGAGCACTACGACAATTTAGTGTTGACTGTAATCTGTTGCTGCAGTTTATAGAGTGGGCATGAGGAAAATCAGAAACCGCATTTAAATAGTCATAAATGCCATCATTATTGCTACTTATTCTAATGAAGTGACTTAATTTAACTACCTCTTTTTAAAGAACCCCCAATATCTGCCAGACTCTTAGTCGCAAATCATGCATCCAGCTGGCCCGAATGTTAATCATTGTCCAGGAGAGGTTACCCAGAAGCCCGCTGACTGAAGTGGTGGGAGTAAACCTAATCTACTGTGATGATGGGATGTACTTCACACAGGCAGCTCGCGGGGCAGACTTTGATGAATGGCTGGAAGATAGGTGGTCGGCTCATTAGCAAGTGAAATCCACTCTGTTGCAGTGGTGGGCAGCACAAGCCTCGATTATCCCCAAGAGGTCAGTATCTTGATGTACTATGGCGCACAGTGTTGCTGCTTTTAACATGCGCACGGAGCACTGGAGGAACAGACTTTAATCTCATATTGGAAATATGACACTACCAGCCAAGATCCTCTCAACTGGTGAGTTCCCAAACTGTCTGCTTTAAGTTTTTGGCTTAGCATTGAGAGCAGCTGACATTCAGTGATAAATGATAGGCAATATGATGCACTCCCATCATAATAACACAGCATAACCACATCATAATGCATCCTCTATGGCTCGCTGTTTGGCAGGATATTAGAAGCTCATCCCGTGGAAGCAAGCAGCCAGTGACTCCGATAGCGCCCCAGACACAAAATCCATAGTTTTCTCTCACTGCAGTGGACAAGCTACCTTAATGTGCTTTGGACAGGCCCTCAGAGAAGAGCTTTTGTCCACCGCTGTTGCTCTGATGGACAAGAAACACTCAGGCTCTGTATGAGCCATGTTTTACAGTCAGAGCTCTTAACCTATTTATGCGGTTTATTTACATGCACCAGTTCACTGAAAGTTCTCTTCCCGAGTCTTTACAGTACCTTCCCTCAGAAGTCGGAATACAT
Source organism: Morone saxatilis (assembly GCF_004916995.1). Classification (NCBI taxonomy): domain Eukaryota; kingdom Metazoa; phylum Chordata; class Actinopteri; family Moronidae; genus Morone; species Morone saxatilis. The sequence goes on from NW_023339873.1 coordinate 15,365,596, forward strand.
TTTGTATCGAGGTGAATTGCACATGGCCAGCCGTGCGCGGTGAGGGAAGAGCCTCGCAAAGTGCAGCAGTAAATCATGAGAACAATTTCTTAGGAAAAGACATTTGTATGGAAGCTCATTTCAGCCAAAAAAAAAAAAAAAATGAAAGGTCATGATAATAAAAATGTCACTCTCAGAACTGTGACTTACTGTTTTATAATTCTTACCTACGATATTATGATTGTGAATTGCTATTTGTTAATTTTGAATTTCTGTCCCATAACTTTGATCTACTATCT
>NW_023339873.1:15365896-15367776 GCF_004916995.1 Morone saxatilis
AAATTGTAAAAAAAAAACAAAAAACAACTCACTTCATATCTTGTAATTCTGACATATTTGTTTCCTTTTCCGGGCAGAAATTGGCTTCCATGTAAAAACACAATAGGTGAGCAAGGAGAAAAGACAAGCTTTGTCTTAGTTTCTACTGTAGTTGCCTCACTCTTACAGAATTAAAATGGATTTATAGGTCATCTGGAAATGTCAGTGGATTTTGACAAGAAATTACATTTGCTTTAGCTGTATATGATGAACCCTGATAACCCCTTGTGTAATCCTCACAGATTCATCCTAAACAATAGAATGAATTGAAATGCAAACAGTTAAGGCAGTATCACTTATATGGCCCCCGGGCTTTCATTTTAATGACAGTGATTTAAGACCTTCTCTTGTCACTGTAAGCCCTTTTTACATTACAAACCATTTTCCACTATTTATCCAAATGGGGGGTCAATGTTTCAGGAGATGCTTTAGCAAGGTCATTAAGTCTGACAGTAAAGCTGACAAATGAATTTGAATAAACCCTTTTAGTCTCATCTGATTTAAAAGAACTCTTAGTTCTTATTATAATGTCTCTCCATAGTGACAAACTAAAAAAGAAAAGCAAAACAAACAAACAGAGACTACTATTTCCATTACATATTTGCAATCATGCCCTCAAAAATAAAATGCTGCCTGATTAACAAAGGAACGAGCACAAAAGTAAAATTTATAAATAAAGAAATATACTCTTCTTTACCCACTGCACTGAATATTATACATGTGCTAGATTTGTTGAATTGACCTTTTGACCCTTCCAGTTTCCCCTCATACTGGCCGAGCAGAGATATGAGTCTATATATAATAATATATACTTAAATGGCTCAGCAGATAGCCTGAGAAAACAGGCCAATTTTTTGCAACCCATTACAAGAGCGTTTTATTGGTGTTCACAGTTCTGAACCCAAAGAAAATTGGGAGAATCAGTCATGCAAGGCAGTAAAATATAGCCAAGCCAATAAGTATCTGTGACAGTAATGCTGACAAGTACGAGTGAAAGAGAGGGAGGGGTCATGTCTGCTATACCCCCAACAGGCAAATCTGTCATTGTTATGCAGATTGCTTCAGTGGTGCCTTTTTCACTTGAGTTTATTTGATGTGAGGAGGAACATCATTATTTAGGCCTATTATAGTCCCTTTGCATGCTTCTCTCATATCAAAACGCCATGTACTACATGTATGCCCCAAATCTGGCTCACTCTGCAAGCAATTTCTGCACGACTTGACCCTAATACATTTTCCTGCTTTGTGTCTGGTCTTAGCTGCTGTATGAATTATTCAGGAAATGATTGTGGTGAAAAGAGAGGGGAATGTTTCAGTCAAATAATAAGGATGCTGGACTGGGGCAGTGTTGTAACTTCAGTTTTTTTGTGCCCTCAAGATTTTTGTTTCACATTGGACTCAAAAGAGATTGTGAGGATGAGGATTGCACCCTTAACAGAAATAGCTCCACAATGTGTTTTTTACACAGATACAGCAACCCCTCCCGCCATCTGCCATCCCTGACCCTGTCATTCCATGGATAATGCATTTGACTGAACAGCAGCACACTGGGTGAATACAGCACCCTCGTGTTCTCATGTCACCCACATTGCGTGTAAAGGAGACAGAGGGAGAGATGGAGGGCAGGGAGGTGGATGAAAGGTATCCCAGGTGATGAGGTGTAGTGGAGCCTCTCCTCTCCTTACAGTCACTGGAAACCAGCTTAAAACACACACACACACACTGACACACACACACAGACACATGCAAACGCTGCTATCAATTCTTTTGCAGCCCAATGAGGGAGTGGGAGGAGGCGGAGAAGGAGGGAAGTGATAAAGAGAGAGGGAGAGACAGAGAGA
>NW_023339873.1:15367880-15372177 GCF_004916995.1 Morone saxatilis
AGAGAGAGAGAGAGAGAGCGAGCCAGAGAAGGAGAGGGAGAGGGGGGGGATGGAAGGAGCTGTATGGGGCCGTGATATTCTCTCCTCCTGGATGCTGCCTTTCCTCTTCATGGCTTTGTCCCCCCTTTGTACGGTCACCCTGTGTCCCCAGGAGCAGGCACGGCTAAGCGGACCAGCACTCAGCCACGGAGCCGGGGATGAATCAGCCCCAACAAAGAGCCTTTGAGATGGCAGTGTGTGCTTCTGCCTGGAGGGAGGAACGCATCAGGCTTTCCCAGGCAAGCGGCAGCCTGCAGTGTGCGCTTGCTTGAGAGCCAGCCCTCCTCGTCGTGGTGTGTATGAGAGAGAGCGTGTATGTCCGTGTGTGAGTGCATGTGTGTGTGAATGTGAGTGAGCGGTGTACAATAGTGTATGTGAGCGTGTGTGTGCGCACTCCTGGCTTCCAATCCTTCCTGGAGGAGAGAGGCTCTCCTCTTCACTAGACGGCAAGGTAAGGGGGATGACCGATTTTTTCCCCCCCTCTTCTAACAATGATTTATCCCTACCAGAGCCATGTTTCTGCTCTCCACGGTGAGGAGAGTGGGGTAAAGAGGGTGTTGGGGGGGGGGGGGGGGGAGAAGCTTAACGTCATTGATAAAGAGCTGTCTAGTGTATACCGTCGGTGGGCATCAGCCGTGGTGGAGGGAGAGAAGAAGGAGGTGGAGAGGCTGTGAGCAGAATGCAGTGCAGCCAGGTGCTGATGTGGGGGAGACAGGGAGAAAAAGGGAAGACAACAGAGGGGTGCTGGATGTATTCAGTGATGAACTGACTGCATCTCAAATAAGGAGCCTTCACCTTCTGCTCACCCCCCCTCCTCAAAATCCCCACATCCCCCCTGTCGGTGTCTCTGTCGCTTCTGTCCTCAACCGCTATTTCAAGGAACAATCCCTAAAATGTCTTTCTCGAGATGGATCACACTTGACAAATACAGACTGTGCCATTGCCATGGGCACTGTGGACAGAGGCTTCCTGTTTTACCATTGTGTAGTTAGTGTGTGTGTGTGTGTAGGCTGAGTTCTGAGGTGATCTTTCTGGTTCATGAGGATTCAAGTAGAGGGATGCTGTGGGAAAACAGGCACAGGAGAGGAGACTGACATGTGACATGTTTTTGTTAGCAACGTTTACTTTCAATCGGTAAATGTAATCATTAGCAAACCTGTTGTACGAGAGCTTGCATAAGTGTGGGAGGCAATGTTTGAACCGTGCGATGTTTGAGTTAAACATTAAGAAACAAGAAATCTGCTCTGTATTGAAGTCTCTCTGGATGCTAAATCCCCAGTGAGAAGGCTAAGGTGTTTTAAGAAGTGTATAGATTTTAGTTTTAGTCCAGTGCTTTAGTATCGCCATTGCAGAATCACAACATTCATGCACTTGCTTAAGAGTGGTGACTGCACCTGATGTTATCCAGAAATATACTGTAAATGATCAACACAAAGGACTTAGATCAGATCAACAGGATGATTTTGACTCAAGCTGCATTCTCTGTGTTAGTGTTTTGAATCATTTGTTTCATAAGTCTGATGATGATATAACTGGGGCTCTGCAATTCTTAAACGAGCATGTGTTTGTGTCTCAAGTTACTCATTGATATTCAAGAAGGAGGAGGAGGGAAAGGGTAGAAGAGGTGACAGAGAAGGTCTCTTTGGTGCATGAACACACACACGCACACACACACACACACACACAGCTGGACATCTGCTTTAGTGAGGATGATGTGTACACTCCGGCGACTTTTGAAGTCGTTTGTTTTTTGGAGGCCGTCTAATGTCGCCCATCTTGCTTTCGTGCTCTTACAGGCTCACAGTGCACTCTTGTACATGTACACTGACAGGACAGGAAGTGATCGGGACTCCATAAATGCAGCACGCAGGTGTAGGCGGTACATCATTGTCACGCTGCCTGCTGTGTTTGTGATTGTTTTCAGGAGTGCTCGTGTCATGTTCATGTCAGCTGAAGGAGGGGACAGTGTGCATTACCAGCTTAGCCTCGCCACCGGCCATGAGACGTCAAGCACCAAGGATTAAAACAGGCTCTGAGCCCAAATTAGGACAGCATGCCACGATTCCCCTCTCTGGGCTGAAACAGCACCCATGCTGGGTGACAGAGGAGGGCAGCAGAGTCGGTGCAGATTGATATCATAAAGGAATCTGAGGTTAAAAATTGTTGGCGCTTTGTCCCTGGGAGAGACACGCTGAGGCCTGGGCTAAAAAAATATAAATCAGAGCTTTCATAAGCACATGTGCATACAGTAAAGCTTGCACAGGCTCAGCGCATCAATAAATTAGACCCAAGAGAGAAGAGTTAGGCTCGTACCATTGGTCCAGGCTGAGCATACGTCTCTATCAGCACAGCGTCAAATTTTCAAAGTACTTGTGAGAGCCAAGAGGATCTTTAATTAAACAGAGTGTTGGTCAGTGCTGCATTTCCCTACTCTCCTGACTCTAGCCCTTAGTATACATATTGTTACACTGCATGGATGGGCATACTTCCTGAGTTAAGAGTGTGTTTTTCTAGTGATGTGTCAGCATCAATAGAACATCCCATAAAAGCCCCAGGACACTAGAGGTGTTGTTTTTACAATGTCATTATGTAAGGTGTTTGGAGTAGATAGCGACTATAGCTTTTACTGTGCATTTATGTCCACGCTCCTCGCTTCAGGGCAGGACAAACTAGTTTTCTTGTCCATTTTCCCATCCGGGAGAATCAGTGCCAATATGTCAGGTGACAGAATGATGTATGCGCTCGGTTGATGCAACTGTCCTATCCTCAAATCCCCTTTGCTGTGGCTTGGATACTGCAAACAAAGCTGCCCAAGATGATGGAGAAAAGAGGTCACGTCCTCAGAAGGCTAATATCCACAGCACTGTGCCACTGCGTTAGACCAAAAAACACGAGAACAGTCATTTTCAGGGCACTGACACTTTAAATCTACGTCCATCTATTCAGCTGCTTTATTCTTTTCATATCTGCCCTCTCACTTTCTTGCCTTTCATCTTCTCCATCTCTTTTTCTGTCACTACATCTGAGTGTCCAGACTCTCCTTTCCTCCCCCGCTCTTTCTCCTCCTGTCTCGACCTCTCATTTTTTGTTTCCTCCTGTCAATATTAACACAAGACTGATGTGCACTCCTGCGCAGATGTCTGCCCTTGAAGAACTGACAGCCCGCATTGTTGGGCACGGACATCATGTTTCACCATACACTTCCAATCCTGGGGCCTTTTCTTACTCATTCGGCGCAGAGAGAAAATGACAGACAAGCTCTTTGATTTTTTACTTTCTCAAAATCGCAGTGCTCTGTGATTTCCAACTTGCAATTCTTCATACAGAGGTTTGAGTGAAAGCCTACACATGACGCATTGCTGCGAGTTATGTGACATTTAAAATACCCCAAGATATGTCACTATCAATGAACTCTCTGTGTGAATATGGGTCATCCCTGCTTAATGTCCTATTTTACAAAATGTAAATGCGGAATATGGATATAATTGGCTATTTCATTCAATATTATTTGCCTCAAAAATTTTTTGTCATCCTTTACACTCTCTCTGAACCTTTACCTCCTTTGGTACTTAACTTTTCACAAACTATATACTGAAACTAGTCCATTCACTGCACATGCCCTTGGGTATGCTCTACATTGTGTCCTTACCCCTGAGTTGAGCTTTTATTAGAGATACAAATGCATTGAGGACTGAAACAGTTGTTTGACCACATCCCAAAAAAATGGCACACATCACCCGTCTTTTCTCCTAACCTCACCTCCGGTGATTCTGAATAGCCTGTTCAGTTTCCGGCCCATCCTATATTTACATCTTTATATTACGATTAATTACTTTTACATGATCCGTTTTTCAAACAAGACTAACTGTTTACATCCATGCTAGCGGCTCTGTGAGGCTGTACAGCAGTGCTTTGAGCTAAAAAACTCCAATGCTAACACACTGATGCTAAGCAGGTATAATATTTATTATGACTACAGTCTTCATTTAGCATGTTAGTATGATAATATTTGCTAATGAACAGATAACACAAAACTGAGTCTGATGGGAATCTCAATGTTTTTGTATGTGTTTGGTCATAAACCTAAAATTAGGGCACACTGAAATTTGGATTAGAGGGTGGCAGTAGATGGAAAATTGGGGGGTCACCAAAACGATAACATTTTATCCTGAGGGGAACATGAACTTGGTGGTGCTAGAGGGAATGTCAGGGGATCACCAAAGTCAGTAAGATTCATCCTCTGGGGACCATGAATTTC
>NW_023339873.1:15372194-15381800 GCF_004916995.1 Morone saxatilis
TCATACAAAATGTCCAGACCAAAGGGGAGAACCAATCAACCAACCGACCAACTAACTGAAATTGCCATACCTGGTCACTAGCACGAATAAAAAAGCAAAACCGTGCTCACAGGTGTAGCCACGTTTGCACAATGGGTGGCTAGTCGATGTGTGCCATTCTCCAAGCCTCCTTGTATTCCGAGCGCTTTGTCGTGCATGGTGTATCAGACCACTGGCGTGAAATATGCATGGAACAACGTCGTTAAACATTGAATGCAGCTCATTACATCACTTGTCGTCTCCTATTGACAATCCTTCCATGTCTCCAGAGGTGACTTCAAAGAGAAAGCAGACATCAACTTAAACCATAACCACAGCTGTTGTACTGTCCAGTCATGTCCAGTGCCTGGGTACCTTTTTCATGTCCTCAGACGGTGTGTGTACGTGCATGTGTGTGTTTTACAAAGCACAAGGAAGAATATGACCAACCAAGACACCCCACCCCCCACCCCCCGCCCCCAGTGAGGCATTCTCATTATACTCAAAGGGCAGAACGGTCATCATAATGAAGCTGATAGAAGAGCAATCTCTAAGCCCCCCACACTGCATTGCAGAGTCCAAAAACAGCAGTTAAGACCTTGATGGTATCTATGCCACTATGAAATAGATGTAGCTCCCTGTAATTCAGTATAGCTGGATTAAGCCTCTACATGCATTGACAAACGCAAAAAGAGGATTACTCCACCCTCACCTCACTATTTGACATGAATCCTGTACAAAATAAACACGCGTCTGGTGCTAGAGGGGGGGGCATGATGTGTCCTAAAATTAGATCAGTGAAGGACTGAACACCATACTAATCCTGCGAGCACAGTCACCTGAACACTCGCTACATTTCTGCATGCATGCCAACAAAAAAGATAGAAGCAGAAATCAGGGCAAATAGAAAAAAATCATTCAACAGAGCTCGGAGCACCAACATTGAGCAAATCCAATATCTCTCTTATCTCTCGATCCCCCTCTCACTCATCCACAACTCCTGCTCGGGGTGATTTGAACATGAGAGGAATGCAAGCATGCCCTCTCCTCTTCTGGCATGTTGTCTGTGGGAAACATATGGATTGCCTGGTTGCATTTCTATACGGCATAAGAGGCCCGGTCGCTATGCCAGGTGAAGAAGCTCTGTTCAGTTGTGGATCTTCATTTGAGCCTGGAATAGGGATGTCCTGCTGTGATTAAGTGGTGATTTTGCAGAGAAAATGGGATCTATTTGCATTTTTTACACATCTTGTGTGCTCCGTCATCTTTTTTTAAAGCTTTGTGTTGAGTCAGACTTCACAAGCAGACTTGTCACGAACAGCTTTATGCTCATGTGATTTTCGGTGAGTGAGACTTTATTTCTCAGTGATGTGATTAGTGGATTTTCAGGTCATGCATTTGGATCTATTTTTTTTTTTTTGCTCCTGCGCACAGTTATAGAAATGGAAATACCTAATGTAGCACAATTTTGGAATGACCTCATCCTCTTTGGCTCTTCATATCCCTGACAGCAGCTGGCTTAGTTTTGCCTCAGCACTTTGATAGATTCAAGACAAGCCACTGAGGCATAGGGTCAAGTCCCTGCAGTTTAGAGGGATGTGACGAGAAAGCGTGATTATTCACTGTGCAAGTTCAGCTCTGTGCATACATATTATACGATGGGCTTAGAAATCAATAGCATATTGTTATCAAGACAGTCATAAGCTTGGCGGAATCAGAGAGGTCAACATAAGGCCAGTTGCATGTGATTAAAGCTTGTAAATCGATAACTGAATCAACTTTTCAATTTGTTTTGCCCAGGCATGAATCAACAAAGTTTATGTGTGTGTATCTACTTGCCTCTAATATCACAGTAGTTAGTTTGTATTTCCAGAGTCTTCAAATGGGAACAGTGTTCGCGAATGAATAATGAATAATATTGTGATATGTTCTGCTCTCTGTTGCTTTGAACTGATGACTCTTGATAAAGTACTATACAAAGCAGCCATCCTATTTGAGCTTGCATCACCCCATTATTGCTGGCAGTGGAGGACTGCAGCAGTTTGCATTTGACTCATGAGTAAATATTGATTAATCTGCTTCTAAAAGGATACATGAGTGCTATGTGTAAATATTTGTTCAGTCGGTGCCAACATCTGCACGTTGAACAGCTTTTCTAGATCACAATCTTCTGTTTTGCAGCTTGTTTTCCCAGGCTTTCGTTATTTAAAAAGCAGCCACAATTGGTGGTTAGAAAGCCTTTCTGAGGGGACAAAACTGGATCCGTCTGTCTAATACATCCAGGTCTGACTGTAATCTCGGCCCAAAACTCCTCTCTCCCCACCTCCTGAGAGGCCTCACACCATAATGTCCCTGTCAGATAGAATTAAGTCCTTCACAGCACCACATTATGTACATAGGGAGAGCACAGAGTGATGCACTTATGCAACACTTAGCATATTAGCCTTGTGATTGAATTATTCCCCCCTCCCCCTGTCCTTACCCTACCTTCCTGAAATTAGCTGATAGGACCAGTGGACCTGACCTCCTTCTACCCTCTGGTGATGCTGCAGGGGGTAGTGGTGTGTGGTAGTCACTGATACAGCTCGTAACCAGGCGTCGTTCATGCCGATTAGAACCGGGCTGGCCTGAGGACGGAGGTGGAGAGAGGAGATGCTGCCAGCGTGATCGCCTGCTGAGCAGCGGGCGACTGCAAAACTTATTTACTCAACTCCCACCATTTCATAGTGCATGATGGGAGGTTGTATCTGATATTCTTGGGGCATCTTGCATTGGCCACATAGATCAGGGCCTTTAGGTGCTGCAGTCTGCTAAAATAATCAAGGTGAAGGGTCTACAATCATGCTAGTGGCTATGTGAGGCTGTACTTAGGCACAGCGGTGAACTCAATTGTTAGCATGCTATCATTTGCTTATTAGCCGGATGCCTCTGACTACAGGTGGCTACTTGATGACTCTTGCACAGTTAAGAAGGCTGTCTGTGAATTTTCACCCCATGTTAATTCTGACATTGAAAACTGTAAAAAAGAAACACTTTTCCTTGATTCCTCGTTTTTTATACCTTTTTGGCCGTCTCTCTCGTCTTATTTGTCCTTTGCTTTTTTTGGTATTTGGTCAAAAATGGAAGTATTAAAATGTGACCTGATGAGAAAAGAGGAAGTTATTACAAAAAAATCCTCTGGGGACCATGAATGTCTGTTCCAAATTTTCTAACAATCCATCCTATAGTTGTCAAGATATTTCAATAATAAAAAAAAATAACTGTCAATCTTATTGTGGCACTAGAGAAAAAGTCAGTGGATCACCAAAGGCATTAGAATACATAATCTCAGAACCATTAATATGTGTTCACAGGCTGTCAAGTAGGTGTTGAGATATTTCATATAAAAAGTGAAAACTTTAATCTGCCGTTGGCAAGAGGAAAAAACAGAGGCTCACCAAAGTAATATATCATCTCTGTTAGTATTTTATCCCATACTTGTCAATATACTATACTTGATGATATTTCGGTCTGAAGCAAAGTGATGAATCGACTGACCACCATTGCCATCACTAGCTACTAGAGGGGCTACAAAGCAAAACTGTGCTCACAGCTATAGCCACATTTGCACAATGGCTGGCTTTAGAGAGTAGAGGGAGTAGATGTGTGCCGCTCTCTAAGCTTCCTTGTATTCTAAGCACTTTGTCGTGCATGATGTATCAGACCACTAGCATGAAATATGCATGGCAGCAACGTGTTATTCCATGTCACTGAATTCAGCTTATTACGTCACTGGGCGTCTCTTCTTATGTCCTGCGGTGGAACGACCGACAGACATACCAACAGACCAGCACTGACATCCCTAGAGCCACTCTGCACGTCCTCCATACTGCGAGCTACATGAAACAGTACTAATACTAATCATGAGACTTATATTTGAGTGATTATCTCCCCGTACAGCTGTGCAGATGAGGAAATGAGATGTATGTATTTAATTATTTCCCTACACTTGGATGGAAAATAAAGCTGAACATAACTCAGTGGCTCGCCAAATGCAAGACCATCCATGGATTAAGTGGTTACCCTCCCTCCAATCAAAGGCACACAAGCTACTAATTAGGATGGGATATGGAAGGGTTATAGAGGGTTTATGAAGGATAGCCTGCCATAGTATGTTTGTGTGCATTAGTGTGTGTTTGTGTCTGTGTGTTGTACTCCTTTTCCTGCTAATGCACTGAAAGCCTGTGGGCGCAGGCCAGCCCGGCCACGTGCTCATCAGTAAAATGGCACAGAGAATGAATAAGCCTTAATTGACCAGATATCCTTCATTACACATGTGCTTACAAATCCATCCACTCTCCTTGGAGCCATTCTCAGAGGCACAAGCTCGTGACAGCCAGCAAGGCCGCATGGGACACACACATCTCAGACATGGAACATCTTTTAGATGCACCGTTTGAATATTTTGTCCCACGTGGAGAGACCATCGTCTGATTTCATTTGAATACACCTGGTCAGAGAATAGATAGTAAAGGCGAGTGGTTAGTTAGTGGCAGCATCTTTTTGATTACCGGGGCAGAAAAGATTTGCTTATATTCAAATGTCAAGATTACAGTTATTTGAACATGTGCTGTATGAAATGCTGAGTGCAGTTTATTAAAGGAATACTCTTCTCCACAGGGACATTTTGAATCGGGCAAGCTGTTGCCCTCGTGGACCTGAGGATGTTTCGCAAGAAGAAAAAGAAGAGGCCTGAGATATCAGCTCCCAAGAACTTTGAGCACCGCGTCCACACCTCATTTGACGCCAAGCATGGCTGCTTTGTGGGCCTGCCGACACAATGGCAAAGCCTGATAGAGAACCTGCGCAGGCCCAAACCCATGGTGGACCCTTCCCGGATCACAGAGGTGGAGCTGAGGCCAAAGAAGGTACACCACACCTTTCATTCAACTCTTTATTGATCCTCTAACCTTACCTAGAACTGATCACTAATGTCACCATTCAACATTCATTAAGCTATCACGATGAGCTGTCATTCTAAAAATTTAGCTTTCTAATCTGAGAGAGACTAATACATAAACATATGCTGCTAGTTTTATTGATGCTGAAGAGTCCTTCAGTGCTGCAGAGAGATCCTGCTGTCTCAGAAAATGCCATAATCCTCTGATGACAACATAGAAAGCGGGCCTGCTTCCCTCCCCATCTTTTTGCTTTCTTATCTATCGTGGGGCTTGGCTAATGACCCTGCTGTGTACACTGACTGTACAATGTTGAATACTCAGAGGGGCCACAAGATTTATTACTCCATGCAGGCAATTAATAACAGTCCATGGTGCCTTCTCACAGATGTCAAGCAGAAGGGATAAAAAGTGCAGGTACAGCAAAGGAAATGCCAGTGAGTGATAAAGGCTGCAAATATAAGGATTTCCACGCTTCAAGGAGCATACTGTCGATGCTGTTTGTGACCCTCCAGAAAGAAAAATAGAGAAAACACCAACATTTCATTAATGTGATTTGTGCTGATCAATATGAGAACCATCATGTCAGCATTTAGGTCAGGTTCTTGTTTTTAATAGCGTCATCAAGATGAGTGTGGCGTTACCCACAGGAACCTCACAATACAAAAAAACACATGGAAGAAAACAGTGCATTCCAGATTATCGGGAAAAGAGGAAAATGTTATGTGATATCTGAAAAAAAGTCAATTTCAAACTATTGTTACAGCATCTTCTAAAATAGGATATGTCACCAAGGCCATTATCACCTGCCATTCTCTCCTCTCTTAGAGGTGCTGCAGTAGGTGAAATGTCATCTGACCTCTACCCCCTGTGCAGATGTAATGGCACCGAACCAGAGAAACAGGAGAGGCTGTTGACTGGCTGTGAACTGAACATGACTCTTCCCTGAGAGTGACTAATGAGCCACCACGCACTCTCTCTTACAGTTGCAACAGTAACACTACACTGGCAAAAGATAAAAGTTTGATCATTTTCTGTCAGGGCAAGTTTACGCCCTTTGCCTTTGCATGCCTGCTAGCTATGCATACCATTTGAAAAGTCATAGTTATCTGTAATTTTGCAACATATGAATATTTGTAGAGGCTCTGTCTTGTAGTGTGTCTCTTGAAACAGTTGCTTGGTATATTTGTCAGTGTATTGTCAGAATAAGCCACTGGGGAGATGATTTAAGTCACTGTCTTCAAAGAATTACAAAGACGTCCTTTACAGATTCTGAAGCCTAAATTTAACTCGCCTCTGAGCAATGATTATGTCACCCTCATTATTCTTTTCAGTCTGAAATCTTTCTATAATGTGATCACGGCATGCACAATGTGATAAAGATGAACTCTCCTCTCCTCTTTCAGACCATTGTGCGTGGGAGCATGATCGGTCACGGGGACTACATCACAGCCATGATCAATGATATGAACCGTCTGTCTGTGACCAGTTCTAACTCTTTGAGGAAGAGCAGCCCCTCAGCCAGGAAGAGGGCCCAGTCTCTGGGAAGGCTGGGTGAGGTGAACGAGGGGGACCCTTACCAGTACGAGGGCCTGACCCAAGATGATGAAGACGACGAGGATGCCGGTCAAGAACAGTGGAGGGAGAAGGCCAGGAACATCCACAGTGAGACTAACACCCCCTACTTGGGCATGAAGAAGAGCATCACTCTGCAGCCCAATGGGATCTTGCCAAAGGCCAAGTCCACCTATGAAGTCAGCGTCAGCTCCCTGGAGGGACCCTCGCAACCAGCTCAGTCCCAGAACATCCCAATGTTAAGTCACGGGTCTTATATGAGTGGCGATGTGGGTAGCCCTCAGGAGAGAGTGATATGGAAGAGAGATTTCCAGCTGCCCAGGGGAATGCCACCAAGTCAGAGACCTATAGCTTGTTTTTACAGCCCAGCTATGACTGTCCAGCAGCCCCATGGAGATCAAGCGACAGTCACCACGGAGCTCCGGCCCAACCTACCAATGTACATGCACCCCCAGAACAGCCCTGGGAGGCCGTTCTCCTCGTATGACCTGAAAGTAAGCCTGAGACAGACATTACATGTGCAGCTTCTTTGCATATATTTGTGGCCATTAAGTGCACTGATAATACATTATTCACAGTATACATAGTATATGCATATTCCTGCTAATCGTATGTACATATTATTATTAGTACTCGGCATGTTTTTGCATGAGCTCTGAATCCATTAAATACAAGTTTGTTGTCAAGAAATCATAGGGGATAATTTTCATGCTTAGGTTGTGGAAACTTTTAGGTCGAGGCAGCATATTGATTGGCTTTACACTAAAGGTGATTAAAGTTCTGGGGTTGAGTATTTTATTTAATTCTAGTATTAAAATATGAAATGTGGGTTTAAAGTGCCAGTGGAGTTGTAAAAGTTGAGAAATGGTGTGTTTGGCAAGATCTCAGTGGGACACTTGGGTCCATATAGCAACATCTTTACATGGGTCATATCAGGTGAAGTGGATTCAGAGTGAGAGTGGAGGACTTGATTTACATTCACTTTTAAAGCGGGTCTTGAACCCCAGGCAGGCGGCCAACTCTCTTTCTGCTCTCTCTCTTAATGTCCCTCACCCTTTTTCTCTTATCGTGCAGGCAGAGTCGGCAGTGAGGTACCACTCCAGCTTCTTGCCCACTGGCAACAGCAGTCCTCTTGTGGGCGGCATCAGACCCCAGAGAACTGTACGCTCCTCAGCTAGCTACACGCTGGGCCTGTCTCCTAACATGGGACTGAGGCCCAATGGGCCTGACCCCTTCCTCAGACACTCTGGATGCCCCAATCCTCCCTACCCCCGGCAAGACAGCCCTTCCCAACCTCGGCCCTCCCCTACAGGCTCACTAGCCACCAGTCCTCCAGGCACCTGCTCCCCTGCCTTTAGACCCCCACAACATCCTTCCCCCAGACCACCACCAGACCCACCCAAAGTGACCCATGAACAGTTCAAGGCGGCTCTGCAGATGGTGGTAGACAAGGGTGATCCACGGTCTTACCTAGAGAACTTTGTGAAGATTGGGGAGGGCTCAACGGGGGTGGTGTGTATTGCTACAGAAAAGCACAGTGGCAGGCAGGTGGCGGTGAAGATGATGGACCTGCGGCGGCAACAGAGGAGAGAACTGCTCTTTAACGAGGTACGGTGTCCAACTAGGTACAAAGTTATTACCACAAACAATTGCAACACAAATCACCAACACAATGCATTTAAGGTTACAGCAACAAATTTGAGGATTCAAGTGTGCTATTCTTTGCAGTCTTTAAAGGATAATTCCAGTTTATTTCAACCTGCCGTATTTCACATAAATGTGGCTATTGTGCCTCTATTGGTCATGCTGACTTTGCAACCGTTGCCTCCGTTGTAAAGAATCTGGGAAACAAACAATGTATATCAGGGCAAGCTACATACCCCTCCGACAGCTTTCCAAATAAAAATGAATTCTACATGAATCATTACAAATGCTTGTTTCAGAGTCTGACTGAAACAAACATGAAATATTTACTTAAAGGGATACTCCGATGATTTTACGTTACGTTTGCTCATCGGTAGCCAGGAGTACTAAAACAGATGCATAATTTCTTCTTTGGCTTTGGAGGGAACTCTCTAATCCTGATCAGGGTTACCTTGGCTTAGGCCTGGAGACATTGAAAGACATGGGTGTTTACCAGGGAGGATCTCTAATGAAAGACACTATTGAGTTGGGTAGTTGGGAGCCTGATCCATACTAAAGAGTAAAAGTCAGGATATCTTGGCCTCTGCAGCAACAGTTTCGACTATTCTTTTTTAAACTGTCCCTCACAAGTTCCCTAACTTTATGGAAATGCTACATTAAATAGCTTGAGTATCTTTTTAATATCGGAAATATTGGTTATGTCTCCAAAACATTTGGGTTCTAACATAAATGTTTTGTGCTGTAGGTGGTCATCATGAGGGACTATCAGCACAGGAATGTGGTGGAGATGTTTAAGTCAGCTCTGGTAGAGGAGGAACTGTGGGTTATCATGGAGTACCTGCAGGGTGGAGCACTGACCAACATTGTGTCCGAGACCAGGTACGAGCACCACAGAGAGATCATCTCGGTTCCTGCATTGGTGCATTCTGTTTAGTTATGATATCATCTTTAATAACTGAATCAACCACAAGGGGGTAGTGTGGTATTGACTGGTGAGTGATCAGTGTTGATGCCAGCAGCACAAAGACTCACAAAGACTGTCATTCAGCCCCCTCTCTCACTCCAAGCCAACTGATTTTCTCTGGGAAAAAGTAATAATTTAATAAGATAATCGAATATGTGCATGTTAAGATGCCATGTGGAAAGTTCATTTTGGTTGAAAATTTGATTTCCCGATGCTGTTTAGTGGCACATGCATCAAAAATAAGGAAAACATATCGACCAGCAGAAGGGAGTTGAATTTTGTTAGGGTGTATTTGCTATAGGCTGTCATTGTATTTTATATTATTAACAGATGGCTGGCTCGATCTCCGTGGAATGACCTCAGGGTTAGATCACTTGACTCAAAGGGATAAAACAATTTCTCTCAAGCCGGATTACATGTAAAATGAGCCAGCTGTCATAGCCACTGTTTGTCAAACACTATGATGAT
>NW_023339873.1:15381835-15389833 GCF_004916995.1 Morone saxatilis
TTTTTTCCATATATAGTTTTATAGTTTGTTTTCAATTTGCACCTTGCTTGCTATTTGAAAATAGCTTTTTGTCTCCTGGCTCTTATGTCTTTTTGTTGCACTTTTAAAATATCAAACTTACATTAACATTGTAGTGGAATAAACATGTTTTGCGGGTCATACTGCTGTGTGGGAGTTGTTGATTTGAACCTTGCACTCTTTATCATTGCCTTTAATTTGTGGTGAATCATGAATTTCTCAAACTTTCTTAGCTGTTGATTTGTTGCAACTGTACAACTGTAATGGAAAAGTGTGAAATGTTAATGTAAAATCTGTTTGTGTGTTTGTGTAAACGTGTGTGTGTGTGTGTGTGTGTTATCCTGCAGGCTGAGTGAAGAGCAGATTGCCACAGTGTGTGAAGCTGTTCTGCAAGCCCTAGCCTATCTCCATTCGCAGGGAGTCATCCACAGAGATATCAAGAGTGACTCTATACTACTCACATTAGATGGAAGGGTATGATATGTTGTTATTTTTTCTTTCTTTCATTCTATCTTTCTTTCTCTATCTTGATAGTAACGTCTTTCTTTTGTTCCGCACAGGTCAAGCTTTCAGACTTTGGCTTCTGTGCTCAGATCAGCAAGGACATCCCTAAAAGGAAGTCTCTAGTGGGGACACCCTATTGGATGGCTCCTGAGGTCATCTCCAAATCACCATATGGCACTGAGGTGAGGAGCAGCACATTCAAATCCACTCATGCTGAGCAACAGTGGTGATCAGTCACATGTAGGGTAAATGCCAATAGTGGCAATCTGTGCCATAAAATCTGTTACATAATTTCACTGTGTGATGATGCGCCAGGTGGATGTTTGGTCTCTGGGTATCATGGTGGTGGAGATGGTGGACGGAGAGCCACCATATTTCAGTGAAACGCCCTGTAGCAGCAATGAAGAGACTGAGGGATGAGCTGGCTCCAACTGTACGAAATGTCAGCCAGGTAGGAGAACAGACGGACATACTTGCATACGCTCACATTTTATTATTTCCTTAAAGATGCTATGTGTAGATTTATTTTCCATGCTAGCAGCGTGGCTCTAGAGATATAATAATATAATAATAAGTACTGCATCAATTTGACTTGAAGTTAAAATACATGTACCTCTGGTTCAGATCTCCCCAGTTCTAAAAGACTTCTTGGACCGTATGCTGACTCGGGACCCTCTAGAGCGGGCCAGCGCCACTGACCTGCTAGAGCACCCCTTCCTGCTGCAGAGCGGCTCACCTCAGTGCCTGGTCCCACTGGTGGAGCAGTACCGCAAGCGCATGTCCCGTTGCTGACCCCGTGGGGCTCCCGCTCCCCATCACCCACCTTCAGTCTGACCTGTCCAGGCCTCGGACGTGGACCAGCACCGGGGTCCAACTCCTCTAGCACCCAAGCCAACGGGCGATCAGCTCCAGAGTAGCAGACCCAGAGAGCATGTTGCTGCCAGAGTGATTGTGGCAGGACGGCAAGTTTGGATGACAGACACCGCATGGTCTCGGGCATGAGAGAAGCACTTTAGGAGTGAGTTAAAGGCAGCATGCAGTTCCTCACCTCTCAGCTCGGTTCGATCCAAATATTGATTGGCTTCCTGTAACATTCAGTGGGATTCAACACAACACAACATGGTGCATTTCAACTGATAGCAAAAATCAATATTCCATGTAACTATATGTAATGAACACATGTTACTCTAAAGATCCTTTATAGTGTTCATAGTGGGCATTATTGCTAGCCGTGTAAAGCTTATAAAGCTGGTGTTAGGCTCAAACCACAGTAGCTCATTGTGACATTATTAAGGAAGGATAATGTTACCTCTGCACACTCACACTCCCTGTTGTGGAAACTGGACAACAACCCGGTCAGCACACTCCACAGCCGCAAACACTGACAGTAGACTCTTTGCATGGCCAAATGGAGGCACACCTGGCCTGATGTGAATGCTTGAATATGAACCAAACTGGGATGTGAAAGACAATTCTCCTTTATTAGCATAATAAATGGGTAGATGAAAGCCCAGCTGCTACTATTGGGCTATTGGAAAATCACCATTACCATATTCCTCTTTTTCATATTTATTCTTTATTTCCAAAAAGTGTTGTGGGTTGTTTGTATGATGTGAAGTTGCAAATATGGTTTCATTATTACGTATGGACTTGAAACATAAGCAGATAAATTAATAATGTAAATAAAAATACTGAATATTAGGTCCTTATCCCTGCTGATCTACTGCAGTAAATTATATGAGATGACTTCAAAATTCTACTTTTCTTTACTGAAATGTGAGTGTATAGTTGTATGTACGTGTGCATGTGTGTGCGAGCACATGGGCACATGGGTGTGTGTGAGGTGAAATCTCAGTGTTTGCTTCTGATACAACCCTCTTTGTATTGTGACAAACTTTTTAAAAACCACAAGATGTGTGTGTTGCTCCTCAACAAGATGTGTATGACTGTATTTGCATTTGTTTGCCTAGATAAAGCACACAGGCCTGGCATGTGATGCTGCAGGACGTCCACCTGCTGAGAAACACTTTGCACATAGTCTTTGTATTCTGACACGGATACATGTTTCATGTATTTCTATCTCTGTGTGGATCATCCATGAAAAAGAGAATTACACATTTTAATTTTGTATAAATCAATAAATGATGCATATTGAAGCGGAATTAATTTGATCCTGCATTTTCCTCATTCACACACACATATGCACGCATGAATACAGGTTGAAGAGCTGGTGTTTTAAAGTATTTATTAGGTATTCAGCATGAATCATACAGTGCACAGTAATTGAATATCTTTAAGCAAAATACATACAATATTTCTTATTAACACAGAAGCAATATCAAATACATTAAAGTCCATACAATATAAATCCTAAATATGTAAAACAAAAATAATTATTTTCAGTAGCTCACAGATGGATATTTAGTTATTTCAAATATAGAATAGCAAAATTGTATGCAACTGGACAATAAGCCTGAAAACCTATTGAAAAAACTGCAACATGAGCAAAAGATTACTATTTTTTTCAATAAATAGAATATATCACAAAGCATTATCAGAATTTTAAGTGCTGTAAAAATTTCCCCACTAGCCATTTCTGTCGCTTGACATTGTCCTTATTCTAATTGAGGACGGACTGAGACGAGCAGCTTTCAAACTCACACTTCACTCCACTGATGCTGTCAACGCTCGGCTGGCTGTTGACCTGCTGATGTGTGTGAGAGAGAGGGAAGGTTTCGGAGCGGGACATCCGCCCTCTGCCGTTTGATGAGCCCGATGAACAGTCTATCACCATCCTCATGAACTCTGGTGCGGTGAATCGACGCAGCAGTCTGGTCCCCAGACCCATGAACCCAGGCGTGCGGCTGGGGAGCTTCCCCGCCTCTATTTCCTCCCTGGCAAACAGCAGTTTGTTGTGTCTACTGGTCAGGCCAAAGCTTCCCCTCTTCTGCTGCTCTCTTCTGCTTGATGAAGCTATGTCATTAGACTCTTCTTTTTGTGTTTTGACGTTCTCCTCGAGCGCTCTCACAGGCTGACTCTTGCCGTTTAAAAGAGGTTTTGGCACTGAGACAGTTTTGTCAGCATCGTTTGTCAGGCCCCGGGTGTTCCCTTGACATTCCATCTTGTCTATCAGGCATCTCTCATCCTGTAGCGAGGCTCTCTTTAATTTGCTGGCTGACAAGCTCATGTCACGCACATCACCCTGATAGGACTGCTTTCTGCTGTTCAGGAGGTCCAGGTTAAATGACTTTGCTTTTCCCCAGAGAGGAAAACTTACTGGTGTTTGCTCTTGAAGTCCACTGTCTCGGCTGACATCTTTCTGGCTTGGCCCAGGCAGAGAGTTCAGTGTTTTAGCCCCCCTTAACTCCCGAAGTTGGCAGTTTTGGAGTTGTTTGGCAGTGAAGAGAACGCTGTGATCCCCCTCAATCTGGCTTTTCTCTATCTGAGGAGGCAGACCCCAGCTGTGGCGATGGTTGTCCTCTTGAGACTGGCTCCTGGGACACCTGAAGCGGTTCCACAGCCCACTGCTGTCTCCAATCTTCAGCTGTCTCTGAAATACCCCAGGCAGTTGGTCTTCATTGCTTTTCAGATGGTTGGAAAACCTCTCCAAAACATGCCCGGGGAGCCTGTTGGGCAGCCGGCACTGTCCTTCACCACTGGTACCCGAATCAGCTAGTGAATCATCTGTACTGACACCCCTCCTGCAAGGAAAGTTCAGAATCTGCACACACTGATTGTGTCCAAAGAAGTTGGCCACTTCGATGGCGGAGTGACCAGCATTATTGGTTCTGTCCAGCCTCAATCCCAGTCTTTTGAAAGCCCGCACCAGGAACTCCAGAACCTGGCTGTGCCCAGAAAAGGCAGCATACATCAGAGCGCTGTTACCCCAGGCGTCAGAGATGTCTGGGTCAGCATTGAACTGCACCAGAAGCTTGACCACATCCAGGTGACCCATCTCACAGGCAAGGCTAAGGGCCGTGCGACCGTCCTCATCCTGGCAGTTGACGTCAGCCCCTTTCTCCAGCAGCAAACGGGTGAACTTGGACCTGGTCCCGGGGTCTTGTAGGCAGACAGCATACATTAGTGGAGTGCGGCTGTTTTCTGTCTTGGAGTTGATGATGCGTCCGTCTAAGGCATCCAAGATGAAACGTGCCAGGTGAACTTTACCACCATGCATGGCATCTAGGAACGTCTTGGTGCCAGAGCCCTGGCGTAAATCTTTAGGTCGCATCATTCTTGAACAGCTACTTATGGAGCTGAGCCTTCAAGTGAGCCGAGAAAGAAGGTGACAAATAGGGAGAGAAAGTGTGTTGCAAGTTCTCCGAGGCTCTCCGTGTTGACAGTGAGTGCATTTACCTCAGAGTAAGACTCAGAGAGGAGCTGCCAGTGTTTTTATACCTCCCTCTCCACATGCCCTCCCCACGTTGCCTTGGAAACAAACGTCTGAGGACCATTATGCAGTGGCAGTATCCATTCAGCTCAAGCACTCTCTGCCTGGAGAGAAATATATGCTATTTGAACAGAATAATTACTCAAGGAGAAAAACATGGCCACTGTTTTTCATGCGAGGTCTGTGAGGTTAACTTAGATGCTCCATTTTCACTTTTCTTTGACGCAAATTAACTTTATTAACACATTCTTGCTGCTGATAGAATAGTCAAATATAGAAAAAGACAGTCCAGCATTTTGTGAAATCTATGAATAGTGCATTATATTGAGTCCCATTTATATTCTAGGCTATACTGTTATCAGGACTCTTACCAAAGGTTTGAGGGAAGATTGAAATTAGGCTTTAAGAGCTAACTTCAAAGGGAGGTAGGGCAAATGAACAGAAACAAATAGATTTTTTTCTTCTCTTGCTGCACCCATCCAACCAACATGTGGTTTTGCTTGCAGTTTGCTTCATCCACAAATCATAATACAGTGCAACAAATTGACATTTTGCTACTCTATAGCGCATTCTCAAGGTTTCATAATAATGACTTTGCCTGAAGGTCTTTTTTTTTCTTTTTGCTATGGAAAAAATACACCAATGACCTCCACAAGAAAAAAAGGCAGTAATAGTCTCATTTTATTACCTTATTGAATTGAAAATAAAAAATAAATAAAGCCCCTTGTTGAGCAATTCAGTCCTCTTACTGACTTGGATCCTTTTAATTACTTAGATTTACAGACAAGACCGCTGTTTGTATGAGGATATCAGCATGATTATCTGCTGAAGTAACACTGACAATAAATGTGAAATGCTCTTATGATTATGGACTGCTCCTCTAAATATAACTGTTCACAGCGTAAATAGTGTTTTGAAAATAGTAGTGTTGTAGTATTGGAGTATGCCTATCATGTGCCTTGAACATTAACAAAATAATTCCTTTTTTATTTTATTTCTCCAATTCACTCAGCCCTCAAACTTGTTTTGATATTTACTAAATTTACCACTATCAAAAGGCTTGTGTATAAAAAGTGACAAGCACCCTTTAAGCAGCTGTTTCTCCTCAACAAGACCAGAATTTAATTTCAATTGCTAATATAAATCTCAGCAGGACCAAAACTGTGCCAAACAGTGGAGGTGAGAGAAACATTGCCAGGGTTCTGCCTTCCTCACTGTTCACCATCCGGCTTCATCAGACCCTCAGCGGGTCCTTTAAAGAGCGCAGAGAGCCATTCACTCATCTAAACATGGCTAAAATTCATCAACAGACTGACACTTCCTCCTGGGTGTCTTTCAGTGGATGGAGCTCTTCTGTTAATACAGACACATCTTTTTCATCATAAAGACATATCATTGCCACATCTTTTTATAACAAGGTCATATCATGGCAACATCTCAATAGGTTTAAGTACTTATAATGCCAGAGATGCCACTCTAGATTTAGCTTCACAATGCCTGCATCCACAGGTGTTATGCCCTCAGGACTTATGTCTTTAAAGCATATATATTTTCAATAGAAAGGAAGTCCTAACTCAATCCAAATAAAAAAAATTGTGAAGCTGAATTACTGATAGAAGCAGAGGCTTGTGAGATGAATGGAATATAACAATGGTCTATCGGAACAAACTACAACCACCACCACTACCAGCTATACCTTTGACATAAAGATGGATCCATGTATTCTTACAAATTTGGACCCTGTATTATCAGCATATCATGACATAAATTAAAAATGATTGAACTAGAGTAGGTGGTGACAATTTTGCAGATTGCGGTCATCTAGTTTTAGTGATCCCATTTTCGATTTAACCTTATGTTTCAGATTTTAGCTGAAGAGTAGATCCTTGTATGGTCTTCTACAATTATAGCCCATCTATTTCAAGTTTTTTATTGTGTTCAGATATGCTATTCAGTACAATGCTGTTACCAAGCTGATGAACTGCTGTTAGCTTAAATGAGTTTGGCCATTCTCTCTGACAAGCAGTTATATCACACTCAAAGTATCTTACTACAGATCATCTTGCCATTTTAATATTTAATGTAATAATAATTCTGATGACCTCATTTGCATGCTTTATTTATACAACGCTGCATCCTGCAGAGCATACAAGGAACACCCAGGTAATTTCTTAATAGTCTCAAGACTTTAGTGCAGAGTAAATGTGGTCTTTTATATGAAACATGCATGTTGATTAAGTGCCACAGCAGCGGTTCTTGACTCTTGAGTGTGGAAATGCCTCTCATCACCTCCTACAAAAATTTACATATCGCCATACTAATAAGGCCATGCTGATGGCATAACTCTTTGTTTGTCTTTTACACAGGAGGGTACATTTAGGCATTTATCTGCTGCACCCTATACTATGTTGATAAAATCATAAAAAACATATCTTACACAGACTGTGTAATCCGAATTACATACTCAGCTCAGTGCCATTTTGAGGGTAAATATGTAACAAATGGAGGACACCTCGAGGATAAAAGTGATAAAACAGACATTACGTGTTGCACAGAGCTTGATAACACTTGTGTTCACCACGAGACTTCTTATCAGGTGTTCAGTTTGAATGCTTTGACACTTTGGCTGCTTTTTCAGAGGACAGTTCATCCAGAAATAGATTTCAGACGCCTGGACTGCATGCATCCTCGCAAGCTGTACTTGAGTTATTGTGTTGGCCCCGACTTTTGGCTACTACTGTTGATCTGTATGTGGTGTGACATTTTCTGTCTCTTTTTTATAAGAAAGTGTTATGGATTAATTGACTGTCCATTTATAAAAAAGTTCCCAGTGTGTGGCTATTAATATATACCGTTTTATCTAATTTGTATTTTTAGTAGATGGCAACCAGAATTATTACTTTTTGTAACTTCCTTTTCAATCTAATTTGTATAATTTACTATATCACTTCAAACCCAAGAGTGATTATTGAAATTGATTATTAACAGTACTTAATTATTGATTACAGTAATGACAAAACATTGTCTCTCTCTGTTTCTCTCTCTCTCTCTCTCTCTCTCTCTTTCCCCCCAACTGGTCAAGGCAG
>NW_023339873.1:15390006-15393417 GCF_004916995.1 Morone saxatilis
TAAAATTGAATTGAATTGATTTTATTGGCCCCTTGGTGGGTGCGGGCCCTGGGTAGGCCGCCTTCCCCCCCATGAAACCCACTTTTGTATGCGTCTATGCATGACATAAAACCACTCTACCATCATTTGATTGAATGTAAAAATGGACTGAACAGAAATGAATGAAATGTGGATGAAATATTCAGAATGTGAATGAGTTGCTACCATGAGACTTGCTAATTGGACAGATGTATGCAATAAAGCAGACATGTCATGGTAAATACGTGATCTCCCATTCATTGCCATCACTGCCCAGGCAGGAGCCACTTCGAATGCCTGATTACAAATTAACGCTCGTGTCAAGTTAAGGTGTTATCCGCAGCCCTAAATGCCTTAATTAGTCACCAGGGAGAATGCACTTTCAGTGCCACAGAATCAACAAATCTCTTATGGTTCTTCAAGAAAAAACTTGGAAACAAAACACTGCGCTTAACCCCCTTGGTAACTCCACTTAGCTACTAACACCTGGGACTAAATAAGTGTATGAGGCGGGGGTAGCAAATAGAGTTCATTCGAGATCAGATTCAACAAGGCCTATTCCTTGTAACTAAAAATGTTTTCTTACCAGTGACTCAACATGCCCTCATCCTCCATGGACTTCTTCATCTTCTGCCTGTTAATTGAACACACCTGAATTACATTGTTTAGGCTATCACCTGCCCTGCACTGTGAAAAACAGGATGTACCTTGTTGTGACCTTTATTTTCCATTCCATGCATGCATTTGTTAAGTGAAGAATATTGACAGTTAAGGCACAATTAACTTAATCAAGTAAGAATCTCTATCCTCATTTTCCTAGAACATTTCATCATTATTACCGACTTCTTTTCTGAATTCCTGTTTCCCTCCTGTGTCCAAATATCAAATCACAACAAAACACAATCTGACTTTGTTTCCTCGCAGTTATGTAACATCTTAACACAGGTAGCTCTGTCATTTGAACAGTGGGGGATAACAACTCCTGCAGTGACAAAAGCGCTAAATTGATGCATTCGTATTCAACAAGAACAATTACACGTCTCTGTGTCCATTCAGTTCTTATAATGCCCTTTGATTTGATACAAGGACACAGCAGTCTTAGGCTGAATGGAGATTTCACACATCTCCTGTTCCAGGAAAGAGGCAGCAGCTGGCCTGCTGTCACTGTAACCATGGTGTGTTTGTATCATCACTAAGGTTGATGCGAGGTCACTTCGGTTGTCCCATAGCAGAAAGCAAATGTCATGTTAAACTGCAGAATCTCTTTACATGAACTTCCAACCTTAATGAAAGTCACTTTGTTGTTGTTCTCAGTGTGTTTTTCCTAAGGATAAAAAATTACCAAAGGCAGACATTGTTATATTTTTCATTTCTGTCACAAGACTAAGAGATCTCAAGGCAGAGCTGGAGAGAGGGCCATTACATAGAGTTACAGGGTTGCAGCTGAAGACCCTGACAGCACACCAGGAGCTGCCACTCACAGGGGCCACTGATATGTTATTGGCCATGAGGCGGGCACCTCAGTGCCTTTGCTCTCTCTGCTCTCATCAATTATCGCCCTGACTCAGTCAGGCTGCCACAACCAGATGGTAAACAGTAGGCTGTTCCTTCAGCCTTTGGATTTAGGGGGCTCTAATATCAGTTCTCAGACTGAGACATTTTGGACAACAGAGAATTAGCTGCAGCGTGACTGGCCCATGCTCTTTTGCCATGGCAATCAGGGGATGATAATAGTTTTGGAGGGAAAGCAGCAGAGCAAAGGGGAAGTGCAAAATGGAAATGGTGACAGATTTGGTGGTTTTGCTCAGATGAACAAATGAATGACTTATGGAAAGAAATGCAAATGGAATTTACACACTGCATAACAGATACCACAACTTTATTCAACTACAGCATATCTTTAGCCACATTAGCAGCGAGTGAACTCCACCGGATATACAGTATCTCTTCTTCCATCCTGTAAAATAATAATATTCCCATTAGCCTCAGCTGTACTATGTATTTAGTGCTAAATGTTAGCATGCTAACACTCTACACTAAGATGGTGACAATAGTAAACATCTTGAGATAGACTGATAACACTCTTGAGTTTGTGTTATGATGCACATATATATATATATATATACATACATATACATATACATATATACACTAATTGAAATTTAAATGGTTTTATGGGGAACTATAAGTCAAAAGTATTTGAGGTGTTTTTTTAAACTTTGGAGTGAGTGTGACTTGTTTTTCACAGTTTACAGCGGCTTACAATCAAAGTTAAACTGGTCGACTCCTGGTTCTAGCTTCATAGTGGACAAACACAGGAGTGGTATGTTGTAGGAAAGCGAATAAGTGTATTTCACAAAATGTCAAACTAACATTTTTAACATAGTTATTGTGAACCTGTGAGCAAGCTTACATTAGCAGCTGTATTTGAACCCAACCATCTTCGCGCACAATTAATATTTCTATCTCTTAAAAGATATTCAGATTCAGTGTTTGCATGTGCAGTGAAAAAAAATCCAAGAGAAAGCAGGTTTGTCCGCAACGCTTTATTTCTGATGTTTATTTGAAAAAACACAGCAGTAATCAGACTTGTCACTGGTTTCCTGTTGAACAAGAGGACTTGATTCTGTGTCAACAATACCTTTTGCCAGTCTGAGCCTCGGTGCTATTTCCCATGAGCCACCTGTACCCCCTCCTTAATCTATCAGGTCTGATGGAAATTCCTTTCCTGCAATGATGCGGAAGAGATGGAGGGCAAGAGAGCTCTCTCTTCATCTCCCACCTGACAGGCCCTATTTGTGGCCTTGCAGGCCCGCTCACCTCTGACAGCTCAATAAATTGTACAAATGGATAACAAATGTATTTGTTTGATGGCCACATTGTGCGGAGATGGGTAACACTCAGCCGCACCTGGAGTAAAGGTCTGCCACACAGTCAAATCCACAAAGAAAGCAGCAGCAAATGGCAGGTTTGGCTTGGTCAGAGGAGAAAACAGAAAAAGGTACCTGGAGGCTTTAAGACAATAACAGATGCCAGGTTTCATTTCACATGATGCCTCAACTGCTGACACATCACATCTTTTATCTAGTTCCCTCAGTCCATCACTTTATGGACTTTGAGTTAAAAGGAAACTGATCCTTTTTGTTTAGTGATCAATGTATTATTTTTCATATTTTATTTTAAATGTTTAACAAATCTGTTTTAATAGTACATTAAACCTGGAGTGGTGACAGATGGCAACATTAACAACAGTGGTGGATCATCTCAAGACACAATAGGTCTGTAAATGGCAACCCTTTATGTTCACTGGAGGAACTTCACTTCTTTTTAAATGAACTAATGGCCCTGAGGCCCACAGCTATCCATTCTCTCCCCCACATGCTCTGCCACTCA
>NW_023339873.1:15393517-15393644 GCF_004916995.1 Morone saxatilis
TTTTTTTTTTTTTTTTTAGCTATACACAATATACAGTGAATGTAGCTTTGAATAAAAGCAAGTTTCACATCAAATGAGTCCCCTGTACGACTCATGTTACTATGAAAAGGGGCAGTTTGGTTAAGAG
>NW_023339873.1:15393732-15434647 GCF_004916995.1 Morone saxatilis
CTCCACTCAAAAATGTGTTTTGTTTCTTGTTGGATGTTCGACGTGTGTTTGACACTAGAAGGCTGTTTTCACAACTTCTGAATTTAAGATTATTTGCTCACCTTTCTGAGGAAATTTGAGTGTCTGAAAAGGTTTGATCTCAATTGAGATAAAAACATTTTTCACTGCCAAATTACAAAAATGTTTGATTTTGGTTCAAAACTTTAAAGAACGTTTTAGTAAATGCCCTTATTCATTTTCTTTCCAAAAGTTAGACAAGACTGTACAAAAAATATAAATTTAGAGGACAAATGAGGGAAACTGCAAGCCAAGCACATAATCCTCCATAACATGTTGCACTTTAATTGCATTGGTTAACCAAAGGACAAATGGTAATTAGTGAGATTTGCTGATTGATGTGGTTACATAGGTGTAGTTACATTTGTACCGAACCAGACTAGTTGTTTCCCCATTTCTTTTTATGCTAAGCTAAGCTAACTGGCTGCTGGCTTCATAACTATATTTCTACATTACTCTACATTAATTAACATTAGGTGTGCTAATAAATGTAGGTCCAGGGATTACTTTTTATAGGTTGACTCTGGGAACAAGACGATAAAGCTTTAATTTGATCTGTGCTTGAGAAAATGTTTTTTGTCTTTGTTTTAGATCAAAAAGTACTGCCAGCAATGCCAAATAGAACTAATAAAATGAAAACCAATAAAAGCGTATCACTTCGATTCAAACATTAACCTTTGACTGATTAAATTGATTCATGTTTTCTCAGTTTCAAAGTTTCAAAGTATCAAAGCACATATTTGACTCTTATGCCATATAGGAAAATTCAACAATGTTTCACCTCATGCCATGAACTTATTAACACTGCAGAAATAAGTGGACGGTGTAGATCATTATGTACTCTCATTTGCAGTTCAAATCAGATATCTTTACAATTACATAACAGTGGAATCAGCTGGCAGGGTTTTGAAATGACTCTTGTGTCTCAGGCCTCTTAACTCACGGTGAGACAGATGCTCTCACCCCAGAGAGGTTGGGGCCGTAATGGAGATATCACCAGGCAACAAGCTATCCAAATGGTGCAAAGAGCCAGAGCAAGAGCAGAATAAATCACCTGAC
Source organism: Morone saxatilis (assembly GCF_004916995.1). Lineage (NCBI taxonomy): Eukaryota > Metazoa > Chordata > Actinopteri > Moronidae > Morone > Morone saxatilis. The sequence goes on from NW_023339873.1 coordinate 15,394,849, forward strand.
CCTAGCCTGATGGCATAAATTTTAGCACCAAAACTGCCTGGGGAACATGTGAATATCAGAATTAAAGTAGTCATGAGAGTGTTGTCTGGCACTGGCTTACAGTGTGTGTGTGTGTGTAATTGTGTGTGTCTGTGTGTCTAAATGTAAGCAATGCAGCTTCAACACACATTAAAATTTGCATCTGTGAGAAGGTGGAGGCGCCTCTCACAGGCCCTCGGTGCTCATGTGAAACACAGGAGAGGGTGACTGACAACAGGGAGATGAGCCTCCTGGAATACTCATTAGGCTGCTAATCCTATGCCGTAACCATGATTTTAATGGGACTGTGTAAGATATTCTGAAGCAAAAAACAACTTCCTGTAGCTTGGCGAAAGGATGCATGCAAATCATCAGTATTTTATTGCAAATTCTTGTCCTGGTTTTTTCCTTTTTAAAAGCATTCTAACAGTACAGTGTGCAGCCCACAGAATGATCCAGCAAACACACACATGCAGCCTGTGACAGAGCAGCCTTAGCAGGTGGTGTGTATGTGGGTGGTGTGGGTGCTTAATATTCATCCAGGATGGCATCCACTTCAAGCCAAGATGGACTATAGATCATGACTCCCCACCTCCTGTGGGTCAGGCTTGCTTCCTCGCACAGGAAACAACAAGAGGAAAGAGAAAAGTAGTTCACTTTTCACATGAATTTCACAGTGTCCTCATTCTTTGCACTTATCTGACCAAAAATACACTATTTCGATTCTCTAATAATGTTTTTTTTGTCTTGCATTTTGCATGTTACGCTAAAACATTGTTCAGAAAATTTGTCTTTAAATTGGCTGGTTCCTTTCTCTGTTTTAAAATTGAAATAGACTGACTGAACACAGACAGCAAAAGAGAAAAGCTAGATCTAGTCTTTTCAGCCACTGCCAAAATTGAGGAGGAATGTGCTGATGGCTGGTTTTAACAGTTGTAATGCTTTTCATTTGTGATCTATTCTCTAAGTAAAGATTTTCATGTTTACAGGGAATTGATTTAAAATGTATGTACAGCACTTGTTTCAGTCTAATAAATAATGCATTTTACTGCATTTGAAACACTAAAGGATGTGGATTGATTATCTCTTTTATCTTCACTTTCTCCTACCTTTTAATCTAATCGCATAATCTAATCAATCAAGTTTCTTTCTGAACATGCATGCACTAGGAATGCTTGTAGCAATCACTAATAAATCTTCTCCAGAGCCTGGTCTGTAATTTTATGTGTGTGTGATTGGAAACGCTTCCTTCTTCCTATCTCCTCTAGCTTCCGTCCAGTGTCTGTCCTGCCTGGTGGTTGAAGATCTTGCTCAGGCCATCCCTCTCAAGTTGGTATGAGACAGGGTTGCCGTAATTTTCCTGGTCTTATGTAAGATTATCAGCCCAGTGATTCAGGGCTGACTGGTTTCACACTCTAAAACTCACAGTTCATCTGTGTTGTGCATGAGGTGGCAGGACTCTCAGGCACAAGCTGTGTCTCCCAGACGTGGTATGTCCAGATCCTCCACTTTTAAATGTCAGTCATGTCATTTGATTCAGAAGAAGGGTGTCGCACCGAAAAGGAAACAAGAGAAACGGACAGATTGCTCTGGATGGTGAGTCACGGAAGAGCTGTGTTCATTAATAAATGCGTGCATGTGTGTGTAAACACTTGAAGAAACAAGTGCCTCTCCTTAATGTGACAGATTTCTGCCAGTCTGTAATTAATGCACTATATATGGAGCTGAAATTAAGTTGGAAGATTTCTCCAAATTACCTGCATTCTCTCCGGTTCACGTGCCTTCATTATGGCTCTGTTTTGAAAAGAGCACTTGATCCATCACTGATCTTGTAATAGTTTGAGAGGAAAGACACTGCAATTATGTGGTATTATGAATCAGTCATACCATTATGAGCCAAATTACACTGGCCAACGTAGAGGTTTGACGCAATGCACAGAGAGAGCACAATGTACCAACGTTTTTTTATTCACGTTCCTACTGCTTATTGAACTAGTGGACTCTTCTCTTGTATTCAGTTTTGTCATTGTACTTTTCAAATATGCACATACCCACTTGCTATAACTGAAGGGTCAGGAGATGGTGTGTCATGTGTAGGATGTAAGATTAAACTAAATTCTGCAACAATCAACTGGACTGTCAAGCAGATGTTGGTTGGTATTATAGGGGTCATATAGGGGTCACAACCAGAAAAGATGGTGGGAGCCATTAGTCTAATATCTATCAAAGATAAACAGTTGCTGGCACAAATTCTCCAGTAAGGAGCATCAAATTGGTTCAACCCAGCCAATCATAAAAAGTGTCTTTGCAATATTTTGACATTTCTTTTTTTTTAAATTCAGTTCTTTCCATTCAGGTTTTTCTAACTCAGGTTAGGGCAACATGTTTGTAAACAAAAGGTTGTCAGTTTGATCTCTAGACCTGCAGGAAAAGCAGCTTCCCATACCTTCTTTAGCTTAGTCAGTGGTTATACAGGGCAGCTTTGCAGGTGTGAATGTGGGTAACTGTGTAAGCAAGCCATTTCTGAAAGGGAGCATTTATCTCAGTGAGCATTACATGTAGATTAGTATCCTTCTATGAACAGGTTTTTGGTGTATACTAATTATTATGCATAATATCATATTCTGGTTTCAGACACATGGATCAGAAATGTCAGATATATCCCAGAATGACTTACGGATGTGGTGGAGTCAAAAAAAACACATCTACTCTGATGCAGGTGATCTAGATTCTGTTAGAAGCATGTAAACAGTCCTATAAATAACCATATTTTTCCATGTTCCATGCAAACATCTTATTCCTAAAATGAAGACTGGATTGAAAGCATATTCAGTAAAACCTTCCTTGAAGAATAAAGGAAAACACACACATAGATAGTGAAAATTACAGTTTATTAAGCCCTATTCATCACAAAATGACAAAAAAAACTTACTGCAAAAGGAATATTGGTCTATTTCCATCACCATGGCTCTAGAGGACACTTGTTTCTGCAAAATGTTCTTAACAACCCACTTAAATCTCAGAGTGAATGCTTTGCTGTGGCTTCACTGAGTATCACACAACATGCGTGACAGATGGAGTCATTGTCTCGATTCAGCCTGCACACTCTGATAACCCTTCTTGCTGCTACATTTTTTGTGCTACATTTATTCCAATTTTTTAACTCATTAAGAGGACAGAAAGGGGACTGTGAGTACCAAACTAAGGCTTTTGGTGATGGACTTTCATCTGGAAGATATTTGTCACTGTATTAGAGTATTTTTCATTAGTCAAAAGGAAGATAAATAAAGAGTAAAAGCGAAAATGAAAATTATGTCTGAATTACCTAACTTTTTGCTCTACAGGACATCCATGAAAACATCATTATTGTTTAAAACTCTCAAAATAACTCTCTCTATGAATAGCACCTCTAAATTGAAATTTCACACAGAGCTTCCCTAATTGAAAACTCTTCTACTGTTCCATAGTTATGCTCCGATTGTAGGTTATGTAACAGGTCTAAAAAAGATATAAGAGTGGGGAAAAGTTAGGACAGGGTTACACTGAAGGGCCAGGGATCACATCTAACCCAGGAAGACATCTCCATAGAAGCCCACTCCATCCACCTTCTTGTCTCCAGCCTGATCAACCAGTTCAGGAAAGTGAGCCCCGACACACACATTGACAGCCTCCCTCACCTCTGCTGGAAGAGACCTCAATTTCTGCTCGTGCTCTTTCAGGGCCTCCTGATTGAGCTGCAGACACAGAGCCAAAAGTTAGTTAGAGGTTATAGGCTTGTTGAAAGTACACACTGATTGACACATGTTTATAGTTAATTTTCTCTGCCAGGTGCTTATCATAATCTTTAGAGAATGGATTTGCATATTGGCTCTGGTGAAAGTAAAGATCACTGCTAAGCTCTAGCTTGGGAGCTAGCTTGAACCCAGTGGCATAGACTGATTTTGAATAAGAAAGATATTGAGCTATCTTAAGGATAATTAATGATGCAACATTGTGCCTGTATTAGGGAAAATGGTACAATACTCAATCAATGATAAATACATGCAGAAAAGATTAGCTTGCATATTATCCTCATTTGTCCCTTAATCTATTAGCACTTCCCACTGCTTCTCTCAATATTAAAAACTGTATTTGTAAGCTAATACTACTGGTGAGACAGAAAAACATCCATCTGGCATTCACGCGTCAATGTCTGAACAATTCAACACCTCTTTTCTCAATGTCAGCTGCGAAGATTTCACCAATTCAAAGCAAAGCATTGTCATAAAAGTGCTCTGACATCATTTACAGCGGTGGAAGATTGGTCTGTATTTTTTGAGTCGGCTAAACTGGATGTGTCATGCATCAATATTACATATAATTACTAAATGGACAGATGGGCACATTTGATAGTGCATTCAAAAAATGGGGAATTTGTTGTCAGCATACTTTGGATTGTAGATATGTGTATTAATCACATATTTATCACAGTTTGGGGACCTTTTGGGAAGTAATTGGGGTAAAAACGGGACAAAATGCTTATGACCACAAGGTAAGCCATTACATTTTTGGTTAAGTTTAGATCAAGGGTTGGGTTTAGGCATATATAGTGGTTATGGTTGATGTTAGAGGAGTGAGGCTGTTTCCAACACATGAACATTTCCCAGGGGACCAAGAACCTTTTAAAAAACCCTGGAACTGAATCTACTTTTTGACTGGAGGAACCAAGGGCTCCATTTAGTTACTGTGCGATAGTTCCAGGTGGCGAAAACGTCCTTGGTCAGGGTGATGTTACTATGATGTACCAACGACCACCTTAACATTGCAGATTGGTAAACCTGCCATCGATATATTTTGTCTAGTCTACACGGACCTTCAAATGCATTGGAAAAGCAAACAGGAATGTGCTAAAGAAACTTTTAGTTCCTGGTTTATTTCCTATGAGCCATAGTTTTATTCTATGGAAATGTCAGAGTGATAGCGTGTCATCATGTGTACCTGATTAGGCAGGGTCTTGATTTCCTCCAGTGTAGCAGCCTGTTTCTTCATCAGCGCCTCTTGCTGTGAGCTGTAATCTGAAGACTGTAACAACACAATAAGTACAATACAACATGTTTTCACTGAAAAACATGATCGATCTGTGGTTTGAGTTTGTTCGTGTGTGTGCATGTGGTATCAAGTGAGAGATAAAGACTGTTTGCATGTGTATAAGCTGTTTGTCTGCTCATGTTCCTCCCTGTGAGTGTGTGAGTGTGTATATCTGGAGAGGAAGGCACCCACGGGATGCAACCTGAGCAAGAGAATCAATACATTTAAGTCACAACAGGTTGGACTTGTCCAATTCGGTTACACAGCCCCTATTGCACCCAGCCATTCAATACTGAGACTGTGCTGATTAAAAAGGTGATTGTGTTATAAATAGGTGCCGTAATTAATGGGCAACTGCTGATTAAGTAGATCAAAATGAGCTGCAATGCGACCCTAATGTGTGGAAGGATGAGGGGGGTTTGCTGCCAGCCAGCCCAGAGTCGATCGGAGAGGAGTGAAATGGCGGGGTCTTTAACCTAGATACAACAGGTCTGAATCTTGATGAGCCAACAGAGGAACAAGAGCAGAGCTCAGTGAGTCATCGACCACACGTGGATTAGCCTGCTCCCTGTAAACAGCTTCTGAGTAATGGACAAGCCTGGCCTATGGTCAGGACCCACTGCACTTTACTAAGTGGGTAAAAGGGTGTGTGTGTGTATGTGGATGAATGGTGGGTGTGCATGTTCATGTGTACTTACATTTCAACAATGTGTGTACATGTGTGTACGTGTGTACGTGTGTGCGTGTGGGTGTGCAAGCAAATATGTGGGTGTATGTGAAGATGTGTGCAGGTGCATGAAAGGAAAGCACTGTAACATGCCTAAGGTGATATTTTTTCCACGTTTTGTTCAGATCTTTAGATACTTGCTGATTCCTTGTAACCATAGTTACACTGTGTGTGAGCTGTAATGTTAATACTGTTTTAGATTCATGTCAATATGGTAAATTTACTGTGTGTGTAGCTTCAGACTTCAGTCGAAATCAGGTATGAATTTCCATGTGAATTGCTATTTCCTTTAAACTAATTGTTTGACATGCACGCTTATATGCCTTCTTGCAGAGAGTTAGATGAAAGGATTGATATCTTCTCATCTAACTCTCTGCACTACAGCGAATAAGCACATTTCCCAAAATGTCAAACAACTGTTTAACTGTTTTAACTGTACATGCTCAAAAAGTCTGCTACTTTCAACGAGTTTAAAAGGCTACTTACTGCACCATCAGACTGACTAGTCTCGTCCAACAGCTCTGTGCTCATTGCCTTTTTCAGCCTAAGAGAAGATAATTATAATTTTCAATTAGACCTCTTGTACATAATGTTAAAAATTCATCATATCAAGCCAGGCTTCATGTGCAATGCCACGTGTCAGAGGAAGAAGCTTCTCCTCATTTTGTTTTCTCATATTTCTCATAAGCTGTCACCGTGGTGAGAGGAATGGTATTGAATGGAAACATATAAAGTAACTGAAGGTCATGCTGTGAACTCACTTTGCTTTCTCTGAGGATGAACGTTTGGAGACTGTTTTCTTCTTATTTTCTTTGGTTTCACTGCAAAACAAAGCAAAGGCAGAAAGTAAGGACTCCTGTTTGATTTAACATATAAAAATCAAAAGTCTCCCTATAAACAAGCTTTTTCCTTAATACAAGAGTTGCAGGCTGTGTGTCTCTGATGTGACCTTTTCAGTGAAAGGAAGGCTTAAATGTGATGTTATAGTGTCTGTGTGGAAAAGGCAGATGACCAGGGCTGCCTTCGCTTCCCCACTGCTGTTTAAACACCTGTTGGATAATGGTTATCCTGAGATAACCATCTGCCAGCTGGGGACTTGGGATAACACATACACAAACATACACACACACCCTGAACACCATAAGCCAGCCAAGGACATTGGAAGACCCGCACATTGAGGTGATTCATTTATTATTTGAGGTATTGTCTTTGCAAAATGTCAAATGTTCTACCTCTGATGACACACACACAGACACACACAGTGTCACACTGAAATCTCAAGGCACAGATTGGACACACTCAGCAAAGCCCTGTGCACTCTCTGTGTGTACAGCATGTCCTAAATGTGTTGTATGTGTGCTCACACCTCTCCAGGGTCTTCAGTTCACTGGTGTGTCTCTCTGTAGCCATCTCCAACAGTTTGGCCAGCCTCTGTCACAATAGAAGAAGGAAGTGACACGATCACAGTCAGGATAAAGCTAGAAAATTTGACTTGAGTAGCTCTAAATAACAATGCCCATTTGCGTGTGATTAACATCTCTCCTCTTTAAGCCAAACTAAAGTTCAGCCCTCTGTTGTTAATTTGCATGAACTCTGGCTTTAGGTTTGATTAGAGCACTTGGCCCAAGACCTGCATGTGTGATGTTAACTCTCATCTCACTCCACAGCACTTCTACACTACAGTCTACACTTTCTCTAATGAGGTGGCAACCCTTGGAAAATTACCTGATTGACCCCTCAGTCTCATACAGATTCAGAGCTTATGCTAAAAGCACCCCGGAGCACCTGCAACTGGTGTATAATCAATAGATCCTCTAAAGCCCTGGCTGCTCGCCCGTGATCCCAGGCACATAACGCAGAGAGGTAAAATAAGGTTTTCCATGAGAGATGTGAATACATACTGAACTATGGAAATGAATCCTATTTTTGGGATGAATCATTACAAGTAATAAAGACAGCCAAGAGGTGGGTATGAGGAGAGTGGTGGTTGGATGAGGATCACATGAGAAGAGGTTACAACAGGACAAGCAGCATATCTAGACTTTCAGGTACCCATTTAAAAATCTTCATATATGAATGAAATGTAAAAATAGACACTGTTCTTGACTGTGCTTGAGAAGAATATTCAGCATAGGGGAATAAAAATAATTATCTTCAATGAAAAAGTATGCAGGCAATTTATTCTTGCAAAAAGGTTCATTTGACAAATAGCAATAGTTTTTCTGATAATAAAATCAAACATAAAGGCCCCTCTTTTGCTACACATGAACCTACTTCTGATAAGATGGCAAAATAATTGATGAACCATTTAGTTCAGACTTTGAGGGGTGACAGTTACAAGTAAAAATCCTCTCAGTGTTTGTTTCAGTATCATCTACAAAATGTTCTTTGCAGGTAGTGTACAGTTTTTAGACTTTTTCATTGAACACTAAACTGACACAGTAAAGTTGCGGACTGAAACAATGAGCTGAAAGACACTAAAACACTCTGTATGGCTGAGGGGAACTGTGTGTGGGTTTGTCACAAGGGAGGCCTTTCACTTTACACATAGCCATTTGTTAATAATACAAATATTTTTTGTTGTTTGTGTGCAGCTTTCACATTTTTGAATGAGCCACCTTTTAGGAGTTTTTAACATAAATCTGTATTTTACCAACCTCTGTAGCGCACTGCTCTTTCTTCTTCTTCAGCTGATCACACTGCTCTGTCCACAAAGTGTGCAGCTCAACCTGCATTTTTTCCTTCTGATCCTTCACCTGGTCCATCTTTACACTGGAGTCAGGGGTGTTTCCCCCTCCGCTTGAGAAAACATAACAAAATAACAGGACGTATGCAAGGGGAATAGAGTTTATCGACTAACAGCCACTACCCCTACAAGTACAGAAATGAATATAAAACCAAGTGGTTGCTGGAAATCCTACACAGTGCTGCTCATTTGCCCTTGAATAACTGAAAGCTTAGTGTGGAGGCCTGTGCACAAAAAGCACTGCGGCACATATTCATTTAACCGTTCTCTTCATTCTAATATTCTGCTTCAGATAGAAAAACACATTAGCCGAGGAGTATTCTCTGTGTATGATCTCATTAATGACACTGACCAAAACAACAACAACTTAATTAGTGGGTCAATATTAATATGCTGTAGAATTCACTGCTACTGTAGATAACAGAACAGTCTTTGCTGAATGACTAAACATAAACAATTGGACAGACGGACCTAACTTCTCGGAAATTATGACACGACACCCCTCCTTTGTCATTGCTATCTAACTGTCCTTTGTCAAACATTTTTTCTCCTACCATATTTCAGTATGTAAATATATATTTCAGTAAACTGACTCCCAAAAGCACTGTGACCACAAACGGGAAACAAATAAGTTCCCTCACTCTTTTTTCTTCACCGAGGTCTTCTTCTTGAGGGCCTTGAAGGAGTCAGAGTATTTCTGAATCAGATCCTCTCCTTTTTTCTGATACTTCTTTTCTGTTTCCTTCATCTCTTTCTCCTGACGCTTGATGACCTTCAGATAGTTCTTGTGCTGTGTCAGTTCTTCAGTAGTCACAGTTGAAGGCTCTGCAGCAGAAACACACAGGGCTTTGTTGTAACAATCCTCCTGCTTGTGTCTGCAGTGGATATGCATTTATAATAAATTAAACTTGTCCATCCAACAGCAAAAAAGCCTGAATTGGTCTGTAATTTCCCTCTCAGGGATAGTGGTGGAAGAAGGATTCAGATATTTTACTTAATAAATGTATCAATACCACACTGAAAATCCTCCACTATAACAGTCTTGCATTCAAAATCTTAGGAAGTGAAGCTATGTAAGTATTATCAGCAAAATCTACTATAAGTATCACAGGTATTGTGCCTGTCCCATGATATATGATGTTTTGAAGTAAATAAAGTAGATCAGAAGATCAGATATTTTCCAGCTAATCTAAGAGAGGTTTAAAGACTTTATTTAGCTTAAGTAGTAGTAGAATTTTCTGAACTCATAAAGGAACCATCCTTAGGTTTATCAGAAAAAGTTAAATTGACCAAATATGGAGATATGTGGTTTTTACTGGATGGAAGGGCATGAAAAAGTACCTCAAATAATAGATTTAGTTACATTCCACCACTGCTCAGGGATCTTTACCTGCAGTGTACTGACAGAATGGAAACTGTGATGAGTACAGCACATGAAGCACGTACCCTCGCTGCATGTCGGCGGCTGAGATGAGTCATCTGGACCTGCAGATTCGGGTGATGTACTTGATGGACAGGGAACAACCGCAGCGGCAGGCTCTTCAGCAGCACTGACAGCTTCTGTGCCTGGTTTATCATCTGAGGCAGGCTCAGGGTTTGGAGTGGAGTCATTAACCGGCTCCTCTTTGGTTTCAGGAGCTGCTTCTGGCTCTGAAACCACTTCCTTCTCAGGGGTTGCCTCTTCAGTAGCTGCCTCTTCAGGGTGAGGTATGGCTTCAGGAAGGGTTTCAGATGTGGTGCTTTCTGCATCTGGGGCTGGATCTTCAGCAGGAGTGGCGGCAGGAGCTTGAGGAGGTTCTGCTTCAGGTTGTGGAGTGTCAGTTTTGTTCTCAGCCTCTTCTTTAGCTTCTTCTGCATTTGCTTCTGGTGGAGACTGAGATGTTTCGTCTTTGGTTTCAACTGGTGGTTTAGGTTCGGTTGCTGCCGCTTCTATGGGAAGTGGAATGTTCAGTGATCAAATACAGCCTCTTAATTCAACACTACAGACCTGCTACTGCAAGAGCCATAGCTTTCAAAAATGAAGTCTGAACGGTGTCCCTTTCACAAACTTACCTGCAGCAGGGGCTTCATTTTCCTTGGCTTTGTCCGTGGGGGTTTGGGCCACAAGAGGCAACTCATAGGGAGAAATGTAGTCGGAGGATGACTGTGTGGACACAAAATGATAGGACATCATCATCTTCCATGAAGTTAATTTGTGTTGTTAAGGGTTTAAGAGAGCTGTGGACATTACTGTTATGCCAGTTTAAATAGATGATGGATAGATACAAGTTAAGTTTCCTTTAGTGATTACCTCCTTTGGAGTCTTTGTGGTCTTCTCTGTGCCCTTTGTTGGGTTAAATAAGGCATCTGTGAAATCTGAGGTAGAACCAAATGTGTTAGTGCCAAATACAGGAATAATTCATACTTAAACCAAATAGAAACTCAACTAAACTAAATAAGTCTTGTCCCTGACTTTCACCCTAACAACATGAATTCAGTTGTAGAAGAGGGTTTTTCTTTTGCAAATACTCAAAGTGAAAAAGCCAAGCACCTGCAAAGGCAGCAGGGATGTAGTCCTTGACCTCAATGTACACAAAGAGAGCAGGCAGAGTGAGCGGCATGTTGCTCTCACTGCGCAGGCAGATGTGTTGGAAACCTGCAGGGCATAAGGCAAACCTCTGTGAATTAAAGCAGCTCCCCTGATCCAGAAACTGGCTAAAACACATTAGCAAACATTCTGGCCTTGGATGTCTCAGTGGTATTTTAAATTATGTAGATTAGATGAAGCATGAACATGAAGGTTTTTTTTTCTCAGTTTCACTGACCTGATTGGATGGCATCAAGTGGAATGATCCTGTGTCCTAAGAATTTACCGTTCTCTTCGTGGACTACAATTCTTAGAGAGGCCATTTCTGGGAGCAGGATCTATCCATCATAACAACAACAAATATATTAAGAGCAAAAGCAGCTACAGCAGCAGTATAGGGTCAAAATGGTTGAGCTCACACAAACACATTCACCTACACATTTACTTCCTTACAAGAATAACCCGGTTAAATAAAGGTTTAAAAATAATACAATTTGAACATGTTTCTCTTCTGACTGATACACACCTTCTCAAAAACAAAAGGCTCCTCATTCCACACTGGGTTAATGGCGTTGGGTGTGGTGGACCACTTGGTGCGATATTTCTTCTTAGGGTCTCCTGGCAATCCAATCACCTCCACCTCGACTCCCGTTTTCACGTTCTTCTCTGACAGAAACTGTCCCGAATAGATCTAGTGAGACAGGTGAAGGACATACACGTATAAAGAGGTTAACAACAGTATGGGTGTGGATGTGTCCTGTTCAATTGTTGTGTGGACCAATGTTCAGGACACAGTGGATATAAATAGAGCTCAGGTTTTCACTCATGAGGAGTCTGCTGAATACCAGGAACCATGTATCACTCTCAGCATGACGCTTGTATTATTACGGCCTCTGCATCTAAACCAGAGGGAAAACCAAGCAAACATGGCTATACACAGACTGACTTCCCAAGGCTATTGTGGCTAATTTATTGCTCAATTTAGAAGAGCAAAAACAGTTGTCAATGCATTGTTTGTGCATCAGCTTTTTTCACTTTTTTAAACTGTTTTCTTTTTGTATTTGGTTGGCACAGTTACTACAATCCCTATGCCAAACACGCCACAGGGATGCATAATAATAACAAGGCTGTGAACCTGCCTTTATGGTCAGTGTGCTTGCCACAACTGTGTCAATCCTGTCACAGAAAGGGTCAAACTTCTTGTCACTGCGACGCAGAACATCGTGCTTGAGCAGGTAGCCCGTTCTGCCATTGAATTCAAACAGAGCCATGTTCAGCTGCATGGGGAAATCTGAAAATAGACACAAACAGACCCATTCATGCCCCCTCTCTTCAGCACAAAGAGGAGCAGCGAGCCTTTGGGATGCAAAGCACAGCAGAGGCCTGTGCAGCAAAAAGAGGTGCAACACTGACCTGTTGTGGTGAAAGACAGAAGCTCAGGTTTAAAAATGAAACAGGATATGTCAGAGTGAAGCAGAGATTTAAAAGAAACAGTGAGTTTTCATGTAGTGCAACACATTTATGATATTTTAAGTGGTTATCAGGGCATTGTGTGTCTATTTCTACCCATCGTCTGGTAGTTGAGCGCCACCATCTGGCAGCCCACGTTCCAAAAAGGCTGAGGGCTGTAATTGGATGAGTCCATTCTTGTTCCTTTGGGGTAAATCCTGCTCATCTGCCTCTTATTGTATCTGAGAAAGATGGTTTAGGAGGCACAGTTTTATATCTTTGTATTTGTACGTGCACCAGGATACTCTTATGACAGCATAAAAAAACAAAATGATAATTAGCCCATTTAACACCGGTAGCCTTATTTTGGAGCAACATTTGCAGCACTCTTAAAGGATACTCGACGAATTCAACGGCAGTCTTGGCAATCATTGCCTCCCCTTTGGTCTCCACAAAAGATGAGATGACGTAACTCTTGTTTTTCTCTGTGAGAATAAAAGAAGGGGAGGAAGAATTGCACAACTCACAATGACTTTGATTTTGTTACATGTGTTTTTTTATGTTGTAAAAAAATCTATTTTGAGTTAGGGTTAAATGAAGACATACTCCTGGCATTGTCAAAAGAAATGAATTTGTTGGGCTGGATGTAGTTGACCAGGGATGACATTGCCTCATACGCTGTTACTTCTTGTCCAGCTGTGCCCTGTGGGGGATTGACAGGAAGTTAAGTGACGTTTGAGCTGCTTTAGCAGGACACGCATGATGTGAAGCAATAAAAGTGTCATGACCACCGAATACTCTACCTCATCTGATGTCTTCATTTTCTCCTCATCCTGTTCATCTGTCTCCTCTTGCTCCTCGTTGTCTTCCACAGCTGCTTCCCCCTCTGGTTAAACATGTAAACATAATGTCAGTGACACAGGTCTGGTTTTGGAACGTAATCTGATTTGGCTTGAGGTTCATCTAGTCAACCTTGATTCTCCTGGGGGCTGGGGGCTGGGTTGGCAGGATCCTGTGAAGGGGTGTTTGGGTCGGGGGCAGGTGCAGCTGTGGTTGTGGTTGTGGTCTGTTCAGTGGCTGCTGTGATGGCTTTTTTAGTCTGGGCTGGCTTTTCATGGCTACCCTTCTTGTTCATGATGAGGATCTTGCCCATGAGCTCAGATGGGCTGGGGATCTGCTGGCCTGGCTTCAGCTGGATGTTACAGAAAAAACAGAAAAGAAAATTAAAACTAACCTGTGGTAAACAGTGACAAAACAATACTTGTTCAGGGCTGTAACTACTGTAAACATTGAGGACACCAATGTCAAAATGCAATTGTCTTTGGGAATGTGGGGATTTCAAATAAATAGTTTGAAATGTTAAACAGTAAGGATCCATCGATACAACTCTCATAAATGAAGCTACAGCCAGCCAGCAACAGCTTAGCTTATCTTAGTTTAGCTTAGCTTAGGTCAGCACAAAGACTGGAAGAAGCTAGTCTGGCTTGAGTTCATTTCGCAGTCGGGCCCAGTGACTTCCTGGAGTCTGGTTTGCTGGTTGCCTGGCAACCTCACAGCTACAAGATTCCTGTACAGTTTGTATTCAGATTAAACAAATAAAATGAAGAAGGTGTTGGTAGGCTGACTTTTTAAACTTTAGACGGAGCCAGGTTAGCTGTTTCCCTGTGAAACAACCAGAGAAGGCATTTACATTCTACAATTATACACACATGGTAGTTTATTAAGGTAAATTCTGAATTTAGACTCATTATCTTTACAGGTAACAATTTAAGCGACGTTATTGTACACCAAAAATCTTAAATGAATTTCTCCTGTAGAATTATATTGCAGCGCTTTAAGGCGAATACACAGTGTTGTTAAACTGTAAACACCTAAATTGTTTTTTCTTTTCACTAGTCTGAAAGAAGACATGGAAGCAAAACAGCCCAAAATGGACTGTTGCATGATAAAACAATGTTTTTGCCTGTAGTGTCTTGCCTTAAAAATGCATTAACATCATCGTGTCAGAAGATAACATTTTATGGTGTCAGACCAAACTTGGGTAGGGAGAATTTTGAATCATAACTAGTTTCTCTGAAATCCTGGCCATGGCCCTAGTAATATTTGAGATGGTTTAACATGTCCGCACTTTGCCTCAGGAATACAAACACACTCCTCCGCATAACACACACAGCTGAGAGGAGGTGAACAGACGTTGGCTGTTGATATGAATCAGTTGGATGGGTACAGGAGCCTATGAGAGTCATGTCTAGCAGAGATAAGAAAGAGTGCAAACATGAAACATCGCCATTTATTGCCTTCATGCTAATGTGGTTAGACTGCAGAACTCAGCTGAACCTCACAGTATAACAACAGAACAATAACATAGTCTTTTATCTAATTTATCACACAAAGTCTGTTTAACTAGCCCCAATATATCAACTTTATCTAACTCTATTATTTTGACAGCGAGCTGTGTTGCAGCAGGGTACTCACAGGGTATTTGTCCAGTGGCTCTGTTAGCAGGGCATCACCAAATATGGTTTTGCAGTAGTTTGCCATCTTCTCCTGCTGTTTTACCCTGGAATAAAACAGAGTAACACCTGTTACAGTCTGCTGTTGCTACCAGAACAAATATTCAATTATATCATCAATATGTTCCATCTATATTCCATTATTTATAATGACATCAGAACATAACTACATTGTGTTAATAACATTACATGGCATGAGATCATGGAAAAACTCTGGTCTTACGAGTCAACATGGTTCTCGAATGAAAGGATTATGGGATACTGTGAGGTCTTGAAGGCACTTTCAGCAATGGCCTCAATCACATCCTGTCACACATCAAACAGAGACAGGTATGTTTGGTTTTTGTGCATTTAACTAGACTTTTATTGAATTCAATTAGGATTAAAGAGAGAGCTATAGAAAACAAAAATAAACCGATGATATAGCAGCAAACAGCAAAAAATATGGGTACAAATAGAATAAAATCATGAAAATCACATAAAAGCCTGAGACCAATAGATTGAGACAATCACGGCTTATCTTTGAAAACACAAAAAGAGACAACATGACGAAAATGGCAGAACTATTGGTTCTATGCAGAGGCCTTGAAGTCAGCTCCAAACTCACATCTCCGCAAATCCCATCTAGAGGCTGACAGTTAACTGAACTGAGGTGTTGTGTCCCTGCCCTTAAATGGAAGTGTTGAGTGTGAGAGGATGACAGGGGCGCCTGCCTGTGTGTGTGTGTGTGTGTGTCTGTGTAGTACTGTGTACTTTTAAACCTTCACTCTCTTTTGCTCTTTAATGTGCACTTGGGCATGATCAATAAATGTATAGGCTTTTAATAATATCCGTGACACATTTCTACACTCTTTTGTTCGTCTGGCAAGTGTGTAAATGAAGATGTCATATTGAAACAATGCAAACTGTGCTTACAGGAATCTGGAGGTTGGCCATTTACTAGAAAAGGTCCAAGACTTACGATATTCACCGGAAGTGGGTTGGACTTACAACAAAAGCTGTGATAAATAATCTATACTGCTTCATTTTGTGGATTCAGTTATTATTTGTCATGAGTTTAACTGTCAACAAAATATACAATAACATTAACATACTGAGAACATAATATTTTAATCATGTACTTAATAAAATAATAAAGCATGATTTGTATTTGTACTGCCGTCTTTATAATATGTGTATATAATGGGAGGAGGTCCACATGAATCTAAAGCTGGTCTGAAGACTTCCAAGTACTACCCAAGAAGGTAAAAAACGGGCCATATTAGCTAGCTGGATACACTGTATACTACATTTTATGCAAGTTATGCATGCAATGAGAGGGGGGTCAGATAAAAATAAAGTGTCAATGACAAAAGCTTCTGATGAAAATCTGAACACAAATAGTACTGCAAAAATGTACACATTATCTGTTCATATCCAAACAATTTATTTGTATTAAAAATTATTATTATTAATTATTATTAAAATACAAAAAGATCTGTTTCAAAAAATTGTATTTGATGCAAAATATCGTCAAAAGTCAAAGGTGCCCACAGATTTATGGTTGAGCAGGTTTTGGGGATTTTTTGTTGTTTTTCGGCTGTTTTGTTACGTATGATGTTAGTAATGGAATTGCACTTCCTGTAGGACCCAAAGCCAGACTCAGTTTGAGACCCCAGTTTAGATTGTATGAGATCCAGATGGTTAATGTATCAAAGGGAAACTAAAACGTAAAATGTTGAGTGACCAGTGAAAATTAGTGTATGAGACCCCAGTGAAGATGTGCCAAAACACCTTGAAAAGGATCTCAGTCGTCATGGTGAACCCGTGGGTAATGATGGGCTCTTCATCTGGAGGTTTGCCCTTCCAACAGTCCAACTCCAGACAGCGGCAGCCAGATAGCAGACACTGACGGTACATCTCAGGAGAGGACACGCCAGAGAACTGACCAGCTGCAGGGTAACAGACAGAAATACTCTGAAAATTCATGAGTATGAGAATTTATGAACTAAAATCAAAGTGGTGTGTATGCGACCTGTCAGGTATGTGTTGTGGGAGGACTTGATGAAGTAATGGGGTATGGGTTGGCTCATGTCGTCACACTTGGCCAGTCGGTCCTGCATGACAACTGATGTCTCCGGCCCCATCAGGAAGAACAAGAGGCCTTCTGGAGAAATCAGACCTGCAGATGATCAAGAGAGATATGTTAGAATTTTCAACAAAAGTACAAAAGCATTATCCATCTCGTATTCATCAAAGAATCTCACTTCTGTTTGAATTAGAGGAGCAGGGTTCATATTTGTCAATCAGAGCCTTGATCTGGTCCTGCCGCAGACGTGGAAACAGCTCCTCGTTGAGTCGAGAGTCCCTCTGTTTCTCGTTGAGGAACTTGGTGAAATTCTCCTTTGTCATGGTGGGTTTGTTGGAGCTGGAGGGCAAAATGAGGCGTGACAATCGCATCAGTGCTCCACGTAATGTTTCTCCTGGCTTACTATCTGCTACCTGAGCCTGAGCCAGGTAGCTACTATAATGCACAAACTGGAGGTTCAAGCATAAGGCCTGTCATCAGGTATGTCTGGCTTTGTGCTACCAAATTAGAATATGTAAAGAAGCATGCTTCTGGCTACTAGACACAGAATTAACTGAGAATTTTAGAATATGAAAGAAAAATATGATCAGGATATTTGTGGAAATAAATGCAAGACAGAAGAGAATAATATGAAGAATAATATGTAATTTCAGCTATGGTAGATAAGAAAAACTGCAGGATGTAAAAGGATAAATCAAGGATTATTCAGGCATATCACAAGATAATCAGTAAAGCACAGAAGAGGAAGACTCACTAGGAAGTGAAAATCTCATAAATCTCAGGCCGAGGGCAGAGATTTGACAAAAAGGCCTTGAAGGCAGTCTCGGTGAAGACATCAGGCTTTATGGTATCATACTAAAATATAAAAAAAACATATGTCATTGAATGATCAAAACCTGTTTGCTACTGCAAAGCCAAAACGCACACACATTTGACCTTTTTTGGTGCATTTACACAGGAGTTTGGGTGTCTTATTACACATTGAAATAACAGTCAAGGATAACAACGGGACATTATGGGGAGAGGTGTCAAAATCTGCAGTAAAAAGTCTTGATGGACAGATGGACTGACAATCAATCCACCAAAATGTCTATATTATCTAACCTTTCCTTTTGGGAGGTGTGCTGATGCTAAGGCACTTTCCACTCTCTTCTTATCCGCAGGGAACATCTTGTAAATGCTGAAAAAAAAAAACACAGTCAAATGTTGAGTAGGAAATATGGAAATCTACTGTATAAACTAACTGTTTGTTGGTGTGTGTGTATGTGTGTGTGTGTTTCATCCTACACCTTCAGATGGTTGCACTGTAACCTACTTTTTCACTGGGATCTTGCCGTCCTTGTTGGTGTGAAGAGAAAGGCGCATGTATCTAAGATTGAACACAAAGGCTTTCAGTCCAACACTGTGTTTCACACACTGAAAAATAAAGTGTACCATGTTCACTCAGAAACAATACAAGCTGACCTGTCAGGTGACATGATGTTCACTTACATTTTCTCCAGGAAGACCTGTCTACACGCATTGTTTCTTGCAGCGTTGTAGGCAATTGCAAGAATGTCATTTGCCCAGTTCTGTTGCGCATTGAATTACAGACAAAAACAGTGATATTTACTTTCAATGTCAACATGAATTGTGCTTGAAATGTCATTAGCCCTAAAACCATTAAAACCAGATTTTAAATGGACTTGCCACTAGGGGGCATTAATATGATAGTACCTCAGGAAATGAGAGTAGTGCATGTTGTGTTTGAGCAAAGTACAATTGTGATTTCATTACAGTTGATTAAATCCGGATATTGGAGTCATAAAGTCTAATAAAGACTAAAAGGGAGAGAGAGGGCACGTTATTGGTGGGTAGCAAAAGCTCACTGTCTAATGGCTAATGGCCTGTGGCTATGTTTGAACAATCAGAGGGGATTTGAAAGGGAGGATTGTAAACAGCTAGAGGAAGGACACGGTGCCAATAACACACAGAGCCAGTGTATACAGCGGCTTATTACCTGTGTCACTTTCTCCTTAGAGGCAAAGAAGTTGTGATAGGTCAGATTCACGGTGTCTGGACCTGAGACGATGGTAAATATTTTGGCAAGATGGTTGCTGTCTGGGAAGTCCAGGTTGAACACGTTGCGAACCTTGGGGTGCTGTGAAAGGCAGAAGAAGAACCCAATTAGATCTTATTGGTTCCAAATATGATGTTTAGGCTCTTTAATGACTCATTTTTTTATTGGTTCACCCTATATTTGCTTAAAGAATTTAAATCATGCCTCTGTTCTTCTGGGAGCTTGTTCAACACAGGCAAATTTGCTGACCAAGACATGCAAACATATGCACATCTGAGGCACATGCACACTCTCTTACACACACGCACACATGCACGTTCATATACAACACAAACAGCAGCAAGCTGGCCAGTGGTTTAGGTACTACCTTCCTTCATCTGCCACTCTACAATGAATCACTTGTATGCCACGTTCAAATGTGCAGAGCTAACATCAGCACTGGAGCCGCTTTCCCAAAACTCCTCAGGGCCCCGAGAGGAAGATGTGCTTCCAGCAGCACCCCAGTCAGGGATGATGTAGAGCTCGGCCCTCTCCCTGAAGGGAACAGATTTCAGATTTCACCTCTGAACCCTCAGTGAGGGATGACGATGGTTGCAGCATACTGCAACTCTCTGCAGAGGCCAGCGAGGAAGCGGAAAAGGACTACGCGGAAACGCAGACGCTCACTTACAGAAATCTCAGATCATGACTCAGTGTGACGTGTGTTTCTGTAGTGGGAGAATAGCCTGGGTACATGTGTCCATTGCCATTTTTGCAATGCAAATATGCCTCTCATACTAATGGGCAAACTAAGGGGTTGACACCCTATTTGCATGCCGCTTGCAGAGATTCTTACATAACAAAGTCACCACTTTAACTTAATTGGATCAGATTTTAGGTTACTACATTAAAGAATGATACTGAACTTACTTTGGGAAGTTTTGCATATTTCCCTGTTCTGGTATCTCTGATAGTAGCAACATCCAGGAACGTTGTTTCCTAGAAACAAGAAGCAGAAATCATCTTCGATACTGCATTCAACATGTAGGCACCCGTCCAAATATGGGTTTAGATACAAGTCATCCTTTGGCAAAGTGCAAAAACTATGTGATTTACTTTTTTTACTGTTTACTGTTTGTGTGAAGAATATTTGACTGCAATGTCTTTTAACATCGTGTAGGAAAGTTGGAAGGGACAGTCACATTAGCGCTTTAAAGTCAACAACAGCATGAGCCCATACACAAACGTTCAATGTATGCCTCACTGGTTTTGTGATATGATGAAAACCAGAAGGTGCCTCAATGAGAGAGAAAGAGAGACAGAGATAAAACAGAAAAGACAGATAGTCCTCTCCATGGAGTGTGCATCACTGTTCAGCTGCACTGTGCAGCAGGATGGTGAGCCCACATCAGCACCAATCAATAATCTCCACAAGCTGCTGGGACCGAGGTGCAATGCAGCTTTCAGCTATCCCACAACTTTGGCAGATCCTGATTACATGCACATTACACACACACACTGGATGTGAGTCACTGAAACATGACTACTTCTATTTGATCTATCTTTAAATCTGTCAGGTTGTTTTTGTCTGATGCAAAAAAGCCATTTCATTTCTATTAGCCACTTAACACTTCCCTGCACCTATTGACATATTGTGCAAGGGCAGGTTTCTTCTCTTTTTCAAACTCTAGATATTGATTACCTTGCTTTGGTTGATCCAGTAGACATAAAAGCCTTTCGGATCCATCTTCATGGTGACAGGAACAGTCTTGGTGGAGTCCTTGATGGAGACAAGGGAATTAGTTTTCACACATTTTGCACATTTATTGAGTTTGAACCTCTGAAACAGAGCTGCTAGATGATGATGTGTTGATAGTAAATCATATAATTTATGCTATACAACTACCTACATTTTCCAGAACAGTTCATTATATATCACTGATTAAAGTTACTATGGTGGGATTCAAATTAAACTAATCATCAGTTCATCAGGAATGGAAAAATAAAAACTCACTGTACAGATTTTATTGAAATATTCACTCACCTCTGACCATTTTGTAAATCTCTCTCCTTTGACCAGGTAATCTTTGACCTCTGGTTGCTCCAGAAAGTGTCTTTTCTTATTCATCTTTCCCTTCTAGTGTGACCTTTGTCACAGTTTAATGCTATAACTGAAATATATCCACTCTCAGCCTGCACACCATCCCTCCATCTGTATTCAAAAGAGACACTAAAATGCAGTTTAGTGCATAGACTCTGACTGTAGTCAGGAAACACCCCGGGGGAATATGCATTGCAAATGAGGTTGACAAAAAAACAAAACAAGTAACTTGACTAAAGGTGAAAGGTATCAAGCTACTATGAATCTGAACTCTGAGCATCAAGTATCTGCAAAAAGACTGGTTTATTAA
The DNA here is from genome assembly GCF_004916995.1 of Morone saxatilis. Classification (NCBI taxonomy): domain Eukaryota; kingdom Metazoa; phylum Chordata; class Actinopteri; family Moronidae; genus Morone; species Morone saxatilis. The sequence continues at coordinate 15,416,452 of NW_023339873.1, forward strand.
AGGGTTAGTTCAAAGTTGACTCTGTGTTTTGTGGCTTGAGTGATAAATTAAGTTTCATAACTAGGATCAGGAACAAAGACCATGTCTTGAACTTATCTCATGTCCACACAAAAAGTACTTAAGCACCCCTTATCCGTTCACTTCCTCTTCGACTCGACTTCGTTTTCAAGTCCCTTCCACCAAACCCCTCTTTTTCTTTTTCCCTCTCTGTCTTAGAGCAAGGAAAGACAGCTCCCACACTCCCAGCTCCCTCACAGTCCATCTTCCCACTGCCAGCTGACACAGTCCATCTACAGACTCCTCCATCCATCCGTCTATGACCCTGATATCCTGGATCCCCCCATCCCTTCATCCTTCACCCTTCATCCCCTTACCCCTTCACCCCTTCATTCACCTTTACATACACCTTTATTCTTTATGCGCAATAAATAATTCTAATTGTATATCTTGTCTTTCTATTCTATTCTATTCTATTCTATTCTATTCTATTCTATTCTATGCCTTTGTTGTTTGTTTCTAGATGTGTGTACATTTTCAATTTTGTGTGCATCAGATATAAAACTCCTTTCACCTCCATTGTATTGATGAGGAGGCAGAAATCTCACACATGGACATCTCAAAACCTGGCAAATATATTCAGAAGTGTCTGAATGTCTAGACACCATTAGAGATAAGTGAGAAAATGTTTTCCTTGTAGTATGGGTGAACTGATCTTTTAATAAGTGATTTTGACTGCTGCTTTTCACACAGTGATTCTGAGTTGCCATTTGCTATCAACATATTGATGTTTGTTTATGGCTGCAAAGTAAAACTTGAAACAATGTCACTAGAAATGGAGGAAACAGGATGTATAAACTGTATGAAACATTACTTGTTAGCTTATTTATCTTATTGATTAATGTTGTTTTTGTTCAATGTAAATAAATGGCTGCTCGCAGCTCCACATATAGTAACATTTATATCAATACCAAATCTTAATTTACTCATCAGCTTATTGTTTTATCAAATTATGCCACAACCACCTGTCCAGGGCCATAATGTAGTGTCATTCATTACTCCAGACAGGACACTGACTGCTGTTTCAACAAAAGATTCCCAGTCATTTGGATATTATTCAAATAAACCTTAAGACCGTGCAATATCCAATGCAAACATTCTGCCAGTCAGGGACCAGACGATTGATGTTTGACAAACTGCCAGAGACTGTTTATTTTAGATGACTCATGATTCTATGAAAATGAACAAAAAAGAGGAAGAAAACTCCACATTACAGCTGATCATCATCCTCTTCCTACTCCCTATATTATAAAACATGGTAATGAAAACAATAAACCTTTCTGCAAACACCTGAATGTCAGTGTATGTGGGCCTGTGGGAGGATGGCTCGTCTCCTGTATCAGGATTGGCTGCACAGTTGAAACATTTAGTTTTGTGAGAGCCAGTCACAACAATGTACTTTATCCTTAGTCATTGGCTTAGTAGGAATGTTACAACACAGTCATATTATGATCATAATTTTACCATATACGGGTTTTGTGACACTATTTTTTTTGGGCCATTGTTGTTGTTGTTTTTTTGTTTTTTTGTGGTCCAAATCATGTCACAATCATGTGACTTTTGACATTCATGGTGCGGGTTACTTCAGGACCATGACTTCTTCACACTGTAATCTGATATGGGCCACATATAAATAATAATGTGAAACAGCTAAGCAAAAAAAAATCTAGGCTATGGCTGGATGCAGGAATGAAATGGAGGTTAAAATCAACTGAAATACTTTTTAAGTAGTAAAAGTACTTTAAAGAGTAAAAATATGAATAAGAAACTTAGGTTTGTGCTTCTGTGAAAATATATTTTTTGTTTATTATGTTTTAATTGATAGCTATGTGAGTTATTTGACACATCACTCGCCAAACGTTGCTGCCCCTTTACCTTTCACCTGTCTCACCTCTACAGCTTCCCAGAGGACATGCGCAATAACAAATTCCCGGCGCTGTCCATTGTGCTGAAATGACGCGCTGTAATTGGATCGGCCAACAGGTAGGATGAGGCCAAAAAAAAGAAAGAAAATGAAGCAAACATCTGCTATAGCCTATATGGCGCTGGTTATGCTCAAAAGTGCATCAGTGGATTGGATAAGCATTACATAATTCATAAATTCCGGTCAGTTTTCATTAATTACCACTTTGTTGGCTCATCTATCTATCTAACATTCATCCTTTCCACTTGGGTGCGCGCAGTGTAAGGTAAACACTTTGCAGCGTCACTTGGACAAGTGTTCATCCCCCCTTACAACATCCTCCTCTCCATGCGCGGCACAAGCATCCTGATGTGGAGGTGATGAGTGGGGTTTTTTTTTTCTCTCCCCCCTCTGTGCTTTCTTCTCGGGCTGCTGCACAGCTGCTGCTTCTTTAAGAGCCACCGCCCGCCCCCTCTCCTGTATTTTTAGCTGAGCCAGCCACTTCATTTGCTGGATAAGACAGACAGTTGTGTACCGTATGATCTCACTTAATCGTTTTAATAAATCAAATCTTATACTGCGGATTCACCGGGGGGCCTACAGCCAGCTGTTCCCTGGAAATGTCGTATAGGGTAGAGATTTGTCCCGCCGCTGTCGGATGCTGAAACGCGCCATCAGCCTGTGGATGCTTGATGTCCATTATGAAACGCAATGCTGCATTGGGTACCGAATATGAGGCGCAGCGCTTTTGCGATACAATGAATCACAAGAAATCAGTTTAGCTGCAAAATAGTCCTGTGGTGCGGACGGTTCAAGGTGGTCCAGCATCTTTTCTACTCAGCCCTCTGCTTCCTGTCTTCTCTCGGATTGTGGATAACAAGAAGGCTTCAAGACGGAGGGGGTGGTGGAGCATCGAGGAAAAAATAGGGGCAATATGAGAGAGCGGGACTTCATGCCCAATATGGAGAGGGGTAAACCTGCTACTTATACGGGGGACAAAAAGGCTAAGATGGCTGCTAAGACTAACAAGAAATGGGTGAGACTAGCCACTGTTTTTGCATATGTATTGTCCGTGTCCTTAGCAGCCATTATCCTGGCGATTTACTACAGCCTCATCTGGAAACCTACCAGTGCATCCTCTTCTGCGGGGAAGCCGGGGGTGCCCAATGAGGTCACCCCCACCGCAAACATCTCAACTAATTTTTCCACAAGCAGCAATGTCTCAGAGTGGAACTCTACACAGACAGGGCTGCTATCTCTCAACCAGACCACGCAGGGGAAAGGACTCTACGGTCACCCGAGCGTGGAGAGATCGGACACTTCGGGCAGGCAGACGCACACGTCCGAAGCCCGAGTGAACCACTACATCCCGTCAAGCACCGCGGAGTCTGGCGCTGCGCTCAAGGAGGACGAGGGGGAGAGGGACGCGCACAACCGCGACCCCAACCAGGCGGCTGCAGATGCTGCCACTGTTCCTCCAACCTCCCCGACGAGCCGAGCCGGTCCCTGAGAGGAGACTGATCGGGCCTCATCTCCACCACCACCACCACAACCCCCCTGTCACACATAAACTGACCCCAACATGGAGTGTTTTACAGACTCAAAGCCGCAGGTCGGATAACACACATGGTCTTGTTCTTTAAAGTCGTTTTGCAGAGCTTCTAATGGATGCTGGACTGCACATATGAACTGATCTCGCTCTGAATCCCCCGTGGCTAAGAAAAGAGGAGACCTTGCTTCTTCAATGAACACTGTTTCCCCTTCAACACCAACTATGCTTTTTTTTTTTTTTAGGCCATCTGTATGCCTTAAATCGGTGTGAGTCTACTTTACCTCGGACAGCTTCTGAGTCCACTAGCCTGCCTGTACAAGAGTGGCATAGATATTTTGTTAAATTAATAGGACACAGGCTCCAGAGATGCTTTTTGGTTTTACAGGACATATATATGTCTCACAGGCACACAACGCTTAACATCACTGCCATTCATCGGCTGGCCTAGATCAATACTGCATTACTGCATTTTACCATAGGCTGTATTTCTTTGTCATGGATCAAACCTGGATTCCGAGTAGAAGAACCTGCATTATTGAGTTATGCTCAGGTATGTGCATATAACCATGTAAATGTATTGTGTATTTGGTTATGTACATATAGGGCAGGCATACATCTTTTTGGCCTAGATGAACTTTTAGTGTAATTAGATGATTTTTATTAAAGGTACAGTATGTATAATAGGTATAACTATATCACAAGGTACAAATAAACATCCTTAGAAAATGATTCATTTCTATGGTTTTATAATAGATCTGTGTAAATCATGAATTAATCACTGAAATTATCCTGTATGTTGATGATATTTTATTTATTCAGAGCCAGAATGGATAATATATATTCAAATAAATGTTAGGTTTTTCCTAACATCTTCCAAACTGAAAGGTCCAATTGATTTAAATTAACTGTGGTTCACTTCAGACTATTAAAGGAAAGTAGAATGTGCAAAACCCACATTCATTGATTGATATGAAGCAGCAGTATCAACAGAAATAATAATAACCATACAGATACAAAGAGCACTCAGTTTATGGTCATTCCCGTGAAATTTCGATGGGGGGGCGCTTTAAACACCTGATGGAAGGGTCCAGTGTGTGATCAGAGGGACTGTCTGCTCCTCGTGTAAAGAGAAGCATTCATCTCCCCAGTCTGCCACAGTTCAGTCGCTGCAGCTCTCACTCGAACCACTTCACACAGTCACATGTGGTGAACTATGAAGTGGAAATAAGACCAACCACCCCGTGCGCTCTCTCAGCAGCATGTGAGGGAGGTGTATTGATTTGAGAGCTCTGTTGCTGCACTGTACAAAACAGCAAGGAACACATTACACAATACTGCTTGGTGCTATTTTAAACCAAAAAGGACTGTTTGCCTGAAAGGTTTGGTTTCCATGCCGGCGGTGACAAGCATCATTCACTATCACACCGAAAATAAAACAACTTGATTCCCGCTGAGCAGCCAGTGCTTCTACGATGTGATATAAATAGTAATGACATGCAATGTTGTGTTTATATGACAGATTTTCAGAACCAAAGCCAAGGTATGTGTCTGGTGAGCTAAACAGGAAGTCCATTCATCAGGGAAGACAGCACAAGACACAAACATCCCCCATCATCACAGCACAAACCATGTGTGCTGGAAAAATGTAATACAAAGTGTGCATAACACAATGACAGACCTGTCAATGCCGCTGTTGCCTCTGTATATACTTAGCACGGCCTTGACAGATGTGTTTTCAGTGCCTCTTGTGGCTTCTTGTAATGTATGAGAGGAGTAATGACCAACCTATTGATGAAGGAATTCATCAGCCATGACAGTTATTGCTGGAGGCTACAGCTGAGTCAGGACACAGCATCTGACCTTATGACTCTTGAAAGCAGTCACCAAGGCAGATGATTACATTATCTGATGTGAAATCAGTCATATGTTACATTAGAGTGCAGTATAGGATTAATTTGTTTTGTGGCTCAAGCCAGGTAATGGATTACATTGCATAGTTTCTTTAAACAGGAAATACATTGATCAAATCCTTAAAAAAGCCAGTTGTCACAGCTGCTTACCCTGTCATTTGTGTTTAACAGATTTCAGCTGTATTGCTCAATTTAATGCCAAATCTAATGCCAAAAGCAAAACAATTGCACCATCCACCAGACAAATGAGACAATGTACAGTAAGACTGACTATATAGGAAGATTTGCTGCGATTTATAATGCTAATAATGTAAATTAGCACATGCATAAACATCCAACCATAGAAAAATGACCTGAATTGTGTCTGATACACTTTTAGCTCAATTCCCTAGTTTAAAAAATCTGCAAATTACATCCACTCTTTTGTCCTTATTAAAAAACCCTGAACCTAATGGGCACATACGTCATTCTGCAAAGCGAAGCTCAAACATCCAAATGAAGTGACAGTAAACAAAACACATTTTTGAGTGGAGGGGGCTTTAAAGTTCTGCTTCTCAGAAAACTATTCTCTTCATCAGATGTGACATGTTTGGGGGTGACACATTACAACCAAGAGACCTTTTCAGCAAAGCCAGAGGAATTAAAGACCTTTCAATATACCATTCTTTGAGCGAGACGGCATCACAAAAGTTATGAAATATTAACATGAAGTCCTGCAATACAGGAGAACAATATGAAGGCAGTGAACAATTTTTCAATTAATAAAAGGGCAAAAGTGTGGAGTGATGCATAATAAAACAAAAGTAAAGCTGTGTGTATACTTGGGAACTGTGTTGTCATCTTTCAGGGAGTGTATAATGTCGTAATGTCGTAAGACTTTTTTAAAAATAAATTTTTAAATCATTGCTAGTTTGTAGTGCTAAAATACTGTGTGACACTCAGGTATACAATAGGTAATCAGTAACTGTAATTCTATGAAGCTTATGATAACAATGTATTCGTAAGGAAATGTCACAGAACAAAACATTATATTGAAAAAAAGGCTTTGTTTATACAGACAGGCTTTCGAAGGCTTTGATTACAGGGTGCTAACACAAAGAACCAACCTCAGATCAATATGTCAGACAGCACGGTGACACCTTGTCAGCCTAGCCTCCTGTCTCCAGGCTGGCGGGGTGGGGGGTGGGGGGTGCACAGCCTCTGCTTAATCAGGGCAGCTGCTGAGGCGTGGTTGTTACATCCTGAACCATGCCAGGCCCAGGGGGATGACGCACAAGCTCAGTGGGGACTGCCAACCTGCCTGTGTGAGGTTCTGTCAGGGTCGCAGGGCCAGGCCAGACCTCGGTTCCACTTAACCTACATCAATCAACTGAAATGAAACACCTCGAGAACCTCTGGCGTTGCCTCACTGTGTTTAAAGCATATGAAGCAAATAGATGACCCCATTTAGCTTGAAGCTTGAAGCAATAGTTCAACATTTTGGGAAATACGGTTATTCACTTTCTGAATGTAGAACATTGATATCACTGTTGTATCTATCCAGTAGATACAATATTACAGCCAGCAGCCCATTAGCTTAGCTTAGCACAAAGACTGGAAGCTTGGAAGCAGCTAGCCTGGCTCTGTCTACCATCGCCTCTAAAAAATAAAAATAAAATTCTCTGTAAATTCACTAATTAACAAAATATATCTGTTTTTATTCATTCGAATAAGACCTGACGTGTAAGAAAGACAGGTTGTGGTATTTACCAGAGGTATGTGCCGGACTATTTCTTGGCCAGAGGCAGTGAGGAGTCTTATACTTACTGTGATGTTGACAAGATACAACATGTTGTAAGCACTTATGTCTCATATTTTCTTTTAAACAAATTCTCTAAGCACTTGTACTGTAGCACTGAATATCCTTTTAGTTATGTATAAAAATAGATACGCTGTTTTGGGTGATACCTAGCTGTTTACGACACAAAGGTATCTGCCAAAGGAATGTAATGTAATGTAAATGTAATGATAAGTGAGCTTTAGAGGTGCTGGTAGGTGAATTTTGTTATCTTTGCACAGAGCCGGTTTATAGTATTGATGCTAAGCTAAGCTAATTGGTTGCTGGCTGTACATTCAAATTCATAAGACATGAATGAAAATGGTATCAATCCTCCCGTCTAACTGTTATTGCAGTTTGAACTATTGCTTTGTACTAATCCCTAAATCATTATGCAGTTAAACGTTAACCCCGAGCATCATCATATCCAGATTTAGTGACAGTATTTAGGAGTATGTATGTCTCCGAGCCACAAATTTCTACCACAGCACAAAAACAAAAAGCCACACACAAACAGGATCCTGTGTGATCTACTATGACAGGTCTCAGCACTACCTTGCTTTAAAGCTGCTTTGAGCTCTTTTTTTAATCTTTCCTCAGGAAGGCACGCTTCTGAAGCCTCTCTCCACTGCAGAGTGCAGCTGACATAATCCTACACTGCACTTCAATCCTCTAACACAGCCTACAGGACTTATTTCCATAATATCAACTCCCCCACTGTAGTGTACTATTGCGTCAGACCCTTCAAACTAACTAAGCTATCTTACAAAGTGAACCAGGAGTGTTATAGACTGTGTTTTATAATACCATTTGCAGGAATCAAAAAGTTTTGGGCTGAAGAAAACAAGTTTTCAAGGAGAGTGAGGCTGCTGATCTCTCTGTACAGACGGACAAAAGCCTCAGTGGCAGAAGGCTGCTATGGAGACAGCCTTGGGAGGAGATAATTAAAATAGTAGCACCTATGGGAGGTCCCACCTGTAGGGCCGAGAGGGAGCCGTTTCCAATGTAACAGCCCAGCAGAGAGCTCATCTGAAATTAATCAAATGCACCATGAAGGCAGACTCAGGGGACCGAGGCATAACTATATGGTCTGTTGATGCCGCAATGTGCTCTACATTTCTGTCTCAGCTGCCCTTCCTTCTCTCTGAGACTTACTAAAGTGACCTTATTTTTCTCCAATGACATAAAAACTCCCCAGAGGTAGAATTCATACACATTTGATATTACAGGTGCATGAGTCAGTGAGAGACAGGGGAGGGATAGGGTAAGAGAGGGTGACAGTGAAACAAAACGATTGCCAGTCATAATTTGAGTTTGAAATACAGAAAAACTTTATTGATAGTCTGTATGACTCCTTCCAAACGGTTCTACAGTAAATGAAGCTATGTTGCACACAGATTTTAATTAGCATGAGCACTATGAACGGTAAAAAGCTGGGATCACACCTTGACACACGCTCATACACGAGCACTCACAATCATTCCTTCATCATGAAAGTATGTGAAAACATGGAGGACAGCAGTGGACACCCAAGTGGAGCAAGACAATTGTAACCACCCCTTGAATGTGACATTTAAGCGAGGGGACAATGCAGATGTCTACTAACTAAATGAAGTGCTAAACAAGGACAAATGTACAACTTCTCTATGGTTGTAGGTCCTAAATTTCATACAGGGAATTTTAAATATTTCAGAGGTAATCTGTATTTTCCAACAGATGTTTCATTTACCATCCATTAAAATTCCATATATAATATAGAATAAGGCCCATTTTCAAAACAGCACAACATCCTTCTTGATGGCTGGACGGGCCTCAAACCGTGTGACTCGTGTCTTGATTTTCCCAGTGTGCTTCTAGTAGATTCCTGATGATTTTTATGTAACCACAGTTTAAGCAGACCAGGCCCTGCAGCTCAGAGCATGTCCACTATGTTCTCTACTGACTGGTTACATAACTGTTTACTATACTGTAGCGTTGACAAAAGCCAAAAACTTCTTTGAGGAGTTCTTGTAAGGCTTCTCATTATAGTTGCCACTTGATACCAATAATAAAATAATTGGCAATAAATAAATACAAACAAATCCATACATGTCACAGAGAATAAACAGCTACTATAATGCACATAAACATTGTTTTAGAATTGCAAAAATCCTTCTAGTTAACATTCTGTTGTCCAAATGGAGAGGCAAATAAATAAAATCAATAGTGAAGTTGCACTGTTAGTACAGTACATTTAACACTACTGTATGTTATGATACAAAGCATGACATAAAGGTACACCTTCAGTATATGAAGAAGCCAATATGCAAGGCACAACAACTGGCTAAATTCTTAATTAAGCCTTTCAAAAAATATTAGTTGTCTTTCGTGAGAGAACAAATTACAAAACAAAGCTGAAGGGGAATAACAGCTGAATCCCAGTGTTTTGACTGTGAATTAAAGGCTGAACGCTCGTGGACCTGGATATTTTCAACATCTCAAGAGTGTCGGCCCCACAGGGGCCTTAACAGAGAACAAGGTTGGAGGCTGTTATGTACCTGGACTCTTTAACACTGGGTGCTTAAAAACAGCATGAGCAAACTATTACAGAAAGTAATGTACTTCCCAAATTTAGTTTGTGATTAGTCTTTTCGATTTCATATCTCTGTCTATTGTTTAAATTTGAGAAACTACAGGCATACATTACAATTACATATTAAATGCTTAGAAGCAGATCTGTCTGTCTGTCAGTCTGCGGAAGACTAGATAATTGGGATCCAGCTGTAAATAAACTCTAAAACAATAACAATGTGTTAAAGGGCAAGTTTGAGATTTTGGTGCCACAGTGTCACTGATTACTTTTTAAAACAGCCACATATTTTCATATCAGTAATGTGGATTCTCCTATTAGCTGACTAAAATTAAAGGGGCACTCTATCAATTTCTAAATCTACCTCGATGAAATTGGAGAGACAGATTACAATAAGAATAGCCTAAATCTATGTAGCCTAAAACATCCTGACTTTTAGTCCCTAGTATGGGTCAAGTTCCAAAAACACTGGATACTTCATTTCCCATAATCCAACTTGATAGCATTTCTTTGTTAGATCATCTCTGTCGGGAAAACATCACACCCCGAGTTTGTATCGTTGACGTTTCATGATCATTTTGTGATATGACATCAATATAACATCATCAGGGTTATTATGTCAGACTTTATTAAGCTCCTCCAGAGTCACAGAAGAAGAGTGGCCCTTTAAATGTTCTTAATAACAAAAACATTTATGTCACTAGTGATATTTTAGAAATGTCTTGGTCAGTGGCCAATAAGACAATGAGTCTCAAATGTGCCCTTCAATAATGTATTGATTAGCAATTTGTGACTGATGCTGGAAGCAGTTAATAAATAATATCTACTCACAAGTTTTGAGTGTAGAAATACAGACTCTACTGTAGGTCTGTCACTAATCTATTGTCATATAATACAGGCTTCCTTTCATTTATTGAAAATACCTCTGAGGAAGAGTCAGGCACTAGATAATTTGACTGTGGCTGTTTATTAAGTTTATTTTCAAGGGCTACCTATGTGTAATTGATTAGCTAGCCTCCTGATATGTAGCTTGAAATTTTCATACAAATGTAAACATTCAATGATATTGCACTCAAGCAGCATACAAACATACTGAATAGTATGTCAGCACACGTACTTTAATACTCATAAAGTGCTTGGATGTAAAAAATATTTGATTTTGCAGGCAAAACCATTCCTTCGTCAAATTTTAGATATTGGAAAACTTCCACAAGTGGGACACGCCACAGCAAAATTAAACCATGGTTTTGTGTGTAAGCCATAAACAGGGTATCTCAAGTGAGATACCTGAAGCAAAATGATGCATCCAAAAACAAAGAGGCAAGGCTCTGTGTTACTGTGATTTGGCTTCAGTATTTACATCCCAAAAATGTCAATCAAACAATCTTCCCATGCTCTCTTGCCTGCAAAAAAGAGAGAGAAACATACACAAAAGTATTAGTTACAACTAACTTCTTTTCCATAATTCACATAGCCAGTTTATTCATCTGATTCCCACCACTTCTCTTTTCTACATGAATGATTTAAGCAGGCGGTTATATATTATCAATCTGTTTCAGTGGTGGATGAGATGAAGAGGCATTCTCTCATGAGACTATTTCTCCTGCACTCCAACAGGCCTCAGAGGTGGTGAATACACTTAAACCCGAAATTGGATATTACACAGCTGCACTGCAGATATACTGCCTGTCTCTCTCTTCATCCATTTAACTCGTCATTCATTTGCACTTCTCTCCATCGGCCCATTTACACATCTATTGATTCTCCCATCCCTCTTCCTGTCTCTCACACTGACCTTGTCACTGCTGGTGGAGTGTGTTGGGTGTGTCTCTCCTGACTCCAGGCTCAGGACTGACAGACCAGACTCTATTAGTTCCTCTTTGGAAGAAAAATTAGCTTCGTTATATACCATCCAGATGTAGTGTCAGAAAAAGTCAGGGCTACTGAAGCTATTGCGTACCTGTGTTTGTGTTGCTGATGTTGCACTTGGCAAGCTCTACAGGCTGGACAGAGGTCTCCTGTAGAGAGGCACAGGCTTTTTCAGGGGAGAGGGAGCTCGGAGCTGTGGAGGGGGTGCTGTCTTTTTTAGTACATTCGGTTTCAGAGGCCTGCTGCTGGGCAACAGGAGGAGCAGACGGACCACCTCCTTGATCCTGAGGACTACCATCATCCTGCTGGGCACTTTCAAGAGGCTGATGTGGCCTTTGCACTTCAGGTTGGGTTTTTTTAGGTGAGGAAGCTTTTAAGAAGCTCAGACTTCTTGATTCTGAGCTGGCAGAGTCCTGGGAGCCTGTGGTTTGCTTTGTGTGAGTGCCCTGGACGAGTTCTTCCGAGAAGTGTACTTTTTTCTCTGAACCCCGAGGGGACGAGGTCTCTGCCTTCCCCTGAGTGGGGGTGTCCTCTCTCAGGGTAGCAGCTGGCACGGGAGCAGTGGATCCACTCACCTCCTCAGATGCACTCAGTGAATCTGGGCTGGGCGACAGCTTCAGTTTTGAGTCGTGATCTTTCAGATCTTCTACCTCAGCATCTGTGAGGGCGTCGAATTCCTCCAAGAATTCCTCTAATGTTGTGTCAGACGTCTAGAGGATGAGATAAGAACAACAAATAAGGTTGGTGTTTTTTTTTTTGCTTCTTTAGTAACATTAATTGACAAATTCATATTTACACTCATACAGGTTTGATATCTCACCTGTAGGTTCTCTTCGTCTTCATTTGCCTGCCATCTAAAAAATAAAGGTACTTTTATCAAAAGATTTTCTGTAATGTGTTCTTCTTGTGTCCATTATGACATACTCCATAAAACTCCATAAAAAGGTTAAAGAAATAGCTGGAGGAAAATGTTTGTTAGATGAGAACACTGATACTCTCATATATGAATAGTAAATATGAAGTTACAACAAGCAGCTACTTAGCTTAGCATAAAGAAAGGAAACAGGTGAAAAGAGCTAGCCTGGCTCTGCACTGAGGTAACAAAATCTGCCTTCCAGCTCCTCTAAAGCTCACTAATCAACATGTTATGTCTCATTTGCTAAGCTAACCATCTCCTGGTTGTAGCTTCATATACCGTGGAGACATGAGAGTGGAATCAATCTTCAATCATTCGGCCAGCTATGACGACAGCACAGCCTGACAACTAGAATATGCTAGGACACACCTGAATGCTGTTTAGCATTTGTCCCCTGACCCTTACCTACAACCATCACTGACACACATGGAGAGAAAACCATCTGGTGCATTACACTGTCACACTCAGAGGTCATAATGCCTCACTTCCAGGTCTGTGGCCTTGTGGCTTTTTGAGGTTATGAGCAATGCTTGTGTAACACACACTGAAAGCCTCCTCACCATCCAGCACAGTAGCTTGTTTCACAACAGAGGAAAGCTGGAGGAGAAAAAACGATTGTAGTGAGACATGAATGAGGCCTTCCGGGTTATTTAGTCAGCTGCCCCAACTTCTAAATCAAGTCTCATGACATGGAGGGGAATTTGTACATTAGGCCACAGTGCAGGAAAACAACACAAATTCCCACATTTGTTTCATGTATTTCATTAGTCATAGCGTGTTTTTCTCCTAACCCTAACCCTTAGTTGAGGCTGTGGTTGGAGAGACCCAGATGGTTAAATCAACTTTAACATCCAGCTGTTGTGTGCGTGGCACTAATGTTTATGATGTTTGGCCGTTACTGACCTCCTGGCTCTCCCAGTCAGACGATCTATGCCTTTTGCTTTACTGCTCATCACCAGCACATTTTTAGTTCCCTTGTCTTTGCCTCGCTTCTCGTGACCTAGAACAGAAGAATACTGAAAGTTTAACACAATTAAATTACATTTTACATTAAAGACATTACTCTTTCTGCTGAGACAACAGTATATCTTTAAAGGGAAACTCTGGTATTTTTTCAACCTGGACCCTATTTTGCCATGTTTTGTGTCTGCCTAAGTTATGGTTTTAAAGGGTTTAAAACACCAACGTCACACAATAACACAAACTAACTGAAATAACGGCTGTTTCTGGTTAAAACGAAAAGGACCTCTTTAACTAAAAGGTCTGTCTCTGTAGGGATTCTTTCCGTAATGTTGTCAGAGACCTAGAATAACAACATCAGCCCACTAAAAGCCCTTTTAGTGGACTTTGACGGTACGCAATTGCCCCAAAGGATTGTGTTGCAGCCCGTTTTACAGCTGCCGACTGCAGCCCTCACTCAATACTAGACCAATTTCAAAAAATGTTGTCTCCATTAGTCACTTATAAACATGGGAAAATAGGATCCAGCTTGAAAAATACAAAAGTTTTCCTTAAATGGTTTCCTCGCTGTGTGGGCTAAAGTGTCTTTGAATTTCAGAAAAAAAAATATAGATTTTCGAGCCACCCCCAACGTTATCTGCCTATCTCTTCCTGGCTGATATCCCACCAGTTTACCCAGTTTAATGAATCCCACATGAATTGCGTCCTACATTATCCTGTTTCAACTTGAAAAATGAGAATGAGAATGCTGCTTCACTGAGACTTCAGAAAATATATATAATATATAATTAATATATAATATATATATAATTCAGCTTCTCTGTACGCTATATAATGAATTTGAAGCACTGAACTAATGAATAAATAATAATTAAGCACTAAGATACCTCTTGACTCAGCACCCGCCCTGGATTGTCCTCGTCTAGCATTTCGTCCACCTGGAATAAACATAATGCATCATGTTAACATAATATTTTGATGTGAAAGAATTTTTTATTGCTTGTGCTCTTAGTTTGGACTGTGTGAATTCCTCACCTCTGCTAGAAGGCCCCCAGTCTCTGTCAGGGAGGGATTTGTCTGAAAACCTAAAAGCAGAGCTTCAGTTTGGGCAGAAACACAAACCAATGCAGACAGTGTATTGGTTATTTCTCAAAATAAGTTTTCCTTTTTTGTTCAGGTGACATAACAGCACATCTCCACCCTGATCAACAAGCTCTTCATTTATTATTGGCCTAAAATGTGAGATTTTGCAGAATCAGTGAGAGGTTTTGCCTCATGAGTCACACCCTTGAGTTTTACATCCAGTGAGACCATCTAAATTGTTGAATCAGAAAAACATTTCCTCTTCTATTCTTACTCTAGGGCCTTGTTTAAGCCTCACCAAATAAGGCATGGCATCCATCCCTTATCCCAAGCCAAAAATAGCTGCTCCTCCCTTGTCTCTTTACATTTTGATGCTCCCTTAAACAGAACATTGATTTACTCTGCAGCTTGGTCATTCTTTGTACGACAGCCGGGTTTGTTTGAAATCTAACAAACACTTAAAATGAATGGGGAAGCTGTGATCAAACTAAGTCTTGAAAATGTGAGAATGCACAAAGTAGTACATACTGTTAAATGATTGCACCACCAAATAATTATGTTTCAGGCAAATTGTATAACAACATCCTGTGACTTGATGAGATTTAGTCTTGTGATCATGTGGCAGGACATGTAGTCCAGATACCTCATCTAATGGATTCTTCCACTGAATAAACTAACTAGAAAGAAGGCTGCTCGTGAGAAAGCGTTTCTCTAACTTCAGGATAAAAAGAAGGGGAGAGAAGCAACATTGTGATTATTTAAAAAACTATTAACTAATGAAGCTAGTAACTTAGCAGACCACATTCAAATAAAGTTACTATGTGTATTATGACAACAGTATCTTTTAGGGAAATATGCTAATTCACTTTCTTGCAGAGCTATAGATGAGAAGATTGATACCGCTCTCATGTCTGTCTGTTAAATATGAAGCTACAGCCAGCAGACAGTTAGCTTAGCATAAAGACTAGAAACAGGGGCATTAGCTACCCTGGCTCAATCCTAACCAGGATCTTCAATGCTGATTATGAACATGTCTCTAGTTAGGGGTGCTTGTTCCAGCATTTAACCACAAATCCTTTTCATTTTATTTCATTTTTACATTTCTTTTTTAAGATATCTTTTTTAAACAAACAAGATATAACATGTTAATTAGTGAGCTTTAAATGTGCTCGTAGGCTTTTTTTTCTCCTTTGGACAGAGACCGACTACCTGTTTCCAGCCTTTATCCTGCTTCCTTTATGCTAAGCTAAGCTAGATTGCTGCTTCTCATTACGTCTCAGTGAGAAAATGAATACACGTATTTTCCAAAATGTTGAACTAAAAAAGACAATCTAAGGGGGGGATTATTGGCACTATGCCAACATTATTAAAGGTTAAACTAATAGGATGAAGAAACATCTTATTTTATAAAACACTAAATAACTATCTACTATCTATCTCTACTCTCCTTCAACAAGTACCGACAAGTGGCCCTTGATAAGCATTTTATCCCCTATTGCTCAGTGGCCAACGGGAAGACTCTGTGAATGTGAAGCTGTGCATTGCTGGAGAAGATTAAATATGATCAGTCAATATTTCCTAGACAAATATAGATTAGAAAAGGCATAAAAATAGAAAATGAAATACCACCCAGAGGAACAGCTGTAAGAAATCATCAGACATCAGCACATGAAGTGCCCGGGGAAGGCTAAGTGCTGAGAAGTCTTACATGTTCTCGGTTTTGTCCATGTCCCACGCCCGTCTCCACTGGCCCTTGGCATTTTTGTGACGTGCCACTCTCTCCCTGTCAATCTGCTCACGCTCTTTCTTCCACCGCAGATACTCCTCCTGCTCCTCTTTCGACGTGGGGATGTTGAGGTCTGTGCTGGCCTGTGGGCTCTCAGGCTCCTTAGCAGAAAAACAGTTCATTGTATTTTCATGCATAAAAACAATAAGCCCTCTTCATGTAGATTTATATGATGGCACTGCCACTCATTAGTAATGAAGCACTGGCACTGAAACATGACTGAATCAGAATGCACGCACACCACTCGTAGTGTCACATTATAATACATCTGAAGCATCACTCTACACACTAATCAGAGCAGTGAAGGGAACAAGCTCAACAATGGGCTCACATTAAGCATTGGTGGTCATAAACAAGAACAGCTTATCATCTCTGAACAAATAATTCAACAGCAACAGGGCAATATACAGACCAGAAGGGTTCAAAAGAAAGGGAACGAACAAGGATATTTCTGGTATTTTCAAATATTCTACATTACTGTAAATCCCATTTGATTTCAAATAGCTTCTTATTTGTCTACCGTGATGACTGCAAGGCAACACAATCAAATTCTTTGAGACAATATTCCGGGAAAAGTGCAGCTTACAATAAATGCAATTAGGTCCGCTTCCCCTCTTAACCTGTTTATTGATGACTGTGATGAGAGCAGAAAATATTGCTTAAGACTGTAATCCTAAACTGAGAGCTGATGTAGGCTCTTTAACACATCAAAGGGGACAGAGGCTGTGTGCTCTTGTTACAAAGTGCTGGAGCGAATCAGGACTGCAAACACTGCTGTGCTTGCTCCAAGGGAAATCACATAAAACACCAGTAATCTCAGAGAGAGAGTGCTCATCAGTGCTTGGTTTGTTATACAGCAGGAGGGAGATGATGTTTCTTTCTAGAGAAAAATAAAAAATTGCTTGAGAGAAAAAAAATCAACATGCAGCTCATGCACATTATGTCAGACGGAGAAAAACATCACAGTGCCGGTAAGAGACCATGATGGGTGATGTTTTCCCCTCAGGTGTGGACCAATCACAGCCAAGTAAACATGTTGCCTTCCTGTGTGCAGTTATTGGAGAACATGACATCTGTGCTCATCCCTCTGTTTTCCATCTTCTCTCCCCTCCCTCTTCTCTTCCCCCCTCGGAGGACCTCAAGGGCCACAAGGGAAGGTGCTTCTCGCATGTTCCAACAGGCTGTGCTCTGCTGCCACCCCAGCCGCCCTGCTAATTAGCACTTTTCAATTTTTCGCCTACATGAGGCCTCGCAGGGAGGTTGTCAGGGGCCAAAGTAGGTGGGGTGGACGAGTCTAGCGAGGGCTAAGAGAGAGGGACTGCGTGCAAATTTAGATTCAAGATTGAGAAAGGGCGAATAAGAATGAGCATGCTCTTATTCTGGACTCCTTAACAGCTTCTTCTCCTCCTTCAAGGCTGCACTGGTTTAGGCCTGAATATGCCAGAAGAGGTTTACGATATATTTGTTAATCAAAACAGCTAACAAAGCCAAGGGTTGTCTGACCTTTACCTCTTACACAAAAAACACCTGAAAAAAAAAAAAAACCCAACTCAGCTTGGTATTTCCTTGAGCACTCGCTCGGCTCGCAGGCACAGAGAGGCATGAACAGCATCACTTGTCATGTGGCGTATTCGGTGGGCCTTTGAAGCCCGTCCTCCCTGCTTACCATTAGCCTGTTTATTGCACGTCTGATCTGCGAGACAGCTCTGAGCTACTCCAGCAACGTTAACACGTGAGCCAGCGGGAGGCAGATGGGGACAAGCACTAGAAAAGGG
>NW_023339873.1:15434747-15443229 GCF_004916995.1 Morone saxatilis
AAGCACTAGGAAAGGGGGGGGGGGGGGGGGGGCGACGTGACGGCTGAGCGCATATTTGCATTTATGTGTTTTTGTGTGCTCACCTAGTGGCGCTGTCATATGGAAACCTTGTATTTATTCGTTTTCATTTCAGTGACCCATGTGAACTGTGTCCTGAGATGTATTACAGATAGTGACAATGTGCACATTAATATGTCATGTGTGTTTATGTAGGTGTGTGATTATGGTACCTGGCATTGCTCTGAAAGCCTGTGATGCTCCTCAGTGTGCTTCTGCCCTTGTTTAACCTCATCCTGTCAGAGAGGAGACACGAGAAAAAAAGGAAGATGAGCATAACAACAATAAGGGTGACACAGCAACTTGTTGGCAGCCAATTAAACATGGTTGTAAAGACTCACATTACTGCTGCCATAAACAGTAAAAGCCAATCAAGCGAGAGCGCAGACGTTAAGATTAGGAGGCCTACACTGCCCCCAAGTGGACTCGTGGTGCTATAGTGTAATTTGGCACTGGTGGTTCAGTTTTAAGTGTCCCCCCCTTTGCGATGAGGTCATCAGAGCAGAGTGCAGTCGGCAGGTGGTTGAACTTCGGTGGTTTGGAAAATAAAACTCATCTTACTGCAGGTAAAGAATTATGTGAATTTTGGTTCTGGTGTATTTCTGACTGCAAAGATGTGCTCCGGTGAACACAGAGGATGAGTCATGCTGCCATTAACAGCAACAAAGAGAGGGGAAAAGACAACAAAGGACAGAGTGGTGTAGTAGTGCACCTACAGACAGTGACACCCACACATACACACTTGCGCGCACTATCCTACCCACACTCGAATTCAGTCTGGCTTATACACAAACACAAAAGACCCCTGACTACCTAGATCCTTTTCTTCTTTCTCCTTTGACTCCTTCTTCTTCTCCCTCTCTGACCCTTTCCTGGCACCTCGCCAGGCCTGACTCTTTGGCAGCATAATGAGCCTTTTCAGAGTGAGAAGGCAGTCGAATGTTAATTAGATCAAATCGGCCCTTTCAGGGTGGTGGGAATGGGGAAACAATCTTGCTAGAGGAGAGCAGACCACTTAAGGTTCCAGAGAGGAGAAATGGAGGCTGGAAACAGATGGTGGGCTGCCAGGAGTATTTCCCCTTCTCTGCCCCTGTTTTTTCCTCACCCCTCACTCTACATTTTCTTTCTCCTGTCTATCTCTCTCTCATAAGTGTGAACTGACAGTTTAGCCATGGGGTACTCCCGGACGTTACAATTTCCCGGGGACACTGCCAAATAACCACACCCCTCTCGCAGAGATTTCCAGGGTGTCTAACACACACACACTCGTTAGACAAATATTTCAGAGGCAGGGCAAAACCATAGCAATGTGCAGGTTATCATGGATTTTTTTTCTACACAGATATTTTTCTAACACTTGCCAGATAGATCCATGACATTTTCTCCTCCCGTCAACAGCCCTTTTTTTCACAGCTTTTTCCCCTGCCGCTCTCATAAACCACGTTAAATGATACTGGTGAAACAGCGAACACATGGAAACCGGGTCTCTGGGATTCACAGATGACTGGTGCACTGGAGCGCTGGCTACTGTTCAAGTGCTGATTCAGTCCACATAATAAATAAAGGGGGACAGACCAAGCGGGCCAGAAATAAAGGCAGGAGAGCAGCGTGATCAGCCCATAGATTTAGTGCACATTAACTCAGACGTGCCAGTGAGCAGCACTCAGTGTATCAGCCAATCAGAGGCAGACGTACTGTTTATATATACATATTTAGAAAGACACTCTGCTGGTTTTTTTGTCCAGAGACCCCCTCCTACGAACAGACTGTCTGTGTTTACAGTGGTGAGGATCAGCTGTCTGTGCTGTGCATCAGCGTATTGATTGAGCAGCTTGTGCGAGTGTGTCTGTGAGTGCGTTGATGTATGTGTGTGTGTGTGTCAGGCTTCAGACTGAGGCAGAGCAGCTGTTTTAGAGTTACTGCATACCCGGGGGGGCCTAAGGTCAGTGTCAGTGTGACATTTCACAGCCCAACCGGGGGTACCGCTTGTGCACTTTCTGTGTTAAACATGGGAACTGAGACCTACAATATACAGTAAAGCTATTCATGAAATATAGTATCTCCCATCTCATACTATTTATAACAAGGCCTTTTGTTTGGAGAGCTATTAAAGCATCTTTCTATCTTTCATGGCCCTAGAGGGACTCTGTGAACTTCACAGCCTGTTCCACACGCCCAAAGGCACCTACACAGAGGTTGAGTTATTTATTAAAATACAACAAAAGCTCATCAGAGGGAGAACATTTAATAAATAACCAAATGCAGATCCCACTGTCCTGGCTGCATAAAAAAAGGTTTTATGCATATTGAGGTGTATTCGTTAGACTATGACAGATTTTTTTGTTTAATAATAACCCCTGTATTGTGATATGCATGGCCAGATTTTTGCCTATACACAACCTTTTCATCTAGGCCTTTTGAAGATTCTTGACTTGTTAAAGGGTCATTCTTTGGCTTTGAAAAGAGCGGTACAGTGGCTTCGGTTCCCCATCAGAAAGGGCTGTCTGAAAAGGTCTATCTCTGTAGGGATCCTTTCCATAATGGTGTCAGACACTTAGAATAATTATCTGAGCCGTTGTTAGTAGCAAAAAGTAGAGGATATACTTTGACAGGGTCATTTGCATAATTTGGATTACGTTGCAGCTATTGCAGCCAAATTTTAGGATCAATTCCAAAATCTTTTGTACCTATTAGTCATTTAGACCTCCAGATATGTCAAAATAGAGCCCAGGTTTAAAAATAAATGAATTGTCTTTTAAGATTTGGCTCTACGGAGCATCTACTCAACCAACAGCTCTATTAGCAGCCCCCCTCTGTTAATCCCACACCAGTCAGTCACAGTCCCAGTCCACCTCCTGTCCACAAACCATTGTGCTCCATCACTGGATGGGTGTGTCCAGCCAGCATGTCTGACATCTATGTAAAACACGTCGGTGCAGCACGAGAGAGCAAACAAAGGGGGGTGTGAGAGAGGAAGCAGACTGGAGGGTGCATGCTGAAGCGTATGATCACTGGGGTGTTCAGAGTGTCTGATTCAGACCTGCGCTGCTGTGTCTCTCTTGGTCACGTGAGGTGGCTGCTTCCCCCTCCCCGCTGACTCCACACGTTTCGTCTGTCCGTCATCTGTAGGGCTCTTGATGTCCGCAGGGCCAGGCCTCTTCTCCAGCCTCTCACTCACCACCCTCTTACCCTGGAGAGACAGTGACTTATATTAGAGTATTATCATAATCGTGTCCAAATTGTGCACAAGAATCATTAATTTGAACATTTTTTTAACAGTAATAGTAGTAGTTGGTGGGATATGCACAGACCATTTATGGATTACGAGATTACATGTTGTACCTTACACAGCTGCTCATTTTTCAGCCATGCTAGCAGCGTGTCTCTTTGGATAGCTATGTTAGTTTGTCAGTCGGTCCACCACACTTCAGTCCATCAGAATCAAATGTCTCAACAACCACTGAATGCATTGTCATGAAATGTGGCACAGATATCCATGGTGCCATGAGAATGTATCCCCAGACCTCTGCTGTAGTGCGAATTGACATTTCAAGTTTTAATTCTGATTAATTATAATAATAATATTTTTATTGTACTTTTGATTTATGACCAAATACCTGCTGAACTACTGATATTCCCAACCTCAGCTACTGTTTACTTTGTGTTTAATGCTGATTAGCAATTGTTAGCATCCTAACACACTAAACTAAGATGGTGAACATGGTAAACATTACTAAACAGCAAGTAAAGTTAACAGCATTACCTCATGGATTAAAGTCTACACTGCATTCATCTTTGTTAAGTTCTCCTGCTTTCTTTATCAAGTTATCGTACTTGTTTTCTGCCTAAAACTTTGTCTGAATGTTTATTACATTGCTCTCAGCTAGATGTACTTATTGATTTGAATGGGGGATAGCTTTTGTGTTATTCTTTCGTTTATTTCAGTGAAGCTACAGGGGTTCTGGGGTCTCCTATATTTCTCTCTGCCACTTTGAGAAGAAATTGGCACTGCAGTGTACTTACCTTTTTGCCAGCCATGGTGACCGTTAGCTGCTTCCTGTGGCCTCGGCCAGCAGCCTGTGGAGGGCCTTCTTCCCCCCTGTCGATTCCGGCCTCCTGCTGTCCTTTCCCAGCTGGTGAACTGCCACTAAAAGCCTTTGTCACCACCACACGGTTATCCTGCTAATCAAAGACAAGAACATGTTATAAAATATTCACTATTTAATTTGTAGCATATTTTTCTTAAACAAATTGTGACAACGAGCTGTCAGTGACAATAGCAATGCTCTGAGGCATTGGTTAGTTTAGTATTATTACAGTTCTTAAGTGCGTCAACTCACGCTGGTTGACTTGCTGATTGTGATGGTAAGATCATCAGCTTTGCCTTTGCGGCTCTGCAGCGCCATTCCTTCCTCTTCTGCCCTTTTTCTGTCCTCCTCCACCTCCTAAATGCAACTCAATGAAGACAACAAACTAATGAGGAAGTTTAAAAGAGCTGCAGGCTTTCACAAAAAAGAAACATAACCCAGAATTTCTACACCTGATGGTGACCAGTGAACTTTTGGACTCCACAGAAGCTTCTTTGCCTGCAAGCACTTACCTTGTACCTCTTCATGAGCGCTTCATTCTTCCTGCGGAGAGCCTCGATCTTCTTATCCAACTCCAGGTCCCTCTCCTGATCCCTCTTGGGCATCGTGTCACTGGGGGTCTGGGATGAGACACATCGGATTATTGATACAATAACACCGTACTAAAATTAAAATTCGGGTCAAAGGTCAGAAGAATATATTTTTATCTTACTTTGAAAAATCTACTTTTTTTCTACAAAATCTTTTTTTTTCATTTAATAAAAATAGCCTAGGTTAAAGGGTTAATATTAAATGTAATATATCTAAACAAGCAGTTGTACAATAACTTTGCCTACATACAGTGTAAGACTGGCTAAATTATCTGATTAAAGAATAACAAAACAGTGATTACAAATCTGAACAGGCATTGTATGCCAGCTTTAACAATACTTGCGATGGACACATTTAGGTCTTTACCATAATAAATCTGATGTTTGGCTTTTATTTCCATATGTATTGTAAGTTGAACCATCTATAAAGTAGATAAAGGGGCCATCATAAAACAACTGACAAGAACAATATCATACCATTAATATTTAATACATCACTTATGAATAGTATACAATAGTGGTACAAAAATAATGTGTGTTATCTTATCACTAATGGATGGGAAATAATACTAAACATATCCCTTTGCTGCTTGCTTGTAACTAACAACTGTCTGTTGTTTTATGTGTGTGGCTTAATGTAAACTTTATTTGAACTACTTTTTAAATCAACAATTATTTGCTACACTGGCAATTTATTTATTTTTTTACCCAGGGACCACTACGTGTGCTGCGATAACACACAACACTAACACACCCTCACACCCACCACAGATGGAGCATTCATTACAAAGCTCAGTTACACGGGGAGAATGCATATGCAGAGCATCCGAAACATCCCAATGCGGTCAGCCTCCTCATACGACAAGAGGCCCCATAGAGAAAATCTCCATATGCTCTCATGGAACTGCACCTAGGTGTGCATTAACACTCCCTTCAAGAAAATCTCTCTTTAACTTGCTGTACCAACTGCAAACATTTGCAAGAGAGCTGCTGAGTTGGAAGGAATATGCACAGAGAATCAAAACAAGGCAAGATTAGGATAATATTACAGAATGATAATTGGGAGGCATCAACCATGTCCAACAGAGAGATCTCATTTCCTTTAGCCTGCAGTAACGTAATGTTCCCTCTCCAATCTGGACTCTGTAGTCTTTCTTAGTGGGGAAAGTGTGAATCCTTTATCTGACTGTATGGAAGCTGAGAATGGCCATGCTAGTAATTATTTTTTTAATGCAGTTTTCTTGAGATCACAAGTTAATTTATCTCGTTATCTTGAGAAAACAAACGTCAGATTATGAGATAATTTATCACGAGGAAACAACGTTTGATTTCTGAAAATCACATGATAATTATGGAGTACTTGAAAATGAGTGGGAGGATTCATAACTGAACTTTTGGTCAGTATGAAAACGTGTATTAACTGGCACGTTGCATGTCATTCCTCCATGCATTGTCCATTATGTTGACCCAATGCTGCATCTATAATACGCCATCTATGCATGCTGGCATGGAACCCCCGATCTACGGTAAGAAAAGGAAACAACCTCTTGTTTTCTCGTGATAATGGGTTGATTATCTCGTTATCTCCAGATAGCAAAGTTCATTTTCTCAAGACAATGAAATAATTAACTTGCGATTTTGAGATAACGGCATTAGAAAAAATAATCACAAGCCCAATCATCCTCTTCATAGAGCAAGCTAAAGGGCACAAGTCTCAGAGGACTGATGAATGAGGAATTCCTCTATGCAGCTCTGGAGTTAGGAAGTGCCACCTTCTTTAAAGAACTAGAGGTTCAGGTCAGGAGCATCAGCGATGCAATGAAAGAAGAAGCTGCAACAAAACCACTGTTCTGTACAGCCTGTTTTAAAGGAGCAGTAAGATATGTTGGTAGTACACTTATTCACTTTCTTGCTGCAAGTCAGAGGAGAAGACTGACATTAATCTCATGTCAGTAGGTAAATATAAAGCTACAGCTAGCAGCTGGTTAGCCTAGATAAGCATACAGATGTAGCCTTGTTGTCACTGGGAAGTTTCCAGGCAGCAGAAAAAGTCTGGCACAACCAGACGACAACAGCTTGTCATTTGTGCAATTAGTTTTTTGTATGGATTAAACAAACTAGTTAATTTGTGATCCTAAAAGGTGGCTGTAGATTGATTTTGTTACCTTAGGAGAGAGATAGGCTAGCTGATTTTCCCTGTTTGCAGCCATATACAGACATGAGAGTGGTATCAACCTTCTCCTTTAACTCTTGGCAAGAAAGCAAATATTTCCCAAAATGTTGAACTATTCCTTCAAATTGGTAAACAGACTTAAATGAAAGACTGGTCACAAGGCAACTCCTCCCTCATATAAAATGACACATATTGTTTCAAAGACACATGCTCCAGGCAATGACATGGCATTAAAAGAGAAAAAACATTTCTACTATCAAACAAACTGCTCACTTGAGCTCAGCTTATCCAACAAAAGAAAACATTTTATCAGTTCTCTGAGATTCAGGACAGAACGTGATGTGACGGGCAAATATGCAGCAAAACTTTGAAAAGGCGGGATCAGAGTAATGAGTTTCATCCCTGCGTCTGATGTTTGCTTACTGCAGCCAGCACTTTGGGGGATGCGTTTGTCTTCATAACATTCATTGTCAAAAACAGGAGCTCTCGTCTCAATCAGTTGTCTCCCACTTTGAATGAATGCTGGCATCATCTGTTGTTATTCACAGCTGAGGAGAGGTGACAACAACACCGCCAAAAAAGAAAAGTTGCCACTGCTGCTTGTTGGAAGTGTGAAGAAACATAATTCATTCTGAAGCATCCCGTTCTCCACACTCTGCATCAATTATTCGGAGGGGTCAAACCTTCTTGACAGAGGCAGGAAGTAGAAGTGCCAAAGTGAGTCAGTCATCCTCTACTGTTGCCCCAGTGACGACTAAAGAGTCGAGGCTGCTTATATGTGATATTGCTAGCAAAGAATGATGACTCATGGCCTAGAGAGCCAAC
This sequence comes from Morone saxatilis, assembly GCF_004916995.1. Lineage (NCBI taxonomy): Eukaryota > Metazoa > Chordata > Actinopteri > Moronidae > Morone > Morone saxatilis. The sequence continues at coordinate 15,442,481 of NW_023339873.1, forward strand.
AAAGACCATCACATTGGAAGTGCAAGGAATTCTTTCGTGCTTTTTCCACCGCCGCCGCTGTTACGCCTTCAAAGACTGGCTGCCACTGAGATGTTGTTGAATCGTTTGAGTTCAACACATTATCAGAGACACCGGATCTTATTTAAATGTAAGGTGTCAGCACAGACTTTTGGTTAGATAACAAAAACTGCACATCCTGTAGACAGCTGTGTCGGACCTGCAAAGACACAGTGAGCATGAGAAAAGTTGTAACTCACTCAGAGAGGCGGCAGACTGGAAAGTAGCTACCTCCCAGCTTCTAGTTGTCAGGGTATCCAAACACAACAGACCGTGAGGACATACCACCAAGAATAGGCGCAAGGGAGAGTCACGCTGCCGACTCTGAATCTCAGCAAGGCCAATGGCGGAGACTGAAGTGAACGCCGGCCTCCACAAACCAAACTGGGGGGACAGTACCCCCTCTGGGTTTTCAGCCCCCGGCCAGCTCTGTGATTGTGCAGCAGCAAGGCACACATACACACGCAACCACCAAACACACAGAGACGTTGTGGGTCTGCCAGCGGACGGCACCCATGCCCGGACAGGCAGGCGAAGGGGAGGAGGGGGGCCCTGCAGAGAGAAAGCTGCCAAGGCTTCCCTCCCTACCCAGCGTTCCTGCCACCTACAGGAGCTACAAGAGGGGGGAGAGAGAGTGAGAGAGAGCGAGAGAGAGAGAGAGAGAGAGAGAGAGCCAGAGACACAGCTGAAAC
>NW_023339873.1:15443329-15443463 GCF_004916995.1 Morone saxatilis
TCTCTCTCCCTCTCTCTCTCCAACCCTCCCACCCTACTGCACATATGCTCTCTCACTCCCTCTCGCCCTCTCTGAAGCACTTGCTCTTTCCCCTCCTCACTTATCCTCTGCTCAAAGCATGCTGGTTAAAATCG
>NW_023339873.1:15443556-15445003 GCF_004916995.1 Morone saxatilis
CACACACACACACACACTCTGAATATTAAAGTAAATTAGCACTATTGCTTAATTGACACTGTAGTAAAACTTTTTTAGTTTCTGTGTATATGGGTCATCATATGCTTGGCAGCCACAGCAAATCTATACTGTTACTTTTTATTCTTTTTTAATATAAGATAATGAATTAATTCATTCTTTCTTATCTAAAGCAGTGGGCTTAGGTATATGAGACATTTATTGTTCTGTATTTGTGTTGATAATCGGTAGTAAATTCAGGTTTTTGATTTCCATTATAGTAAATAAGTAGATAGGGGATGTTTAGATATTATTTAATTATGTAGTGTGTGTTCAGATCTCTAAAAAGAATAATTCATCTTAAAAAAATCATAATTTATTTTTAAAAGCTTCCTGAATCACTCCCATTCTGACAGGCGATCGTCACTCACATCTAACCGTGGCACTACATAAATCCAGACATCACAAATGAGATGCGTGTTTTGTTTGTTCCCACTGTGGTTTCAACAGCTGCGTCTCCTACCAGCTCCAGACTACATGTTTAGAGTACTAAAGAAGCTTCCTAAAGACCTAAAGGGGGTGAGGGGGGTTGCCTGCCGAATTTCCCACAATTCTTCATGCACGGCATGCTGCCTTTGCCAGGCCAAGTCTGACAGCTAATGACATGCAGCACACAAGCAGCCTGGCAGACAAATGCCGCAGACATCTCCAGGAGAGCAGCACTGACCCAGAGTCAGTGCTCTGCAGTTCCTCCTGCATTACGGAAACAATCACATCTTTCACAGTTACCAGTCTGAGCTACATTCAACCACACAGCCCACATAGCTTACTTTCTACATGGACCAATCCTGCTAATGAGCTTAAATGTATATATATATATATATATAGATTAAATGTAGGAAATGACTTTAAAATAATGTTTGTGTTTGTAGTTCCCTAACATATTAATACCTAGAAGTGATGGTACTAGGTTTCTGAAGGGGTCTCTGTTATTATAAACCTGTTATTGGGCCAATGCCAAGTGAGTACTAGTTACATTGTAATATCATTTAAGACTAAGAATCTACAGCCATGCTAGCAGCTCGGTCACAGTTGTGCTTTGAGCTTAATGCTAACATGTGCATGTTTATTAGTTTATTAATCTGAGGTTAGTTAGCCTGTTAGCCTGTTAGCATGCTATTGCGAAGGCTAATTAGTCTCACAGTGCTATCGCTAGCAGGCTAAAAAACATGATATCCTTCTCACAAATGCAGTTGACTTTCTTCTAATGGTACTTTTTACCTTATTTTTATGTATATCAGTTATACACTTGATTGTACTGTTTTGTTTTTACTCTTTACCATAAAACCAGATTCACTGTCTCCCTTTCCATCCATCCGTCAGCTAGACGGCTAACCTGTGAGGGCGGCAGAGAGCTGGAGAACTGACACTGGTCCCACTGGTCCACACT
>NW_023339873.1:15445089-15445497 GCF_004916995.1 Morone saxatilis
CACACTGGTCCACACTGGTCCCAGCTGACACTGGTCCCTGGGATAACACAAAGCATTAATGTTAGTCCAGTGTCCAAATGTTTGCTGCAAATTGTGTTTGTGTTATGTTGTTTTTTTTTTGTTAGTTAAATGAACTTTTTTAATGTTGATAATAAAGGCTGTGTTTACAGTAAATACATGTGCATACAGTAACTCAAAATCATAATTATAAGAGGTTATGATAGATAGATAGATAGATAGATAGATAGATAGATAGATCTGTACTGACCTCCATATGAGCTGGATTCAGTCATTAGTTGGACTAGCTGCAATTACACATCATGTCCACGTGGTGGCGCCAAATCCTCTGTCAGACACATGAAGCAAAGTCCTCCTGGCTGGTGAGACCAGCAGGCCGCCTCCCTCCCT
>NW_023339873.1:15445548-15448876 GCF_004916995.1 Morone saxatilis
CCTCCCTCCCTCCCAGACTGCTTCCCTAAAATATAACCTTATTATGCACTAAACCACTTGTTGCTGCCTACATAACTGCAGACTCAGCAAATCAGAGAAGAGGGCCTGGTGCTTTTATACTCTGTTCATCAGCAGATTCTCATTGTTCATGGGACTGCAGGGGTTCAAACATGTTCCTTGTTTTTCATCTGTTGGTCAACATTGAACTGTCCATCTCAAAAATGACTTATTTGAGAACAGATTATGCAAGAGTGTAGATAATCTTTATTTAAAGAAAGAAAAAAAAAGAAACTAATATAAAATTTAATTTAAAATATCATATAAATAAATATATTATATAATAAGTACAACTAATATTTCCAAAATAAAAACTTAATATTTACTTTCTTAATTAAACTGTACTGCAGCTTAATAGGAATAAATGATACAACAATAATGCAGTGGTACTAATAGACAAAAATAAATAAACAAAAACAATGATCCAAAACATACTGGTATAGTATGATTAAATAAAATAAAATACAATTCTAGCATCACTGTTTTATATAATCAAAAAATCATTTGCAGTTTTCTTTACTTGTCAATCATCAGTTAGCTGTTCTCACCACCAGGGGGCGCTGTTCACTGTCAACTGTGATAGACCATGTCCTCATTTAGCATTAAACAACTTATGGTGAACTTAAAAATCTGGATCAACAAAACAAATTTTGATAGAATATAGATAGAAGTATTTTTCAGTGGAAAAACAGTCAAAACAAAATGATAACTGTATTGATCGACTGATTAGAAGGAAAAGAAGTGTTGAAGTGATCAACAGATTCAATCAGCCTTTAGTTACTCACGTCTGATTTTCTGTTTTTTTCATAACCTCATGATTATCTAGTCACAAAGGTGGAATTGTCTCCATTATGAGAAATGCTGCAGCTTTACAGCTCTGTTGTTTCAGCTCAGGTTATCTCATCTAAATTAATATGATTTTTTCTTTCTTTCTTTCATAGATTAGGTTATTTGCACGCAAGTAAGGAATGCGCTACAAACAAGTTTGCTCACGTTCAGATGAAAACAAGATGAATTGCACATACAGTATAGTGCCAATTTATGCCAAGCTTCACCCAGTGAGTGCACAATTCAAAATGTCTTCATGATCATCAAGTTTGACATGAGAACGAGGTAAATCAAACTAACATCAACACTTTTGCAACGGCTGCAGTTCAGAAAACAAAAGACAGATAATTTCAGGTATTTCATAATAATTTGGGCGTCTTCTACAGAACATATCCTCACTCGTTAGTTGACAGACACCTGTTTGTGTATCTGTCTCCTAGGGCCCTACCTGGATCACCTCATGTGACGTTTTAGATCAGGTTTTCCTAGAATGCCTTAAGACAGTGAGAGGCATGTCCTAGAATTGTGATCTGTATAATTATTGTAAATACCAGACAGTAAGGTGGTGTTACTGTTGTTACAGTTTAAACTGGAGGTGACTGGATACAAACAAAAACATGTGTACACCAGTGTCGGGTTAACTCAATCACGGGTGGTGCTGCTTTCGAATTTACAGCCAGAGAAGTTTGTTTCCTCATAATTAACCTACATTCCTCCAAGGTGTGGCTTTATATAGGGATTCATGTTGTGTTAAACATACATCATATGTATTCAATGTAAGAACAAGTACTTTATTTATAGTCCTTCTCCTGTCAGAAATATGTTTTTCTTGTTGTTCCTACAGTTGGATGTTTGAGCTTCACTGTGCAGAATGATGTATGCGCAGAGTTTGACACTAGCAGGATGTTTTCACATTCATCTGCTGAAAGTGGAAAGTTTCTGATTTTAAGTGGCGGGGCCTACGAGCATGAGTTGTGACATCACAAATAGTTAGGAAGCCAATCCTGGTCCAGTATGTAATTTATTCAAGCGTGATATAGAAACCTGAAACCACCAGTACACAAACACTGAGAATAGACTTCACAGTAAAGCAGGAGACTTTGCATATTCATAGAAATTTTAATAAGGTAGAAGGAGTAGAAGCATTTTCAAGGATTTTAATGTGCAAATTATACTTTATTTGCATAAAAAAACACATCAGACACACATTATTGTTTCAAGCAGATTATTTGTATATGTGTCCTAAAACATGTCTAGAAGGGATCTTTTAGTAAAGTTTTGAGGTACTCTTGAGTCCTCTCATTTTATGCTACTTTATTTCTACTAAACTACATTTGAGAGGCAAATGTTGTACCTTTTACTACATGTTTCTACACTGATCATTGATCAGCTTATAAAATATGATGTATTATTATAGAGTAACTTCCCAACAGTTTTAGTTAAGTAAATAATCTTCCACCACTGAGGTCCAACATTTGTTTTAGCCAGAATTACGCTGCCATTGTATTCTTAAAGGCCTACTGACTCCTGCATAACCTGTTTGCATGGAACACGTTTGACATAAATAAATGTATGATAATAATCATGTATTTGTATGTAACATGTGGGACTGGTTCATAGAATTGGTTACTCACACTGTATGCTGCTTGTGCCAAATACAATATTTAATAATAATAAAAAGATGTTTACAATAGCCAGTAAACTTCTATCTATATACGCATGATTCGAACTGGCATCCTGTATATAACTTTTGTTATTACATCGATTCATTTGCTGTACACTTAACACTTCAGTGCTCATTGTTCATTCGTCAGAAAGAGTTCCTTGGGAGCCTTAAGAACCAGGGCAGGCAGCAGTATTACTTTTGACCTTCTTTTAAACCTGTATGGAACATTTACAGCCATCAATTAGTGTGACAATTTAATGAACAGTAAAAATATAATTTTATCTAAAATCAAAGTTGGTCACATGCTGATTTACAGGCAAAAGTAAGGCTGTTAAATGCTAATAATCTCCTGCCTCATGCCTTTCGTACAATTAAAGCATAGCTGTTTTTTTATATGATCGTAACCAGTTATTATGTTATTTTAGTTGTATACCTGAAAAATTCCTAATCTCACTGAGAAAATGTAAAACAGTGACGATTTGCAGATATGTTGAACATTTGTCATGTTCAAGTAAATCAGAACATTTCCCAAATATGTCCAGTATAAGAATTGTATATAAAATGTAATCCAGGCAACATGTTATGTTTCTCCTACGACACACACTATTGAGCAAACAAAACGTAATTGTGCAAGGTGGTAGTCTTTCTAAGAAAAGGTTCGGCAATTCAGAGTAGAGCAAAACCTGTTATGGCTTGGCCAGTTTCTCCCCTCTGGTTACATCCCTGCTCTCCAGTCTGTGAAAGTCTTTAATGTAATGTTTTAAGGTGGAACTGTCA
>NW_023339873.1:15448976-15469855 GCF_004916995.1 Morone saxatilis
AAAAAAGAGAGAGATACTATAGTGATATTCAGTGGGTTGCATACCCTCCAAAAACCCCGTTTTTGCAGTATGAACCAGGTGAGCAGTTGAATAGCCATTATCTTGGCATCCGATATCTAGTTCTATTATATATCTACGGATTCACAGGCTTTAATGCAAGTAAGCTAACCGTGCTGCGGCATAGATTGTATGATAAAATAGACGTATTCTCTGTGACTTCAGCGTAGTTTTCTAAAAAGAGCCATTTGTCCTCTGACTGAGTTGGCTCATCCTGATCAAAAATGGGCAATATGTTGAGCATTGTGGGAGAAGCAGGCGAATGAAGCGGTGCTGAAACCAGGCATCTGTGGAATGGCCTCCCTGTCCATTCATTTAACCTTAGCCAGTGTTTTGCTTTTAATTACAGAGGCCTTCTCCCTACTCCATCCTCGAAGACAACTTTACTTTACAATCGTTAATCCACAAACTAACTTTCCTCCATAATAAGCAGCTCAGTGTCAGTTGTAGCGATAAAAATTGGTCAGGGGTATCCAGCTGTTTGTCTTTAAACTGTTTCAGTGCAGTTTTTATGCAACTTGAACCACAGAGTGTGCTGTTTCTAGCAGGAAAATCTCTTTTCTCACACTGTTGCTCTGCATTTTCCTCAGAGTGTGCTGTCATGACAGAAACACTACCATCAGATGTGTCTAAGCCTGCTGGTATTTCATTTCCCTTTGGGCCTATGCCATTTTCTGCAGCTGCATTGTTGTGAAGAGAGAGTGAGTCACTGTTGAATGCCGAAGGTCTGATCTCGTCTCTTACTTCTGAATGCTCTGACGCACTCCTCTTTGAGATGACATCAGGATTGTTTATGCTTTACTGATAGATTGAGAGTGGCCATGATGAACCAGAATCACCTTGCTGCTCTGATCAATGCAGGAGTCCTCCAAAGACTGTGGGCTCATCTAAATCTCTCCACCACCAATCAGACTCTCACACAGATTTCCTGTAGGTCCCGCTATCACTGACATGCCATTACTTACATGTGAATGTGTCACTGTCTTCTTTAATGCTCTTGAGCTCTAATGACGTAGCAGTCACCTCGACACTCACTGTCAGCCTCTGAGGACATGTTCCTGGGTACGTGCTCCTGGTCACGCTCTCATCAGTATGTTCATTAGCCAGGACTGTAATCTCCTCTGAGATATTAGTTTCTCCAATATGCTCCTTGAAGAAAGGAGAAGGCTTTTTCAGTTTCTTCCTCCAAAATGCTCTTGGCCGCAGAGAATTGTCTAACCCTGAAGATGTTGCTTTTGACTGGAGTTTAGGAACAATAACGAATTGATTGAGGAGCGTGAACCTGTTGCTTGTGATTGCTTCACTCTCGTTCACAGATGACTTACAGTCTGCATTGCTCAGTTTATGTTTTTCTGTGGCTGAAATGCCACCAACAGGTTTTAAGTCCACAGAGTCTCTGGCGTGTCTGTTGAAGATTGTAACAGCACGATATTCATCTTCATCCTGGTTGCTTCCCTCAACAGGTTTCAGGGTGCATGTGAAGCAGTTGAATGATGTTGAGAAGACTTGCTTCATAGCATTCAGCTTTTGTGTGAACTGATTTTGGTCCATGCGGAGATTTTCAGGATTCATGGAGGGAGAGTGACTCTGGGTGACTTCTGTACGTACTGTTTCAACTTCAATTTCCTCTTCACAGTGTTGCACTGAAATTTCAGTCATATTACATGCAGCTTGAGCCATTGTGTCTTCACACCTCAGAGCTCCTTCTTCCAGTTTGTATCCTTGACTTTCCCAGTAAAAGACCTTTAGAACAAGTCAGCCTTCTTCTGAGCATTTTCCTGACCGAAACTATGCTCAGCTTGAGCTTCTGTCTCTCACACAGTTCATTTAACATCATCCACGGTACTTAACGGTTTTCCTGCTGGAAGAAAAGCATTTGTTTAATATTGGTCCTGAATATCAAAATACATAATTTATGTCCACTTTGTCAGACTGATACTCCATCTGTTATTGTTTCACAGGAGTCTGTGCATCACTGAGTCACTCTCCTTTGGTCAAAATGCTGATTAGACCTTTTTGAACACTGCTGTCTGATTTATCCATTCATTAATATTTATGGTAGTACATACAATATGTTACTATTAAATAAAATATGTTTTCCAAAAATGTTACTGTCCATTGTTGACTCGGGGTATTTTCAATATCACACATTAACAAATTACATTCATTTTCATTTTTTCCCCATAAATTAGCTTAATTCAGCTGAAGTTAATATGCATATTAACTTCATAATAATATGAAGTTAATATGCATGCCTGTAAGATAGCTCCTTACCTGTTATTAACTCTGTCGATTGCTCTTATTCCACTCCATAACTCTGTATGTGGCACATCTTTGAATGTGCCTCTGCGCCTCAGATGTTCAGCACCGCTCTAACAGCAACTGGGCATTTTGGTTTCCATAGTGATGCAATGACTGACGTGCTGCACGATGCAAGAAACTGCCAACCACCCTCGCCAGTAACCTGCCAGTGTTAGAAGGTACAGAATAATATCAAATAATGATCAATTTGCAATATGTAGCTAGAAAACATTTTCCACTTTATTTTTTCTGAGACGTTGTAATGCCTCCTTCAACATTTGTGCTGTGAAAAAAAAAAGTTTCCAGCATGCAATCACATCACCTTCATTTCTATTGAATGAACAGCAGCCATCGCTCACAGATGTACAACCACTACCACTCAAACTATATTTACTACAACTTAAACTGAAGATTCAGAGATTTCTTTTTCACATACTTCATTGCTTAGGTGCAATAATAATTAAAATATGAGGGGAAAAGGGAATAGAATAAAGAAACAATGACAATTTAAAGATATAAAAAATATATATATAAGTAATATAGGTATTAAAATATCAAGGTGCATTTTTTTCAGAATTGGAAATCTGTAAAGAATATATTTGAGACTAGAGAAGAAAAAAAAAAAAAGAGCTAGGACAGCTCTGGACAGATTTCATCACCCGGAGGGTCTGAGGCAATGATAAAACTTACTGACTGCAAAGAAAAACATGTGGTGGAATAATGAGACAGACAGCAACTTCCATTTTTGAAGAACTGGTTCAATAAATACAGTAAAAAAAAAAAGAGTTGATGTGTGGCTTTCCATCAAGGACACTTTATTTGATATTTTCTGACACAAAAGTGGATTTACAATTTGATGTATTCATGTCGTGATGGTTCAGCAGTGGTGACAGCAATGTTGGACAGTTTTAGAAATATTCAGTTACAATACAGGACAGGCAAAACCGGAAATCTGACTGCTCAAAAATAAAAAAAATTATAAAACATTTTATAAGGCAGCATTATTTTATGTTCAGTCCAGTTTAACCTCAAAGGAACACAAAATTCAGTGGATTGTTAAAGACAGAGGCCAAATGTAGTGCACACAAAGTTAATACAAGACTCCAGATTATTATTTTCATTGAAAAATACAAGCAGGTCTTAGCGAGAAATGTAACTGAAAGAATTGTCAATCGGACATTTCCCTCTTACAAAAGGTCCATCACAGACGGGCGTTCTCAGATGGTCAAACTGTTCTGTGAATAATTAAGTTTCTTGATTTACCCATCAGTCACCTTCTTGGGCAAAGCAAATCAATTATTTACAGATGTCAGTGTCTGAGTGGAAAATAATAAACAAAAACAGCACCAGCAGACAAGCTCAGGGCGCTTCCAGTTATTTCTCCATCACGTCATTAAGGCTCAGTGGGGGATGGGCCATATCTGTACAGTGGGGAAAAACAAACATTACATTAATGAAACATTAATGGCAAGATATTAATGCTTATCATCCATGCCTGCCAACTCCAGTGTGAAACGGATATCTGTATGTCTTAACTACCGTCCTTACCATCACAGAGTGCAGCGCCCTGCTTTAGAAGAGCCCGTTGACCTGTTCTGTCTCAGGGTCCAGGTCTATGTCATAGAAACAAGGCCTGGTGGGAAGACCGGGGATCGTGGGCATCTAAGAGGAACAGCCAGGGAAAGCAGTTTGTATGACAGACATTAATAAGGGGGATTCTGGCCTTTCATGCACTGCTATACTGTACACACATATAATGCAGCCTTTGAACCAAGTGTAACAAACAACTTCTTCATGGACACATGATGAAACAACACAGGCTCATTTCATTATTAGTGAATGTAAAGTGTGTAATATACCATCTCTTGTGCAGCACTGGTAGAATTCTGCTTTATTTATTTATCCATTGACGTCAAGATAATTAATCAACAACAATTTTTATATCTGATTAATCATCTTCAAGTCACTTATCACATATAAAAGTAAAATATTTGCTGCTTTTGCCATTTCAAATGAGAGAATTTGCTTTACTTTGTTATATAAAGTCACTTCTAAATTAAATTATTCGTCTTTTGGACTGTTGTTCGAACAAAACCTGAAGCCTGAAGTCTTCTTGGGGTCTAGGAAAAATATGTGGAATACATTTGCTGTTTTTTATATATAATAAAGCCCCTATAATAAGAATCTTTATGCTTTGTTTTTATCAGTAGGATACCACTCTATAAGAAAGCCAGATAAAGGTGTGCTCATTGTGATGTGGTTTGATGGTAAGCAGGTGCAGGGCAGTGTGGAGGCACACCCTGACTGCCTGACAGACACAAATCTGCTGCAAAAACTTTGGAAAGAAAATGTGTTGTTGCTCAACGTAAATAAACCCCCACCGTGCCAACCAGTGGGAACAAAAAGCCAGAGCCAACACTGGCTCGGATGTCTCTGATTGGCAGGACAAAACCTGTGGGCACACCCTTCTTGTCTGCCTCGTGAGAGAGCGACAGGTGAGTCTTCGCCATGCAGATTGGCAGGTTGTTGAAACCCTGAGGGAAAAAGAGGGGACAAAGGAAATGTTTTACATCGTTTACAAAGGCCTATTCAAGCACACAATTATGATAATTAACACTGACAGGAGCAGCCAACAAATGGCCCCGAAAACACAGATGAAAGAAACAAATGAACTAGGAGAGACGCTGACCTGTTTGGTGTAGAGCTCCACCTTGTGTTGAGCCTCTGGGAGAAGCTCAATATCGTCCGCTCCGTAGATCTTCTGGGCAATTATTCGAATCTTATCAGCAATAGGGAGCTACAGAGGAATTAGAAACATAGACACTGCATCAGTCAGTCAGTCAGTCAGTGGCCCTATTTTAATTTGGCACAGAGAGGGGATCCATGCACATGAGGGTCTTTCTTAGTGGATGAGAACATTATTTTTATCTTCAGTGTGACTATATTTTTATTCCGCTTTCCACACAAAACAAATATTTATTTATCAATATCACTCACATACTTAACTGCAACCAACCTAGTAAAGAAAAACAGAAAGTGGGACGGCCCATACCTCCAAATCATAGAGGAATTTGAAGTTGCTGGGAGCCCCAGAAGCCCTCTGGACAGCATGACCCAGGGCCACTGCGCCGGCTCCACCTTCGGCCCAGTGGGAGCAGCGCACGGCGTCGAAGGCTCCAGCAGCTTTGGCTATGCTGCAGATCAAGTCCAGCTCAGCCTCAGTGTCGGTCCTGTTGGATGGATCAGGATAACAAAAGACATTAACTTAATGCGGCAAGGATGTTTTCCTTGCCTCTACTCAGTCATTCAAACCGCAAACATCATTATTTGTGAAGAAAGAAGATTCACAGGCTCACAATACTGCTTTAAATCTGCATTCTAGTGTTTGACAAGCTCCAAACACACATTTTATCAGCAAGGCTAAAATGTTAGCAAACAGCTGCATATTTACATATCCAGCAGACACAGAGCAACATTAGCATCACATTTCTGTTCACCCGCTAAAAGTTCAATATTAGCTATCCTTTTAGCACTGTTCTCACTCCACCAACCACCAACTCCTTGGCTCATTAGCTGCTAAATAATACACTATGTTCACCAGTTAGTCGCTATTTGGTGCTGGTGGGTTATGTGCAGTGGATTTATTAGAGCTTTTTAACTGAAAACAGCTTCCTGTTGCTGCTGCAAACAATGCTGATGAGAGCCGGAACAGGTAACCAAAAAGATGGCTCTGTAAGTTTGTTGTCTTTTAGACCATTTTAGTCCGTTTTCTACTATGTCATCATCAATCACTCACTTGAAAGCATTGACAGCCACCACCACTGGCACGCCGAAGTGCTGTGCATTCTCTATCTGCTTCCTCATGTTGCTGCAGCCGTTCTCCAGCAGCTCAAGGTTCTACATGTGGGAACACATTCACATACTTTAAGATAAGCTCATAAGAAGGTAGATAAGAACAGCAGTTCTCTGTTCACATACATGTTTAATGATAGACAGACAAAGGTTTTTTAATTTGAATTTAAAATAAAGTCCATGTTTTGGTAGGTTGCTGTTTTGCATTACCTCCTCAATGTATTCCTTAGGCAGTGGCATCCCAGCAGTGACCTGAAGAAAAAAATATTTTTTTTGTGAATTTAAATCATTTAAATACACAACAGAGACAGATTTGAATTATTTTGCCTCAGCTGTTGGCTTTGGGACTATTAAGAAGCTAATAATTGAGTGAATTAAGAAATGAAAATATGAATGAGTTATTGCTCTGTGACATCCACTCAGCAGGAAATTACACTCATAGCAGTGTCATTCCCTGAGGGAGGGTGAGACACAGAACTCACAAAAGACGAACGCAAAAATCGTGTAAAATAATACATGAATGTAAAAGCACAGGTGTTATCGCGTTATTAGGACGGTGAGTAGAACTCACTGTTGGTCCTCCTCCGTGCATTTTCAGCGCTCGGACAGTGGCCACCAGCACAACCACATGGGGTCTCAGGCCAGAGTAGCGGCACTTGATGTTGAAGAACTTCTCCATGCCAATGTCAGCACCAAAGCCCGCCTCTGTCACTGTAGGGCACAATAGACAGGCGTTGTGAAACAAACAGAATAGTAACAGAACGACAGCTGTGAGCAATACTGAGTAATATCATACTACAATATAACAGAAAAACTGCTGTATCACATCAGATATCAGAAAGTAAATACTGAATAAAACATGCTGCCATAAAGCAATTTTCTCAGCTGCACTTACCTACAAAGCCCTCAGGTCCAACAAGCTTCAAAGCTATTTTATCAGCCAGGATGGAGGAGTTGCCATGGGCGATGTTGGCAAATGGGCCGGCATGTACAAACACGGGGTTTCCCTGCAGATTCAGGTTTCGATCATTAAAAAAATAAACTGAGCCACTTCAAAACCACCAACAACAACGAACAACCTGAACTGTACAAGCTTGTTAGTCTAATACTGTAAATACATATGTTCCTAATCTGCTTTAATATCTTAAACACTATGTATTTGGTTTGTGAAGTTATTCTCAGTATCAGTATTTTCACCCACCTCCAAGGTCTGCATTAGGTTTGGCTTGATGGCATCTTTCATTAGCACAGTCAGAGCACCACTCACACCCTAAAGAGAAAAACATTATATTATAGGAGCCAATTGTTTCCAAAGCACTTGTATATAAACTTCCCTGTCGTAAGGGAGACTCCAGAACACTGACCAGGTCCTCAGTGGTGATGGGCTGTCCGCTACGGCTGGTGGCAACAACCATCTTGGCCAGACGCTGACGCATGTCCTCTAGGCTGCTGGTGAGGGCGAGCACCGCCATAATTTCACTGGCCACCGTAATGTCGAATTGGGCCTGGAGAACGGAGAGAGGCAGTGCATGTCCCTTTATCATTAACAACAACAATGCAGCATACTGGGCTCCATTTGTTGTAAAACTCTAGAAACTTCTCTAACTAAATTCTACTTTGTGATCGAATGCTTGAAGCTACTACATGCAGATTCTTCATGCTGCCTACCACGCTGTCTTTTTTGATATAACCACCGGGTGGAGCCAAAGAATTTTTTAAGTATTACAGCTTTGTGGATCTTATCTCGTTACCTCTCTCGTGTATCCCTTTTCAGTTGGCGACTGGCCTATCGTGATCTTCCTCAGGAATCGATCATTGGTATCCAACACTGAATTGACACACAAGGACCACATGGGTATTTTATTAGTTTTACATTTGACCTTATCACTTTTATACAATACATACAGCAGATTTAATGAGGCAGACCGTGTAACACAGGATTAAGAGAAGTCTCTGGTGGTCATACCTCTCTGCCAGGTGATAGTGCTCGGGTCGATGTCAAGACGGGCAAAGCGGGTGATCTCATCCTCAGTCAGTGTGGAGGGATCAGTCTTTTCTATTCCCAGTTTCTAAACAAGCAGAGAAAATATACGATGTCTGCCATTCTTTGGGCTGTGAATTAAGTTAAAACCTACAAGTCTGTGACACAATCACTTACTTTCAGTCTGTTGATCTGGATGGGGGAGAACTTCCTCTGTCCGCCACTGAGTGGGACTAAGCGGTTGTACAGAGCCTGAGGATGCATACAGAGATAAAGATATTAGTCAAAATCCATGAATTAACTTGCAAAAAAAGTGTATTTTTTAAAATATACCACTGACAAAATGGAGTACACACCTTGTCAGACTGTGTAGACTCATGGAACATGCGAGCATCGATGGCAGCAGCCACCAAGTTGTTCGCAGCCGTGATGGCGTGAATGTCACCGGTGAGATGGAGGTTGAACTAAAATGAAGTGATCATTAATTCAATTATATTTTAGCATTTTTTAGGCAAGCAGCATAGTTTCTAACTTAACATAGCAGTGTAGTACCTCTTCCATAGGAATGACTTGAGAGTATCCACCTCCTGCAGCACCACCTGTAGACAGAAGACAATACTACAGATTGATATACAAGTATAGACTGTAAACATGTACATTTAAATGGCTCATAACATGTGCCATCTCTCACTAAATGTACATTATTTCAAAGATTACCTTTAATGCCAAAGGTGGGTCCCTGAGAAGGCTGTCGGACACAAGCAAACACGTTGAGCTTCATGTGGGCTCCCAGGGCCTGCACCAGGCCAATGGTGGTGGTGCTCTTTCCTTCACCCAGAGGAGTGGGTGTAATGCTGGAGACACAAAGACTTGTCAGCAGGGCCAGAAATCAACAGGTAGTAGAAGTACCAAATGAAAATAAATGTTGTCTTTGGCAGATAAATTAAAGGTATTAACTTCAGCAGAATATGTGGTAAGGGGTGCACATTAAAATGTTTAATTCTGCTGCATGGCATGATGAAGCAGGAACTTGATCAGCTGTATAAACTTGCTGGACAATATGAAAAAAAGTAACATTACAAACTAAGATTCGGAACTTATACTTAAACTGTCAGCATTTCATCATGTCCAATGCAATGCTGCAGAGCAGGGAAAACAGTACAGTACAGCAGATAACACTGCTGACAGCATACCCAGTGACCACCACGTATTTGCCGTCTGGCTGGGCCTGCAGGCGTTTGATGATATTCAGCTGGACCTTGGCCTTAGTCTTGCCATAGAGCTCTACCTCATCAGAGAGCAGGCCCACCTCTCTTGCTAGACGGTCGATGGGCTTGGGCACACAGGAGCGAGAAATCACGATGTCACTGTTGGGAAATATAAACACAACACACAAAATCACTTTTTCATCTGAGAAAAGGAGGAAAACAGCAAGGCCTCAAAGACAAGGAGCATTCTGAGTGAGACCCAACGTGAGGCAAAGGTATTAAAACAGTTAATCTTGCATGTGGATTATTGAATTTAACAAAGCACATGACTAAGAGGGTGGGGGAGATAAGACAAACCTTGGCACGGGCGTCTGGAGGTTGAGTTTGGTGTAAGAAATGTTCCACTTCCCGGGTTGATGGCTCTCCAGGAAACGCTTTGCACTTAACACTGTGTTCTGCACAAACACACAGTGTATACAGTTGGAAAACAAAAAGAAAAACCTCTGCAGCATTGTGGCAAATTGGGACAAGATAACTGAAATGGCAGATTTAATTATGTATTAATGATGCAGCTGGTCTGATATTACATTTACAACAATCCTCTCTCCAGATGGACCTTACCGCCATCAGCATGGCCACAGTCATGGGTCCCACACCGCCTGGCACAGGGGTGATGAAACCGGCCTGCTCCTTGGCTGAGGCGTAGTGGACATCACCCACTACCCGCTTCCCACTTGGTTTAGTCTCATCTGAAACACGCACAGAGAAATACCATTCAGTTACCTTTAACTTCAACTGATTCATTCCCAAAGTGGACTGAAAAACCACAGGAATGCAGGAGGAGTCCAACCTGGCACGTGGTTGATGCCACAGTCGATGACCACCGCTCCCTTCTTGATCCACTCTCCTTTCACCATCTCTGCTTTCCCAATGCCGACAACCAGGATATCTGCTTTGCCCACCTGGACAAAAACAGTGATGGACATAATTTTTCATAAATAAAAGAAAAGCATGTATATCAATGATGCTAGGCTTAGTGGACATTTATTTTATGAGGGTTAATAGAAATTTTCAAAAATATATTAATATATAAAATATATAAATATACCTCCCACCCTTCAACAATGGCGAGAGGGACTAAAGAAAGTTTATGTAATGGAGAAGATAACTGCAAAACTTCATGTGAAAATGGACTTTGGTTTTGTGGGCCCCCGCCATCTCCCACTTTGGATTGCCAGACAGATGAACTGGTAATAGCTTGTTGTGAGAAGTTATGTCTGTGTTTTTCTCGTTTTGTGGGGGTCGCCTGTCGAATGTACTTTCTCCCCCCTATTCGGGGTTTTGTTTTGTGGGATGTCCAATTGTGTAGTAGATCTTGACTAGGGTTTGTATGTTTGCCGAGACACTAATTGTTCTTTGTCTTTATTTTCTATATTTTGTCCTAAATGTATTGTTTTGCTTTGGTTTTATATGCATAATTTTAAATACAGAATGTTCAAAAAAATAAATAAATAAAATATATAAATATGTAAAATAAATCCACAAATTCATTAAACCAACGTGAAGTCAGACTTGGATTGTGCAGGGTATCATTTCACCACTGTAGAGAAATGCAGAATGTGGTTTGTGTCACTGCCTGGCTACGCTTAAAATCAACCCATACAGGACAATAATCAATAATGGGAATATAATCCTGAGACTGTATTGCTGGGTTGGGTGAAGGTGTTACTGTTGTACCTCTCCAGGGAGATCAGTGGTTTTAGAGTGGCAGGTAGTGACGGTGGCGTGGTTCCACAGCAGCAGGTCGTGCATCGGTGCTCCGACAATCTTACTGCGACCAATCACTACCGCTCTCTTCCCTGCCACAGACACACCTGTAGAAAAGCAGTCAATCCATTAATTAATTCTGACCTCATTCAGTACTTTGTCATATATATTCACAGGACTGATACTGATATATTAGGGTGTTAACTGCATTTACCAGTCTGTCTGATCAACTCCATGCAGCCATTTGGTGTACAGGGGATGAAGCAGTCGCCCAAGTCCCCACGAGACAGCTTCCCTGCATTTATGCTGGTCAGTCTGTAAACGGTAAGTAAGATTTTTTTTTCTTTTAACCAGACTCGAAGGAAGCAAAAAGAAACACTTCAGGTCCATTCAAAAGAGTAATAAGCAACCTGATCTTTAGTTTATGTCTGTGCCTACCCATCTACATCCTTCTCTGGGGCCACAGCGTTGGTGACCTTCTCAGTGTCTATCTTGTGGATCGAGTCTAAGGGCAGTTGCACGATGAGACCGTGGACAGATGAGTTCTCGTTCACCTCTGTGATACTGTGAAGAATCTACAGACAAGCAAACATCCTTTACACTCTCAGGTACCTTCAGTTTGTTATTAACCGTGTTAACCTTGTTTTGTTATGGCACCCCAAATTGCAAACTTTAGTCCCGTCTTACTGCATTGAAAATATTTAAAAACATAAACAGTGATACTTCAGGATTTGCAGGATTTCTTACTGTGTGCGTAAAAAAAAGTAAAGTAAACTACACAAATAATTCAAATCCATTCTCACCTCCTCCTCTGTTGCAGTCTTGGGAAGTTTCATATGTGTGGCATTTATTCCAATCTGTGTACACAGAAGAAGAGATTGGGCTGGAAGTTAGGAATAATTGTAAAAAGTGTACAGTAGAAATGTGATGTACATATTGTATGTCAATAAATGAAATGTTTACCTCTGCTGCTGCCTTCAACTTCATGCTGATGTACAGGTTTGAATCATCGCGGTCTCCAACCTGCAAAGACAAGCAGCATCACTTTGCCTGCCTGTATGAAGGAATAGACCTTCTACCATACCGACACACGTATTGATCATGTATGAATGAATCCTGCTCGTAGGCCACGAGAAAAAGACATGGCAAAATTAAACAGCAAACAAGACAATCCAAAAATGTGCTTATACTTCAACTTGTGCTAGTTCCTATCTTGCAGTTACCTGTAAAACCACTAGACCGGGTCTGAAGTTGGGGTCCTGAAGTTTCATCTGTTCCACATCCTTCTTCAGACGCTCCCTCACCTGCCTGAGAGCACAAGACAACAGAATAAAACCCAACTGGATTTTTAATCTCTATGCAGTGACAGGTGCACCATTGTAAAGGAAAGGAAAAGGACCATATGGCACACAACCCATTCCCTTCCCTTGTAATGGTTACATTTTCCATTTACATTTTCCAACCCGCAGCCATCGGTGTCGACTGCACATACAAAGCCCAGTCATCGAAGACTCCGTTTGGTAAAATGAGATTCTTATCTGTTGGGCTTTATCTTTATTCGTTCGATAGTTTGGTTATGTCAGTTATGGCTTATCTGTTCCCCTAACACAAAGATTAGGCAAAGCCAACTCAACGAATCAAAGTCAAGAGAGAGAGAGTGAGTGACAGAGTTAATGGACTTTAACTCATAGCAATCTATTTTTTAAGATGTATCATGTCTCTCTAAACAAAGCTGATTACATTTCCTTTGTATTCTATTCACATAATCAATTACATGACTCACCAGCTTGATTGATATCGTCCACTGTGGATGATAAAAAGAGCAGTGCTACTCACAAATCTCTAAATATAGACTGATCATTGTGTTAGGGTTAGGGTTACACCATACACCATGTGACTAGTATTGATTATGGATGTGTGACACAGTGGAGTGACACCAATTGGAACTACCTTTCAAGTAACCTATGAGTGCGTTTGCCCTAATGACCTAACAATAACACAGACCTACTATTAAAGGTCTTATTACATTATTTAACATATGACACATTTATTTATTATATATATTCCCAGAATCATTATAACAACAATCTTCATCACAATGAGAGCTGATAACACAGCATGTTAGGATATCTTAGTTCCTGGTCACTGATCAACTAGGGCCATATTCCTATAAACAAAGCACATTCATATAATAAAACAGTACTGTTGTAATGTTTTAATTGTTGTCAAGTCAATCAGGCTTCTTCAAAGAACACGCTTTTGGATAAGGGTTGCAGAAAACTACACTTCCTGAAAGGCAGAGACAATCTCATTAATAAACGTCTGTTCAAAAAGGTCTCCTGTTCCAAACAATGGATTGCATGACACCTACCGTCAGGCTTCAGAGATAATGAATGTACATCTTCCAGATCTGTGGAGAGGCTGTATGGCCCGTTTGTGTCGCAAAAATTAATTGAACTAATGAGTGATCTGAGGGGCAGTTAACAAGGTGCAGGCTGTCGTGTCTTGTGACAAGCACATGCAACGTAATGTCCTGCACTCTGTTGTCTCTTTGCCCAACTTTTTGGTAATAAGCAAATATTTGGATTCATTCAAACTTTGAACTATGAAAAACACAAGGAACACCTTTGTAGATTGTACTCAAATATTAAAATACTGACAAATGCACAATTTTAAAAAAGAAAAGATTTTTAGAGTTTGGTGACTACGTTTAGATTCATGAGTGGGGTTTTCCAGCCTCACCACTTGAGGTCACTGGACCAACAGGACAAAGATCATATCACACCACTACAGCTTCTTACATAATGCAGCAGAATTTGCAATCATTCATTCCAAGGTTTACAATAATTATGGATTATCACCAAATTATAAACAGTGCATGTGTGTGTATTTGTGAACACACAAAGACTAATCCACATAACTGTCAAGGAAAAAAATGTTCATGCAACTTCACAAAGTTCAGTCCACTGTGATTTCTCCACTGGTTAACCATAATTAACAGTACAAACTGCTGGCACACTTCATTCACGTGGACAACATCATGCACAACCAATTCAAAGTTATGAAATTGTTTTCTGCTGCCAGCACAGACAAGAATAGTGTCTGGAAATACATAAGAGCTGCATGCAGAATGTGCATAAGGCTGGGATCGTACAGAGAAGTTGTCTGTGACGTTAACTTTAACTATAAAGAGGCTGACACTCAGATGGCTAGTTAGCTGCCAAATTAGCCAGTACAAAGACACGTTTCCTCATGCTGGTTACACCTGTTTGCCTACCCGTGCAAATAATAAACGTGCTGCATAAAATCTGAAACTTACGCTGAAACTGCTTTCCCACTTATGATTTGAGCTGACATCTTTGGTCCTGTAAGTCCGCGTTCTGACCTAACGTGTCTCCTTGCACACTCACTGCCTGACAAGAAGAGGAGCGCGCTGAGTTTCACCAAAAACTTAAGTTAAGTGAAAAAGAAAAGTAGTTCGAAGGTAGTTACGTAGGCTTCATTGACAACGCAGCACCAGCGCTGAAAAAACAACGCAATAACTTTCAGGAATAGCGTGTTATAGCGTCGAACGTAGAACGTAGCCTCGCGAGTGGGCATGACGACGGAGAAAGGCGGGGCTATTAACAGAACGTCTACACTGACAGCCAATCACACACCTGTTCGAACGCGTCGGTAGAACGTAATAAACCAATAGCATTCCCAGATCTGCTATGCCACCCACGAGTGGGCGGGGCAGTGGGCGGGACTTTACGTGACGCAATTACGCCAAGAATCAGCAGAGGGCAGCAGCGTGTTTACACAACCGTCAGATTAGCAGTGTGAAATAACACAGCAGTGTTTCTATGGGCCCAAGCTGACGATTGATCGAGATTGTTCCGCTGCTTGCAAAAGTGTCCTCTTACAGATATTCACCAGAGAGTGCTAGAAAATACCATTTAAAAACAAAAAACAATCAGGCTTCCAGTCCGATGAAAGACATGAAGAAACACAGAGAACTATGGAGACTAGATTCTGTGTTTTGAGCGACACCGAGGAGCTCCAAACGCTGATTTCAAACACTCAGAACAATCTCCACTTCGACAGGTAAGTTCATAGTGGCTGCTAATTTGTTCAGCCAGCGGGCTTTGAGGCTCTGTCTATTAACTGGAGGATACGTGGACGTTGTTCGTCATTGGCTTGTTTTGTTATTGTGAGTAGATGGCTAGTTAGCATCTATTTGCATAGCCTGAGTAAACGTCAGTGTTAAAGCGACAGTCTCTGTAAACTATACCTTCAGAATTCACCAGTGCAGCAGACTGAACCTCACCCACACTCAAGCCACCTCCGTCTCATAAGCGTATGTAACTTATGTCTCTCCAGGTCGAAGACACTGTTCGAAGAAATCCGTGCCTCCATCAACAACAATGATGAAGAGGACCGCTCCTTCTGGAGGCCTGTGCTCCCTTGGGGCGGCGTCTTCACCATTAAGGCAGGACGCAAGGCCATATCGTGCACCCCTCTGTACGTCAAAATCAAACTTAAAAACACCTGCACCATCGATGGCTTCCTCATGATCCTGTATGTGATCCTGCGGGACAAGCAGGGGGTTCCCAGGGAGCTGGCATTCTTCCTGGGCAAACAGTTTGTGGAGCATTTCCTCTACCTGATGGACTCCTGCGACTACACCACAGTGAAGATGCTGTGGATCTGGAACAGGATGTCTAAGAGGCAGTACCGCTCTGAGATCCACCAGGCAGCCCTGGAGATTGACCTGTTTGGCAACGAGCACGAGAACTTCACAGAGAACCTGGAGAACCTCATGTCCACAATGCAGGAGAGCCTGTGCACCAACTGGAGTTGCCCGGCCCGCTTCCAGGAGTTCATAAAGACTACAATCAACATCAGGTATACTGCACGCAGGCCGTGAACTATCCTGATGCTACAATGTGAACTTGATGCAACTTTTCCCTGTTGGACGCCGTGAACTTTAGCAGAGAGTCTGTGCTTCAGGACTTGTGACAGGGTTGCACCAACAGCTG
This sequence comes from Morone saxatilis, assembly GCF_004916995.1. Lineage (NCBI taxonomy): Eukaryota > Metazoa > Chordata > Actinopteri > Moronidae > Morone > Morone saxatilis. The sequence continues at coordinate 15,465,164 of NW_023339873.1, forward strand.
TCTGTGTTAGAAATATCAAATTTCCTCATCGACGTTGTCCCAGTAGGGGAGCCCTTGTCAGACACTTTGCACTAGATCAGACTAGACTACATGTTGCACTGCCACTAGATCAGAGATGCACCGATCCATGTTTTCGCAGATGGTTAAAAATGAGTAGTACTGTACGATGCAGCACAGCCCTCTTAATGTCGGCTTTACACACGTTACAAGATGCTGCATCTTCAAACTAAGAACATGTTGAGTTAGCCAGCTGTTAATAGCCCACTCAGTTGCAGACTGTCTCATGTTGTGGCATAAAAACAGTAACTTTAACTCACATTTCATTCAAAAGTGACAGATGCAAAATACAACTCACCAAAATTGTCTTTGTTAGTCTTTCCACTGTTCCAACAACCACCAGTCCGGTCAAAATGAATCCTTAATTCACAGACGTAGATTTGAGAATCACAGATACCAAAACAAAGCACAGAGAGTTCGGTTACAACACACAGAGGGTCATTCTCTGCTCAGGACTCTTTACTCCATGATTTCTTTACATAGGGAATATATTACATTTTTTATTATATTAAAGTTTTAAATCTCATTTATATATAACCCTTAACAATGCATGCATTTCTGTCTCCACCCATTTATGTGTAGTGATGTTAATCCACATGTTCAGTCAGTGTACAGTGTACAAGCTTAATTGTCTTTATGAGATGTTTTCCTCTCACAAAGTAGGTCAGTTCTAGTTAACGGAGTGTTGTTGGGTGGTGTACGCGATTTCCATTTCTTATAATTCCACTCTCACATTTTCCCTCCAGTCCTCCTCATGAGCTGCCTCACAGAGACCCCATTCAGTCGGCCGTGGACGAGTTCTTCTGCCCCAAGCTCCTACTCTGCTCACAACTGGGGTGAGACATAGGCAGGATGTCATCATCGAATGTTCTTCAGTCTTTATCTGCTTCTTTGACAAATTGTATATATATATATTTTTTATTATTATTATTATTATTACAGGTGTGATGGTCTGAGGGAGTTCTCTCAGAGGGTCTTCTGCCATGGCCCCCCACCCTTTGTCATTCTCAACATGCAGCAGTGGAAGTCAGAGGAACTGTCCTATGTTCCTTACCATCTGGCTCTCTGCCAGCACAGGTATGGAGCCTCCACAGTGTGTTTCCATTGGCTCTGTATACAGCACCATGCTTTAGTAGAATTAAACTAAATATACTTGTTCCAACCTTGGACATCTAGCACTGAATATTTGCAAAATAGCTGTCATTGAACTACATTATTCTATTTTATTTTCGCAGTTTACAAATATTAAATGTTTCATTCACCCTCACTTTCTGATTTAATTTACTTCTGCCTCTCTTTGTCCCAGATCTAATGGAAAAATGTGTTTTTATCCACTATTATTTATACTTTAAGTTTCCTGGACAGTATAAAGACAATGGTATTTCTCCACAGGTACTCACTGGAGGGCGCCACACTCTTCAACAAGGAAGAGCATCACTACTCTGCAGCCTTCCAAATAGACGGCTGCTGGATGCACTACGATGGTCTGAGGAGTGACAATCTGATCCTGTTACACAAGCCACCGGAGCTCCTTCTGCTGTCCTCTCTGGTCTACATCCGTGCCTCCGACAAGTGAACTCTTATAGACACACAGATGAGGCGCACCGAGCTCAAGAATCAAAGCATTTCCTAAAGTTATTCTGTCATGACCCCATTGATGGAATTACAATACTGTAACCATGTTTCATTAATCGATTTCCAATCAGCTTCCTTCCTCTAAATCGCCTGAACTTGCAGAAAGCTTAATCTGCTAGATGGAAATGACTTCTTCTGGGGCTTGCTTGGAATCCAAGAATATAATGGACTATAATAGTTCTGGGTTGATATGCATAAATGACAATATCAGTGACTAATGCACATCGTATGCATATACAGTTGGCATGCTTGTTAACGGGATTACACTGTGAGGGTGTATTTGTATAGGAGATGACACTGACTGTATACCGCATTCCCATCAAAGTGAGCGATTTTGGCAGTTTAATTTTACATTTATGCATATCAGCCCTTTCCTACAATTAAACTGGTGCTTTTCTATTTACACTGTGGTCTGAGGCTAAGAAACAACCAAACAAGGCCATGGTTTATGTCAGGTTAACGTCTTAAGATGGAAATTGGAGGTAGAAATTGAATACAATGAGTAAATGTTCAAAGGTTGAGGGCAGTCTGAACTCTCTTTTCTGTCTCTGCAAGCTTAAATATGACCTGTTTGACTTCCAGGACACTAAGCCGGCAGCATGTCCATATTCATTAATTAAATTCAAGCATTTAAACGCGCTAGCTCAGCACACACTGCAGTCATCAACACAGGGAATATGTATGTATTTACATGTTATTTTTTAAATAGTCATTAGTTTTCAATTGCTGTTTTTCTATGCTGAGACTCTTTAAAAAACAAATACAAATATTTTGAAGTACACTTGTATTGATTTATTCTGTCACGCTTGTGCATTGCATGGATGGGTGTAACAAAAGCCACATAAAAGCACACAGTACCTTTTAAGGCAGGCATTTATTTTAAACTGGGTACAACTGCACCACACAAACTGACTAAAATGTATGTAAAATGTCTTCAATCAAAACATGATAAAATGTGAAAAGCTACTGTTTCTACACCTAAGGTTATCTTGTACTTCCAGTATTAATCCACAGGATATAAAATTCAAGATCATCACCTTACTCCAGACACACAATGGGAAATGTAAAAGAAGCAGAGTGGTCATTTGGCTAACATTGACATCAGTTTCAAAGGATTTCTTCTTTCAGACACAAACATAGAGTGGCAGTCCATTGCAGACCAGGTGTTAGTCATCCATCTGCTTTCTTTGAACAAGCACTTTGGTGAGAGTGGTGGCAAAAACATGACATTGGTTAGGCCATAATAAAAATGCGTACAAACTCAATTTTAACATCCCTTCTTTTTGCAGATTCACGTTTGCAGATTTTCATTAGCGTCTCTCCAAAATTCATTAAAATAGTAGTTAATATACACATCAGAAATCATGACATTATACACAACAGTGATGGTAGATGAATCATGGCGGCAGCACATAATTACGCCCGCGTGATTTGTGCTGTGGCTGTTTAGTGACGAACAAAATCTAGTACAATAGACAGAATTAGCAAATCAGGTTACACAACATAAACAATACAAATTATAATTATAAATACAAAAAAAGTCATTCACATCTTTCTAAAATAAAATGAGAATTTGCAGAAATACGCCTTTTTCTCTTTCAAAAACAACCCAGAAAAATGGAAAGGAAAGTACTTCATATAGTGATGTAGAACAATCTGCAACAGACTAAATGTCTCACCAGTTACACCCTGACCGAGCAAGGCAAGTGTCATTAAAGTTCTCCTCTGTAGTAACAGTAACCATAATCTTTTTACAAACACACATCAAGTTTAGAGTACAATGGTAAAGTCCGTGGAAGAGCACATGGCCTGTCTAGGGTTTATAAGACCTTGTGGTCAAAAACGGCTGATGTTATTTCTGTTCATTTTTTTCCTTTTCTTTAAAAAAAAAAAAGTGTTTACATCAAATTTGGCCACTACACTGTGAGCAATCCCTCTAAATCTGCCTAAATAAACAAAAGCCTTGTAAAAAAGAACCAGCATGTATGACAAAATGAGAACACGAGATGTCTGGTAGGATGAGGCAAAGGCAATGGTACCATTTGATGTTTGGTTAGACGTCCACATTACCAGCAAACATTGTGAATCAACTGACATGCCATGTGGGGTTCTGTTACAGCAATATGAGATGCCTTGGCTTTTTTTTCTTTTTTTTTTTTAAAGAGACAAACACAAAACAGAAGTCTTATTGCATTTTTCTAAATGCCATTATCCTAAATTAAAACATATGTACAAATTACAATATGTATCAAATAGTTTGGTAAGTGCAATGCAGAGCTTGGTTAAAGTTTCCACTTATGTGCAAACGTCAGTGCACAAAGCAACTCAAACTAGACTTGAACATTAACAGTGACTCAACAAGACACACCTAACTTTTCCTTGCCTATTGCCCTCACTATTGCTGTGCATTGCTTGACCTGTTTGTTAGCCTAGCCCAAGGCTGCAGAGAGTGACACCCTCAGCCAGCCTGGAGTCAGACAAACCCAGGGGAGCACGCTGGTCTCTATCAGGACATGATACTGGTGAAAGTGGCAACATGGTCTGGGCACAGCCCTTGGTGCTTTATCATCCATTTCCATATGACAGCATGGAAGAGTGTAATGCTAATATATTAGCAATAAGGATGAGGAGAACATGTTTAAAAATTGTGGCACATGAAGGAAGCTGGTACTAGAACTGGAGGTGGGAAAAGATGGGAGAAATAAAAAGGTAATGTTTTGGCACTTCACATGAAGCTGAACGGATTATCTCGAACCTGAGCTTGCAAGCAAGACCTTGGCCACATGAGGATCACATGTTTGGTGGCGAGTTGGCGAGTGCAAAGAGCAGATGTCAAACCCAATCCCAGGCAGAAAAAGTCTTGTTCATAGCTAAAGAGTGATATTGTACTGGCATTAAGACAAAGCATGCTCGTATCCTGCAGCAGGAACACTGTGAGGGACGGGGAATGCTAACGAGGATATCATTTAAATTAAAACGAGAAACTTTTTTTTTTTTTTT
>NW_023339873.1:15469875-15470379 GCF_004916995.1 Morone saxatilis
AGTGTTAATTTTCAAACTGAAGTTTGCGGTTGTCCAACCACGGGCTTCCCTTTCAGCAGGACTGTTTTATTGCATGGTTGGGGGGCCATTAAATTTTACACATTTAAATGCACATTAAATCAAACAACATCTAACGCAGTAATGTAGCAGAGGCTGAACAGAGGTTGACCTAATTGTGTGAGGCAACACAGACAAACAGCTGAATCCTGAATCCTAAATATAGCACCAGTTGGTATTGTGTACAGACCAAAGGGTGAAAAGAGGGCCAAGGTCGATTTCAACTAGTGAAGAGTAGCGAGTTCATGACCTGACCCTAGGAAGATGTAACAGAAGCTAAAACATGGGTGGGTTGGTTTTTTTGTTTTGTTTTTAGTTTTTAAATGGCTCCAAGGATGAAGCGGAGACTAGTGGCAAACACTCTCAGGAGAATTCATCATTCACCTCTACGCTGACCCATGGAATCAAACTACACACACATCCGCACAAACAAACATACACATACAC
>NW_023339873.1:15470403-15519302 GCF_004916995.1 Morone saxatilis
CATCCACACACTAGTGACCCAGTGCAGAAAAACATTTACAGGCAATGCACTAGAGGATATATTCATATCTATATATTTCTTTTAGTCTATTTACACGAGAGAAAAAGGCAGCCCTTTTTGAGAAAATATAAAGATTCCAACTTTTCTCTTTTTTGTGAAGCACTGATTTTGATGCAGAACTCCTGCGTCGCTGAGCCCAAGCATCAGTTCTGCACGCAGACACGTAACAAAACAAACAACCCTATCTGACATGCATGTACCCCTCGAGCATACACACGGACATACACACTACATGGCCAACAACCACATACTCATACAAATACACTGGCAAACTGCTGTGTTCTACAAAACCTGAACACACGGTTCCAGTTACAGCAGGAAAAAAAAAACCTGAAAAAAAAAAAAAAAAGAAAAAAAGATTTAAGTGTTAAACACAATTAATGGCATGAAGGAAAACAAACCGCAATGTCTGCTAACAAAAAACAAAAAAGTGACAAGTTTTCTCCCACAATCCTCTGGGAAATGGCTCAGAGACCTCATTGTGGTCCAGCAGCAGTAGAGCAGTCGTCTCCTCGTGCCCGTGACAACAGCCGTCCAATCATCTTCCTCGCTTTTTCGTGAAGCTTTGCAGCTCTTTCCCCGTCTCTGCAGCCATGCCTGTGGTCCCCCTCTAGCCAGCCAGCTAGCCCGGCACATCCATCCACCCAGCAGGCTCTCTCTCCTCGGGTGTTCACATTGGTGTGCAGCGCTCCTCTGCACCTGGAGGATGAATGTGGGGAAGGAGGAGGAGACAACAAAAAAGAAACGTCTTTGTGTCTAAGTTCTCTTAGTGGGTCCTAGCTGGCTGGGCCATGGGTCAAAGGGCAGTCAGACCAAAATTACAACGGCAATACATCATGCCACTCGAGTCCAACCAGCTGTCTGAGATGGGGTCATAGCGCTGGACAGTGTTCAGGTAAGATGACCCTGAGTGACCTCCCACTACATAGAGGTAGTTGTCCACAATGGCAGAGCCCACACCTGAAAGACAATGTCACAGTCATGTGCAATCCATTACACGCAAATCGAAACTAGAAACTGGGGCTTCAGCTAAAACAAGCAGGAAACTCACCAGTGCGCGGTTCATTCATTGGCCGACAGGCTGTCCACTGGTTCTGATGTGGATCGTACCGCTCAATGCTGGACAGGTGCGACACTCCATTGTGTCCACCCACCACAAATATGAAGCCGAGCATGACGCCTACTCCAAAGTTGATCCTCTTATCTGCCATGGGGGCTACCATTTCCCAGGCATCCTTGCTGGGGTCGTACCGCTCCACACTGTGTGCAGCACAACAAAACACACAATGGTTAAAAAGTCCAAATGTAAGTTTATCTAATCCTCCAGCCCTCTGCAATTCCTCAACAGACCCTCAAATGAATGCTCTAATGATCTGCTGCTGTAAGTATGTTTCAAGAAACTCTACACATGGATCTTCATACTATATACTTTGGAAAAGTATTGTTAAGTATACAAACCTACATACTTCTTCAAAAGATGCATGTCACGGGTGAGGAATCTACTTCACATGCAGATTATATTTACAAATGTAGTTCTTCACTGGACTCCTATTTAAAATCATATTTCCAGGCTATAAACAGTTGGTCTTATCACACACCCGGTGCCACTAGAACAAATGAACAGTTCAGTCAAATGAGCCCCCAGATAGTGACTGGAACACTGGCAATCTAGGATGTTTTGCAGTATGCAAGGACATATAAGCCACTGGGGAAAGAAAGAAAAAAAAAAAAAAATAGTCCCCAAAGATTCTCTGTCCAAACACATTCTCCTGAGGGGTTTCAGGAGTCAAGGAAACAAGCAACAGAAACACCGCTCTCTAGAGATCCACGGCAACAACAGAGGTCTAACCAGCAGCACACAGCCGGGCACACTCTATGAAACTTCAGCAGCCACTTCTGTTATGACTCCTCTTCACTCATTAACAGGGCCCTGGCCATTTTATCAGCAACACTTGACATCCTTCACTTGATTGCCAGTTCTATTAAATAACTAACAAGACCTTGAGAGAGAAAGCCAGGGTAGGAGGTCTAAGAGAGTTAGAAGCTCAGAGTATTCTAAAAGAAATGAATAAAAATAGAAAACAAATTTGATAGAGCACCACAACCATATATTACTGATGTCAAAGGTCATCTGTAGGAGCAAAGGAAGGTTAGTTTCATGTTTTGATCCTATGTGATTTTCTGCATTCTTCACATCCTACAGAAACTTCCCTAGAAGTTACAGTTAAAGGAGAAAAGGTATTGGGTAGTATACTGAACAAGATACAACTATTAATCTTCATGTATCCTACCCATAAAAGCTGCCATGGTCCAAATTGTATAGGGGATGAATGAATGTTTTGCTATTCACAGTTTATATGCACAAAGAGGAAGTTTCAAATTGTTTAGTTTTAAGACTTTCATAGAAGTTAATTTGTGAGTTAGGCAAATTAGCACACAAGTGACTCAAAATGCCCGATACCTACTGTTTAACAGCACATAACATATCACAACATCAACAGATTATCCATTCGGTGGTAGTACCTGTTCATATGGGCTGGGCCGTAGCCTCCGATAGCGTACACCATACCATCCAGCACAGCGGTGGCAAAGCAGCTGCGGGACTTTGTCATGGGTGCCACAGGCTGCCACTCCTTCAGCTTGGGGACGTATTTCTCCACCGACTGGAGGTAATACTGGCCGTCGTAGCCTCCGAGGGCGTAAAGCTCGCCAGCCAGGACCACCACCCCAAGTGTGCTGCGGCACTCCGCCATACGCTCCACAGAGGACCAGGTGTTGCTCTCGGGGTCCCAGCTCTCCACTGTGCTCTCATGTCTCCGATAGCTAATGCCCTGTCTCATATGTGTGGCGATGCCTCCGACCACATACACCTTGTGGTCCAGCACTGCCACTCCAAATTCATATCGGGGGACACTGAGAGGGGCCAGTCCTATCCACGAATCTGTCTGAGGGAAATACATTTCCATGCTGAAAGAGAAAGATATTATCCGATTAGTTAAGTTTGTTTTTAGGGACAAACTACAGATGTTTGGAAAAGGGAACTTTCCAAACGGTGTTTAAAATTCTTATTCAGACATTATTATCGTTACCTTTCTAAAGTTGCAAACAGTCCAGCCTTGCCTCCTACTGCGAGCAGCACCTTCGGGGCACACCTGGGCCGCGCCGACAACACAGTCTGATAGGAGAGCCGGTGCTCAGGCATAAAATGATATTTGAGGGCCTCGTTGAGCAGGTGCTTGCATGCGTGGTCATCTCGTATAAGGTGGTTGGCTTCGTATAGGCGGGTGAGAAATTTGACGCTGAGGAGTGGAAGGCGAACACAGTGCAGCAGCTGGGCCAGATGCTGCTGTCTCTCCGTTACATCATATTTGATCCACGATTCCAGGGCGTAAAATACAGTCTCCTCCGTGACCACCTTAAGGCAGTCGTTGGACACAATTTCATCCAACTCGGCCCTCGTCAGTTCAAAAAACTCCTCCGTCTGACAAACCTCCTCAAAGTTCTCACAGATGAACTTAGTTGCAGCCAGGCACAGGTCATGACAGCCGTAGGTCTCTGCAAAGCGGGAGATACCTATACAGTTCCCAGCATCCAGCTGGCTCTCCAAGAAGGAGCAACACTCCTTAAGTACTAGCTTAACCTGGAGTAAGTTAGCAGCTGGTAGCAGAGATTCCACTGTTTCCTGGGAGATAAACACCGTGCCAGTGTAGGCATACTCTACGATGGCCTAGAAGAGAAAGAGTAAAAGCGTCACGTAAACAGCAGCTATGGTACAGCAGTTAATAAGGTGTCTGCTGGCCTCCCAAGCTCACCTGCAAGGCGGTCTCATCGATGCACTGGAACTCAACCTCCGAGGTCTCCTTTTCTGACAGGTTACCCGTGAACATGGCCTTGAAGTAAGGGCTGATGCTCGCCAGCACTACTTTGTGGGCATGGATCTTGGCATCACCCACACGCAGGACAATGTCACATAGTTCGTGATCCTGCCGCAAGAGCTGGAGGCCTTGCAGCAGCTGCTCTGAGTGAGGTCGTTTCAGACTGGCAAACATATAGGACTGGTCCTGCTGGTCCATCTGAGAGCCGGAATACAAATAGCAGTGCAGTGTTGACATTTTGCAAAAGGCTACTGAGTCAGTGAAATGTTTCTGATTAACTGACATGTGACCAACAACCAATGGAAACACTGGAAATCACCCAGTTGTCACACTGTCTACATTGAGACTACAAGACTGAAAAGCCAACTAAACATAGGCCTGTGCAACATGACGTAATTACAGCACGCGTTAAGGAAACATGCCTGTGCGGTGTGATGCATTCAGGGGTGTTTTGAAGTTGTGCAGTAGTTTTTCCGACCCGCTGTTAGCGGTTTACTGTGATGCAAGTTAAAGAGCATGATCTTAATCCAGTGCTAACGCTGCTTAACGTTAACCTACCGCACACATTTACCGTTTAACCTCAAGAGCACTGCCTATATGCTGCTGTGCATTTACGGTTTATGGCAGTCAGCCACACTAACGTTGACTGACTGATAGTTGACTGGGGCCTTGGTTTAATTTGTGAACGGAGGACATGGCCAAATCAAAACTCGGTAGCTACCTCTTAGCTTTAAATCAGCAGACAGCTAGTGCGATAGCTAACACACTGTAAAAAAAAAAACCCACCAACAGCTCGGATTTGGAAAGAGACACATTTTCCCACGGATACCACATTTATATGAACATCGACATTCATGTCACTGTTGTATCGTCCACAGTGTTGGGCTCCAGCAAATACACAGTGCCTATATCTCTGCTCCATTGCACTGCAGTCAGCGAAGGTTAGCTGCTAAAAATAAACACGGTTACTGTGGCTAGCTGCATCATTGATTGATATACAGTAACATGGCTGACAGATACAAAACGTGACGTTATAGCCGCTGTCACATAACACTGGGATGTTGTCAAATGAAGGCAAACAAACCTGTAACCTATAGTCCGTCTGGTGTGCCGCTGTAATGACCGGTTTTGCAGTGGCGGAGTTCAGCGGCGACGAGTGTGAACCCCGGACGGCTATCAGGAAAACAACCGAGTGCCAACCTAGCCACAAAGCTACAGACGAGCTCTTATACTGACGACTGGAGAGCAGCACTCCCACTTCCGCTGGTTTCAAAATAAAAGCACACTCACGGCCAGGTAGAAGGAAGAGCGACGTCAATGTTCGTGAACTTTACTAATATGTTCAGAAGACGTAAAGACTTTATTCTGCAGAGCTTTTTAAATAATAATACAACCCGCTGTATTAGAGTGTGTATCGTATGACCCCAAATATTCTTGAGATATTTATAGTAGAAGTTCTCTTTTAACAACTTCAGTAAAAGAACAAAATATTATCAGCAAAATAAACTTAAAAATGTGTGTCTTATATATATATATAACACTCACATATCCGTGTGTGGATTGTTATTGTGTGTGAGTGTAAGAGAGTTACTGACCAATTATATCAGTGTTATTGTATTACATTATTATTGAGGCTCTTGGGTATTTTAGTCCATAACAAGCTCATCATGGGGTTTTATTTAAAAACTTCATTTGCAAATTTACAAATAATTATAGCTGTCAAAAAATGTACAAGCATCTGAAATATTATCAGTGGACTCTTGTGTATAAAGTTGCATATATTTAAATTAAATAAACACATTAATTACTGTGCTTAAGCACAGTGCTTGAGTATATATAATATGTTACTTATCTTTAGTATTAATAACTATTTTATAGTAAATGTATGTGCATCATTTCTGTTCCACGAAACCAGTACAAATCATAATTTTGTAAATAATCAATCTGCCAGTTATTTTTGTTTTTCTGTTAGTAAAACTGTGGATGCCTAATAAAATATGCTATATACAAAAATATATTGAAAAAAGTATACTTTTTATGACATATCTACAAACAACAAAGACATTTTTAAGTACAAACATTTGAGGTATTCTGAGGAGTTCTGAACCGGATAATAAAAGTGCACAAATCCAACATTACAATATGCATGCTGCACGTTGTCTAAGTCCTGTTTGTATTCATGTGTATTTTCTATTACTTTGTATTATTATTGTTATTACTGAATCGACTCAGTCAGCCTCACTTCCCCTCACAGTGTGCAGCTGAAACCGCCTCAGGAGCCTCCAACAGCGTCACCATGGAAGCGCTCAGTTTGCGACATGTATTCGCCATTTTGCTGCCTCGCTCTGTGTGTGTGTATGTGTGTGTGTTAGAGAGAGAGGGGGAGAGAGAGAGAGAGAGAGAGAGGGCTCCTCTCTATGAGAATACCTCTGTAGCTTCCAAACATTCAACACTGCTCCAGACACCAACTATAAAACAACCAGGGGAATGTCTGCACGTACAGGGCTGTAGCTGCCGCAGCAGGACATGGGCATTTGGACGACGTAACGTTAGATAGTCTCGTCGAGCGTCGCCGGAGAGGACCAGGGGAAATGCAAGGTCTGGTTTCTTGCTGTTTTTCTAACTTTGCTAGCCCAGTCAGCCAGCACTTTACCACCAGCACAGTTAGCGGAGTTAGCTTAGCACCGTTTGAGCAGTCAGCTAAAGGTTGTGTGTAACCTTAACGCAGCTGGTTAACTCATGTAGGCTGCTTAACGCTAACGTAGTCAGGGATTGACTGTAAGCCCATTGAACGCTTTACTTAGTATCGTTTAACTGGCTACGGCTCCGGTTAGGGTTAGGGTTAGGTCCATAGTAACTAATGTCACAATAGCAGAGAAAATGTCCTGTCGTACGGTGCAGTTACGGGTTTATTGCGGATCTCTACCGTGTCTGACAGCCACAAGTGGTTGTGTCTGTTCGCTCTTATCTAGCTGTTAGTTCATGGTGGTGATGTTGAGCAGCTGTAGGACTCTCCCTCAGTTATAACATGTACAGTTACGTGTCTGTGTTGTAACATATTTATATACATTATCACCGAGGCTGCGTTCATTTCACTGTAAACAAATGGGAATGTGTCCTGTTGTGTGTCTGCTCCTGTTCATTTTCTGTTTCACATTCACAGCTTGACAAACAGGAGAGTGGTTTTCCATCACCAACCACTCAGGATGAAAGCACGAAGTAAAGAGGAGGAATATTATTGTCCTCACAGGATTGTGATTGCCTCTTTGGATTCTCAAATTTGACCACATCCATAAGAACATCAATGATGATACCTGGACTGATCTCCCAGGAGTTACACGTGCAGCTTCTGGACTTGAAGAACTACCAAAATCGCCAAAATGGCGTGGAAGAGCTCAAACACATCCTCTCAGAAGTGGACATGAAATCAGTCCCGTCGGGCAGTATTGAGGAGTTCATCAATTTTCTCCCGCAACTGCTCGATGACAGTAATTTTAAAGTATTGTATGGCACCTTGCAAGTTTTAAACGTGCTCATTCAGAAGCTCGATACAGGTGTAGACAAATATTTCAAACAGATAGTCCTAGTGGCTCTGAAGGCCCTAGGGGACACTCGCACCGTCACCAGAAATGAATACATGGATGTGTTTCAACAGCTGATGAAAACTGTTGCACCGCAACACATATTGGACCTTGTCATTGGCAACCTGAAACACAAGAATTCAAGGGTTCGGGAAGATGTCCTTAACATCATTATGGCAGCTATGCTCACTCATCCTAGGAAAGATTTCAACATCCCCAAGCTTTGTTTTGAGGTTGCACCATACCTGGCAGACAGCAAAAGGAAGGTCCGCCTTGCCACCCTTGAGCTGTTTGCTGTCTTTGACTATTGCCTCGACACAGGGAAAAAGCAGCCTTTAATGAAAGCTGTGGACATGGTTGAACTCAATGAGGACGCAGAGGGTCTTATGGCAGCTGTACAGGCAAGACGGGCAAGGCACATCCTGCCCAAACTCTCCTCAGAGGGGATAGTGGAGTATGGCTTGGTGCTGCCCAAACCAGGACAGCGGAGCTCCCAGCAGTATGGTTCTGGAGCGGATCTGGACTGGGTGATGAACGGAGGGCGGATAAGCAGTGCCAGGAGCCACAGAACTGAACCAGATTGCGAGCGATTGCACGGCTACGGCAGCTTAGGCTCCCTCACCGATGACCTTCCACTTCAAAGGAGGATTGTCAGCGCGGGTAAAGGGAAGAACAAACTACCCTGGGAGATGTCGAGCTTCTCGTCCACTGAGAATGACCAGCAGTGCAGTGCCCCCAATGGAAAGGGCTCTGAACAGGTGAGGTCCATCACCCCTGTGGACATTCTCACTTATCTCGTGATAATTAAACCACCGGGGAATATTCCTGGATTTAGCATATGTTTACTCACTCCTGTGATTCTCTGGCAAAATTAGACTTTAGAATTAGTTATATTATATATTATATTCTGGTGTATTGTAGGATAGTTTCCCCTGATAACAGATGGAAACGTTGTCCTCATTGTCATTGATTGACGTTAATGAAGCAGCTATTGACTCAACAAGCAGTGTTCACCTTTTTCTCTAAAAATACTCCGGAGCAATTAGGGCTTAATCAGTCATTTGTTGGCTGCCTGTACAGAGGTTTTAGGAGCACCAGAGTGTTCTTCATATTGACTTTGAATCAGTGGCTCGGTGGTTGTGTTGATTTGCTCCCAATCAGTCAGCAGATGCAGCTGTTGTAACGAGAGTAAAAGGAGGTTATTTTTAGTGCTTGCTTTTTTCTGCCTCCCTTTAGTCTTGCTCAATTTACAGAGGAATGATGAAGCTAAATAATTTATCTTCAACAATCTGGGGTGTTGATAATTTTGGAAAGCTGAGTCACACCCAAAGGCACCAGTCTATAAGATTAAAGAAATCCCTTTCCTCTGAGAGAGTTTGTTGGGGGGGGGGGGGCTAAATATAGTTATATCTCTCAGGATGCAGTATGTATAGAGCAGCGAGGGGCCGTTATATCTTACACATCCTCTTTAATCAACCCTTGTCATCAGTGCATTCTCAGGCACCTTCCTTAGGAGCATATTGTCTAGACGGCTCCTTTTTTTTCAACACCATTGTAAATAAGGATACCACCTCAATGGTCTTTGGAGGTAAAAAAAAAAATAAAAATAAAGGTTGACATTATTAGATAGAAATCCATCTGTTGGCCGGGTGCCTATAGGCTGAATTGTATTGTTAAATATGTGGTAGTTAAAAAAGGTAACTCGGTAACTTAGAACACTCAAGGATCATCACGGACACTATTCCTGGAAGAAATATAGTAGGTGACTCACTACCCTGCACAGTGACACTACTGCTGCAAAGAGGAGCGTCCATTGTCCGGAGAATAAGCCTTCTAACGATCAGGGTCAACCTATCACTTTGCTGGGTTAAAGGAGGTAATGTGCAATAGAGACCATGTCACATTTAATGAGCTAACAAGCTTCTATCAGTTCTGTTCTCATTATGTCCTTTGGTTGAGATGGTGGCGTTCTTTCACGGGGTATTTATGACCATATTTTGCTATTATCCAGCTTGGAGCCTCCATTTGAAAAAACCTTGTGTTTACAGCAGCGTCTGTTTCCCAGCAACCCCATTACCACACAACAGATTTACTGAAGGGGGCGTGAAACATAATTGGTAATATCACAGGGTTATGCTTGTAAAACATGGCTTATTTACAGCTCTAGCGTTGATTGCAGTCACACCAAGTGCTCCTCGATGAGTGTTGATCAGTCTAGAGGCAGTGGGATTAACACTAGCCACTGTCTATCGCTCTCAAAGGCTGAGATGAATACACACATTCTCTCTGCTTGATGTATTTGTCGTAGACCAAGATTTCACAGGTTGTAGTTTGGCCTTTAAAGTTTCACGAGAACAGTAGACGTTGTGTACATTCAGGTAAGTCTGTTTACAGTAGCAGTAGATCCACCAAAATGCCAGTGTCCCTTTGAGCTGGCTGGTGTCTGCTACATCCCTTTGTTCAGGCCGGTGGATGGAATTACACTCAGACTCCTGCTTGTTTAAGGGTTGCTTTACTTTAGTTATTTGAACTTTATTCTCTATTTATTTTATTTTATAAAAAAAAAATACTTTATAATCTTGCTATTAAAAGAAATCATTTTCTGCCTTCTAATAGGTGGGCAGTGAGGACTTCCCTCCCCTGTCCAGGAAGCTGAGTCCAGAGACCTACATACCCAGTTTCAGTAAGTGCCAACAATTCCTTCTCTCAACATCACAGTCACATTTACATTCACAGTTGACTGGTTGTAATGGTCAACTTCAGCTGAACTCAAATTAGAGCTGCTTTAAATTGGATTATTGTGCTGAGTCAGAGGAGTCACCATGCCACATGTCACCAAAAGCCCTGAGATAAGCACGGTTGCAAGGCAGATAAGTGTCATACCAGTCTCACAATGGCCAGATTTCGTGCATTGATGAGAGGAAAAGCACTGTTGTCTACTTAATTATTCTTGCCAAAAGATTAGGTTGTTTTTCACCTCAGTAGCTTTTAAGTTGGATTTTCCATTACCCTCTGGCTGTTTAATTTTTTATCAGGGATTAAACTCACTTCCAGCGCTGCTATTATATTCTATGTAATCTGGACACATGTTTGTGGTAATCCTTAAATGAAGATTATAATTGAAGGAGGTGTGCTTAGAATATTTGAATGCCGTCTCTTTTCACCATACCCTGTAAAAATCAGTGCCTTTTCTAAATGTGTCCTCTCTTGTGTAACATTATTGTTCAAATGTCCAGTTTTTATGGCTGCAGCTGTGTGACCCCCTCCATGTAGCCCCAAACACTCTGTTCTTACAGGCAAGACTGGACTTGAAAGGTTTTGAATTTATGGCTGCAAAGTTTGCCAGCAGTATTTACCAGCCCAGTAAAGTGAGCAATCTAATCATCAGTCTAATCTCTCCAATACCCTCAATCTTCAGTCAAGATCTGTTTCTTTAATTATATCTGAATTTAAGGACTGTTTCAAGAAGAAACATGTCAGCCAAAAGGTAAGGAGTATTAGTTAACTTTGTTAGACTTGAACATTTGTTTAGTGTGACATTCAGGCACAGACATTAAAGTAATTACTTTTTAGAAAAGAAAAAAGAAAAACGTTTTAGAAGACCCTGGAAAGACAACAATTCAATTCAATTTCAACAATGTTAAATTCTCTTCTACTTTACTTGCTACACCAATTATTGTCACAGCATCACAACTGTCCCAACAATAACAGGTAGGAAGTAAAATTACACTGATGCAAGGGGATACAGATAAATTACTAAAATATAACACTTAAAAAGCAATATAAGTTATAGAGCTGTAAGTGAAAATGAAATAAAAACCATTGGGGTTAAAATAATAAAATCTCGCTCTGCAGCAGTCCAAAGTAATGTAGTGGAATTTTTCCAAACTATATATCATTTACCATAATAAATAAGTACATATCCAATAGAAATTATTAGTAAGTAAGTAAACCAAGCATAGCTTCAAAAGTTATTATCATTTTATCCTGCCCTAGTACACGTTTGTGAGCATTTTGAGAATGGTGCAACCCTGTAAGGTTTATAGTGTGAATAACAAAATATATTTTCCATCTAGGTTCTGCAGAGTCTCAGAAGCCACAATCCTCCAGAAGAAGAGCATCCCCTGCACGCCTCAGAAGAAGTGGAAGCCTCAACTTAGACCCTGACATCTTTAAAACCACAAACTTCTCTGACCCAGATGTTGGTAAGGAGTCGTGAGCTCAAAATGATTTGCTTATTTTTCACTAATGTCCATCTTTTCAAAGTTCCTTTTTTAAAGTTTTTACAGAGAGATAAGCAAGAAAAATCAAGAAATTACAAAGAACTTGAGTCTTTTTTAAATGGGTAGTCAATACTCTGTCTTACAGTGGCACCCAAGGGACGCATGCTCTCAAGGAACCCCAGTGTTGAGCGCACGTTTTCCCTCCCTTCGAACCCCACCACCTCTGGCTCCTTCCTGTTACCCTCCTACCCACTGGCTACACTCCCAGGAGGCATGCTTACTCCAACGCTGTCCCGCCGTCATGCAGATTCCTCCATCTCTATGTCCAACACCTGGCCCAACAAGAGAGAGAACAGCCCTCACCAGCGAGACACCAGTCCCTGGAGAGACACAACAGGCTCAGCAAAAGGTAATCTAGTAAAAAATAGTTGACACATCAGCTGTGAGCCAAAAGTAAAGATTTTGTGACCTCTACGTATTGTCTGTTTACTATTCTCCCTGTTCTACCTCCTTCAGGAGACTGTCTCTCTAGCAGATGCTCTCCCCGGCCTCTTCGTGCCTCCCTCGTGAGTTCTTCTTCCACTTCATCGTTCCGCCGGGCTCTGAGCAGCACCAGGGCAACCATGTCTATCTCTCCAGTAGTCCCTACAGCAGAGCAGGTCCAGTCCCATAACGGCCAGAGGTCCAATGCTCCAGGCAGCTATCAGCAGCTAGAAAGGGACCTTCATCTGGACCCTGACAGCATCAGTGCAGTGCAAGATCCTCAAGAGGATGATCCTCTGGACATGCAGGAGGTCAGCAAACTCTCTTTTATCCCTAGAAAGAATCAGCTTTAAAATATAGGACACTGCAAGTTCCAACGTGCACCTGCAGCATCTGAGAATATTTAAAGAAACATTCCAGTATTTAGGGTACAATAGATTCTGTACCACTAAAGGTATTCAGGCACAGTCTGCTAGTCCAGGAGGTAGAAGTTTGGCTCCATTAATCATTTTTCTCTCATACTTCTATGTGCCCATTTGTGTCTTGCTCACAGATGCTGAACTCCCTGCGTTCATTGCGCAACAGCGCTGCCAAGAAGAGGGCCAAAGTGAGCCTTAGCAGTTCAGATCCAGATCCAGACAGCCCTGACTCAGCTATGAGGCTGGACATGGGTCTGGACTCACCATCACACATCTCTCCGATGCTTACCACCTCAGCGAGCGAGAGTGGTCTTTCTAGTTTGAGCTCAGTCGCCAACTCCAGCTTCAATGGCATTAAAACCAGGTAAAGGATCCACATTTTCCTGTTTTTTTTCATATATTGCTTTTAAGGTCCACCACTGCATACAGTGTCTGTCTATGAGTCATACTTTCAATGCAATAACTTAAAGGAGCAATGTGTAATTCCAAGCCACATGCTCTCAAAAAACCCAACCCGCCTATCTGGTGTTGTTTGACAGTGTGTTGAACAGTGCTGAGCAGTTTTCCAGCATCATTTCTCACTTGTCACATCTGTCAACAGCCCCGGAAACTCTGCCCCTTCAGGAATGAAACCTCGCATTGCAAGAGTGCCTTCTGCAAAACTGAGGTCTTCTGTGTCCATGGACTTCAGCAGCCTTCAAGGTATAGAAAGAAATAGTTTTCCACACTCTATTTATTGTTTATTTTATTTTATTTACACCTTTGTTTACTGTCTTTTCAAGGATTGTCTCAGAGAAACGAGCTGTCACCTGAGGTGGGTGTTGTCGGGCAGAGAGTCACTTACTCCAACGGAACAATCAAAACTGAGGAAGAGACCACGGGACCGTCCCCTCCGTTGGTCAAACCAGCCGTCCGTGAATCAGTCAGAGCTCTGAAGCCTGCCAAAGGTCAGTCAGTGATAATGTCAAACAGATCAGAGCTTTTTCTTGACTTTGTAAAAATATTTTGTGTTCTGAAATGATTAAAACCATCAATATTCCTCTTCTTTTATTCTTAGGATCTCAGAGCCACAGCAGCAGGAACTCCCCAGCTGCAGATATGCCTGAAGGAGTCATTGGAAGAGGTCAGTCTCTGCAGATCTTAATTTCGTTGTCCAACATTCTGTTCAGTCGCCAAGGTGTTCTAGCTCAGTGCTGTTTTACAACAGATTTAAAGGCAAGCGTCATGCTTTCCAAACCCCTGTCTGAGTTACGTAGAAGCATAGCCAAAGTTTGCAGTGGGCGATGCTTTCCCATTATGCTTTTGCCACATACTTAAACACAAGTTTACACAAGTTCAAATAGATCTCATTACTGATTATTTTAGCAGTTGAGAAGGTTTGGTGTCAACCTCTCTGATAATACATTTAAGTTCTCTGCAAACATCACCCTCGTGCTTCTTAGGCATGTTTGGCACTGCAGTGTCCTCCAGCCATCCAGGAGTCGCTTTGTCACTTGAGCAGGGTGATTCTGTGGCCAAAGCCCCCACTGATCCTTCAGCTGGCATCTACAGCCGCGCTCTGTCTGGCAGTCACCGAGACAGTGATGACAGCCCACGTCCAGATGAGGTAAAGGTTAGTCACACTTTGTCCAGTGGTAAATCATAAAAAGTTTACAGTTTCCAATGTCTCACCTGGTGTTTTCTACCAATGCATGTGCAGCAGAGGGTGAAGAATGCGAGGTTTAGCAGGGATAAGATGCGGCTGCAGTGTCTGGATCAGCAAGACGGGCAGTTCAGTCAAGCGGATCACACGCGAGACAAGATTCGCCACCGAGTCAGACAGATGCTGTCTGACTCACCCACAGAGGATAATAGAGTATTAATCATCAAAGGTAAGAAAAAGATTTGTTTATTTTGCTTTAATTCTAGCTATTTTTGTAATTTTTACTATTGGTTGTAAACAAGCCTTTTCCAGTGACTTCCTTAGCTTAGCATGTCCTTAGTCTGAGAATAAGGAGCTTATGCTGTGATGTATTTTATTTTATCCTCATGCTCTTTGAAGAAATGAAATCATCCATTGATGCAGGTCATAATGTTGATTTCCTCTGAATGTAGATCTGCATCTGAACGGCAGCACACTGACCTCTACCAAAGCAGACCTTCTCTCTGATGAGTCCCCTATCAGCCCCACCAGTCCTGTCAGCCCACCAGGACCCCAAAGCCCCACCAAGTGCTTCACCCCACCCCACCAGCCAAGCCCCCCCACAGTGCCCCCCAACCCCAAAAACACGTCCCGTCTTAGGAGGGCCCCCAGCCTCAACCGAACCCGACCATCGCTGTCCCACAGCTCAGGTTAGTGGATGTGAAAGACCTCATCCAAAGGCTGCAACAACGCCAAGCTCAATAATCTAACAACCAAAAAATGTTGCTGAGTGTATCTTTATTATGTTGCTATGTATGATCTCTCAGTTAGTCACACACTGGCTTGCAATTTAACAGTAGTTCACTGCATTATAAATGGATGAACCAGTGCTTTTAACAGGTCTTTGTTTATAGAAAATGTTGGAACGTTAATTAGTCTGTCAGAGCCATCAGAGCATGGGTGAATAAGATGTTTGCTTTGGATAATGTGCCACAATGCTTTGTTTTGACAACCTACTGTTAATGCACCGCCGCCCACACACACAGCGCTTGTTTTCAGACTGATAGAAATGTAACATGAGACCAAATCTGTGTGTCTGTCTGCTGTGTGGTGCATTCTGTCTGACGGGGCATTTAGATGAGCTGTCCCCTGGTACTGTGGGCCACAAGAAGAATCCCTCAGAGCCTCCAGAGCTATGTCCATTTTCCAAGCCTGACCTGGCACTGACACAGAGCTTTAACCTGCTGAGCTCCGAAGACTGGTGAGAAACATTTGCATGTTCCAGTATCTCATGATGAGTCCAGAGCTCTTACTACCATGAAATATAGAATTTGCAGGGATTGATTAGCTAAATAATTACATTAACAAAAAAATATTATACTGCAGTCATTCCAGTTATTTTGATATTCGTGGGATAACACAATCCCTTACTATTCATTTTATATACCTTTTGTAAAGAAACAGCCAATATCAAAGTCTACAAAGAAATGGCTACCAACTGTGTTTTTTAAATGTCTTTCAGGGAGAAGAAGATTGAGGGTCTGACGTTCTTGCGCAGTCTGGCTCACTACCACTCAGACACACTCCAGTGCAGGCTTCATGATGTCTGCCTATCTCTCATTCAAGAGGTAGAATAGCTTGTTGTATAACATTCCTACATCGTTTTGATTGTATCCATTTTGCCGGTTTACTCCATCTGAACTTGAATTGCTTCACTCCAGATTCATTTACTGATATCTGACTTACGTCTGCCTCTTTTTCCTGTTGGAAATGGGTTTCGGGAATGATCCTATTCCCATGAGCTATTAATAATGTCATTGTATTCAGGTGAAAAACCTCCGGTCAGGTGTGTCCAGGGTTGCAGTGTGTGCATTAGGCGATCTGTACACCCACTTGCAAAAGGCAATGGACCAGGAGCTGGAGGGCACAGCTAAAGCTTTACTGCAGAAGGCCGGGGAGAGCAACGCCTTCATTAGGCAAGATGTGGATGCAGCACTGGACTGCATGGTGCAGCACTGCACACCCACTCGTGGCATTAGTGCTTTACTCTCTGGAGGACTCAGGTCAGTCTACTTACACACACAGTAAAGAGCTGTTTCACCACACTTATAGTTTGGAATTTTTGTGGGTACATTTGCAATATTTGTAACACTAAATCATTTTTAATCTTTGATTGCTGTATTGGTTTCCCCTCTACCAATAGTCACCTCAACGCAGTGGTGAGAAAATGTGCCGCCAAGCATCTGGCTAATCTGGTAGAGAAGGTTGGCGCTGTCCGTCTTCTGTCCGGAGGTAAAGATCTCACAGACAGAATCTTACCTGCCATCACCAGGCTTGCACAAGACTCCTCCCAGGAAGCCAGGTATGTAGATTGCTTTTGTTTTGTGTTTTCATATAGTTGTTTTACAAGTTGGAGCCATTTTATGGCACACAGATTTGAGTTTACCTTTTGTGTTTACACACACTAATTAATCATGAAGTATTTGTAGAAAAGGAACAAATAGTAGTTGGGTCTACCAGCTGATTCACTGTTAATCCTCATCATGGTTTGTGGAAAAAGCCTTAATAGCAAATAAAACACAACTGATATATAATTTCAAAGGTTTGATTAACCATAATAGAAAAAAGGTGAGTGATGCTTGATATTGATTGGCACATGCCATAAGATGGGACCAAAAAGATACACAGTATAAAGCAATGCAAACTTAATAACGTTCACCTTATCGGAGAGGATTTTATTCAACTTGTGGTCATTTTTGATGCCATAGTTTGTTGTTGTTGTCTACTGGATTGAAGTGTTTGTCGCATTCAGTTGCCCCATGTATGTAAACAGGAATAGAGAAAAAAAGATTTTCAGTGTAATGGTGTACAATACAGCAGTATATTGCAACATGTAATATACATCTGCATTCTGGTTGTTGCATGACTTACTGTTACTGAAATAGATAAACCTTAAAACAAGCAACAAAGTAACGTTTCTCCCTAAACAGCTGATTTACTATTATACTGGTTTAACCCACAGGTACTTTGGGCGTCGAATGCTGCTTTCCCTGTCTTCCCACCCTGACTTTGACAAGATCCTTGAGAAATATATCCCCACCAAAGACTTGCCGACTGTCAGAGACACCGTCTTCACTCTCAAGACAAAGGTACAGTGTTTTTTATAAACGTGTTTATAACATTGTTGTTCTTGCTAAAGGTCACAGTCATCTTACCTGGAGATTGTTGTGGTTTTTTTTAGGGTCTTGGTGAGATGCCCCAAGACACACAGTCAGCCAGGGGTAGACGCTCCCTCCCAGGCAGTGGTACAGTCAGGGCCTCATCTCTCACCAGAGAGCCACTCAACCAGACCAACAGGTGGGTGTAAATATCAACCAGTACAACAGGGCTAACACTAAATGCAGCCGTTTAAGTAGGGGTGAAGCTTACACAAATTGCATAATACATATGGAAAGTAGATTAATTATACAGGTTTATAAACCATTTGATGTGTTGCATCATCTACAGGGAGTCTAACAGTCATTACAGCTGTAGATCTCAGACACAGAGTATTGCAGACAAGACCGAATACATCAAGCAGATCTCAGGTCTGCTGGGTTCAAAGGACTTCAGAGAGAGGATCAAGGGAATAGACCAGCTAGCTGCTGACTGTCAGCACACCCCCAACATGGTCATCAATAGTATATTTCCGGTTAGTACTCGCATCTTCTGTGTGTGCTTGGTTCTCAGTTACCATCATACAATTCTGTTTCCTCGTAAAAACATCACCAAACTGTCTTGTGTTTCACCTTTTGTTCTTCTCCCTTCTTTCAGGTGTTTGATGCCTTCAAGGCCAGGCTGCAGGAGTCCAACAGTAAGGTCAACCTATATGCCCTTGAGTCTCTACAGAAAATCATCCACTTGTTGAAGGACAACCTGTCCCAAGTGGTCAACATCCTGGTTCCAGCAATTGTGGACAATCACCTCAACTCCAAGAACAATGCCATCTACTCTGCTGCTATTGGAGCCATTAATGCACTTATCTTAAATCTTGGTACTCATTTCAACATTTACGTGTGCTAGAGGTGAAATTAGAGGCTCAGTCTAATTGGAGAATTGTCTTTATTTGACTTTGTGATTTTCTTTGCTTCCATGACAGATAACATACTCCTTCTTCAGCCTTTTTGCACCAAGGCTCAGTTTTTAAACGGCAAAGCAAAGGTGGATCTTATCGAAAAGGTTGCAGGTATGTTTGTTGTAATAATTGTGAACATTGTAATAGGTTTTAGCCTCAGCAGCTCTCAAATTGGTTTGTATGTCCGTCCACCTCATGTTCTTTCTCGCTTTCTATCCAGATCTTGTTACAGAGCTCTACCCTCGCAAGCCCCAGATGGTGGAGCAGAAAGTGCTGCCCTTGCTGTGGCACCTCCTGGGCACCTCTACCCACAGTGGCACCATTCATGGCCGGGGCGGCAGCGTGAGGGGTGCTACCGCCAACTTGTGCCAAGCCCTTTACGCCCAGATGGGGCCCAACCTGATTGACTGTGCTGCTTCCCAGCCTGCCAATGTCCATAAAGGTTTAAATGAGGTCCTGAGGACCTTTTCCTAAAGGTAAAACAGAATTCAAACACAACCACATGTTGGAAGAGAAGAACATTAATACTGACCTTACTTGAAGACAGAGATGTTCTACATTTCTTATAGTGCCTGCACTTTTATATCAATAAAGAGAAAGTCCTTAAAAAAATAGGAGCTCTTATTCTTATCTCAGTGAGATTTCCTCTGGTACAGAAGCATGGACAATTGTAAAATACTGACATCAGGTCTTACACATACTCAACCTGCTCTCTTTGCACTTTGAAAAAGTAGCTTATTATCATGATAGACTTAATGAGTTTTACATGATACCATCCCATGATTGTCATTGCTTTTTTCATATTCTAAACATGTACTGTAGACAAATCAGAAACACTATTGCAGAATGTAAAATTGAAATGCACAGAAAACAGGGAAGAAGACAGGGACCTGAAAGGTGTATATTTTTGCTGTTTCATCAAATGTGTTGTGATATTTTCAAAATGTTTTATGTAGTTGTTTTGAAAATTTGTGAAATGAGATTAACAAGAATAGTACAAAATACTTTTGTACAGCTCAAATGTGTATTTGCACAGTATTAGCTTAATCTGTAATCGTATGCTGTATGATGGTACAGTTTATAATTTATCTATTGTGTAATGGTTGTTAATGATGTGCTGAGTTGGTACAGTCTGTCTTTCTTTTGTTTTTTTGCATGACCAAAATTTACTGGCAGGATCAAAATTGTGTATATTTTTGTAAAGGAGATATATATGTACACTGATGCCTAGATCAAGGTTGGGTTCGAACCAGTTCTCCTGGATGGGGACAGTGTGAAAGGAAAAGGAGTAGAGCTTTACTCCAGTGGTTGCCTGAGAAATAATGAAGGCCCAGATCTGATTCTGTCTCAGTATAGTGCCAGTCTTCAAGTAGCCTTTTAACTCATCTATTGTTAAATTATATTGAACTTGTTTGTGAACAAGAGCAAAGACAGATTGATATATAAATAAAGTGTTTTATTTCTGTAAAACCTACTTCCAGGTGCCTCATTTAAATTTGAATGGGGTTGGTAGAGGGGTAGAGGGGAACTGACCACAGCTATTAATGTTATTGAATTATTTAATGTTATAAATGACTGCTTTTTAAAACGAAAGGTGACTCAAATTCTAGCCAAGAAACACACATTATGCTTTTTAAGATACCTACTTTAGCTTTATTGATGGGTACAGTTACTGCATAAACATGAGATTCTTCCCAAGTGTTTTGTTGTGTTGACCAATTCATATGCAATGGTATCCAGTCTCCTGGTGAATTTACTCTTAATATGTAAAATAACAGAAAAAGCTGACTGTGACGTAGAGCTGCAACTATTAGTCAATCAACAGATTAATCAACAATTTGGACAATCAATTAGTTTTTCTTTTTGGATCACTGTAAACTAAGCATCTTTGGGTTGGTCAGACATGGCAAGACATCTGAATACATCACCTTAAACTCTGGGAAACTGGGATGGACATTTTCTGATGTCTTATGGTCTAACATATAATCATTAGTTGCAGCCCCACTGTGAAGAATCATTGTCGGGGTACCAAGAATGAGACATGTTTTCATCACTGTTGAGGCAATTCAGGCTAAGGCCTTATAAAAGAGGTAGGCTTAGCAAGCAGTAAAAAAGACTTGTGTTACATTTTTAATGCATCAATGCTTTAACATGCTTTAATGTTCCAGATTGATCTTGAATATCACTTTAATTGACCTGTGGGGGATTAAATATTATGGCCAAGCCGCATTGCTGCCAAGTTTTTAATTAAATACAACGCAAATCATAATCTCACCCCACAAACCTTTTAACTATGAAAGTAGCTGCCATTTTGAAATTGTACTGAACAGAGATGTTTGCTAGCTGCAGTACTGGATGTGCTGTCCAACACTGTCATGAGCGACAGGTGAATGTCAGACTGGACAGAGTTCCTGTGACCTACATGATACAGTAGATGATTTCACAGCATTTCAGTAGCAGTGTGGATGAGCTTGTGCTTGGAGGGATGCTGCTACTCATTCACAAAAAACAAAGCCTAAAGGCAATCCCGAAAAAGCACTGACAAAATTCTCCAACTCAAGTTATATTAAACCATCAGTGTCAACAGATACAGTAGCTGGACTGCACATTGGCAAAACATCAATTTATATATGGTATGTAAATGAATCAAATATACAACTCTTCACATAGTCCCTTTAAAATGCACAGTTATAACAAAGGTTGACCCTGCTTGTATTAAATCCAGTCCGTTTCCAGTATCAAACTTAAACTATAAAACTATAAAAATGAGGGAGCGTATTTAGAATAATAGCAAAAGTGAAAACTCCCTTTAAAGTTCTGAGCTAACCACAGTGGTGTTGTCGACAAGGGCCAAATATGTTTGCTACTTAAGTATGGCTCACATTTCTTTACCTTCACTAACAGAGACAAATACCTTCTGAAATTACAACAAAGACACGGTGTAATATGAAATGATACAAATTCTGAAACTGTCATGGAAATGTGCTTCTTGTGATGGAAAGAAAAACACAAATAGAGAACCAAAGACTACACCTGGATTCAATTATTTGTTAGCAAATGATGTAACAAATAACTGGAGCCAAGTCAGTCGATGCCAAGAACATGCTGAAGACTTTCTAACATGTTCCTTCTAACACAACTGTTCAGCAAACCCTCGGATCATTTCTTGTGCCATGAATGCGAGGTTTATGATTTTGGTTTAGTGGCCATTTAATGCTCTGCTGCTTTGCGTCACTGTATTGTTCCCTCGGCTTCACTGACCAAATGGAAAAAAAAATAGCCCCTCCTCCTGTGGATCTTTCCATTCTGTTACTAAGGCAGCTGGATCAATGCCATGGCAACCTGGATGGCTAGATGTTGGGAGAAGATGAGTGTGTGGTTGCCGTCCTCTGCACCTCACTTTGTCAGGGACCAGATGTCTTGGGCAGGTCCTGGTTCTCAGCCAAGTGGAGCTTTTGTCTGAACACGGACACATTAAGGATTCACACAGAATGACTTTGAACTGAAAAACTGATTATGTAAATCCAGTGTGTGCACCCGGAGCGCTGGGTGACTCCCATAAATAAACATTCAATTAGGAAAGGATACATTGAGGTGCTGAGTTCCTCCAGCTGCGGGAACAAATGAACAAGAGGGGAATCATAAAATAGCAACAGCCAAAAATAGAAAATGAAGTGGCGGTACAAGGCGACTAATCACTAAATGTGATCATATTACACGACAGCCTGTTTGTGGCGGTTCATCGTCTGACTACATTGTTTACAAAAGCAAATGGTCAACTTCCTTTCTTATTCACACGAGGGAAAGTCACTTCAAAGCCCATCTGCTGTGAGGCGCAATTACCTACCGCTGCTACAGCTAACAAGTATTCCTGGCAGCAGTATCTGTCATGAGCTGATGGCTTGTTCTCACCTCTCACTCACACTCACACACACACACACACACACACACACACACAGAGAGAGCACTGCAACTTCCCCAGCATACCAGCCCCAAGCGTGGGTAACTAGGAGCCTCACAACATGCTAACAATAGAAACTCTTTCCAGGCATTCTTGGACTACACATGGTGCATAATATTTAACATTTAAACATACCAGAACTCAGCAAAGCATGCAGTAATGTTAACACTATACTGTATGATTAATCTATTGCACTATATTGTATTTTTATTTTATGTGCTTTACTTGAAGGTTTACAACTAAGAGTGAAAGGAAGGAAAAATACATTTGGTCCACACAATATACTTTAGGTCATTAACACTGCATACATAAATGCCTCTCCTGTGTGAAAGCATACTACAGTATTTCATTATCCCCCACATACAATGTTCATTATTCCAATATAACATTTTGTGGGTTGATAACTGAATTGGGGGGCTCCCATGACCCATTAATGTAATTCCTTCCAGGTTTTCTACTATATTGTCTTTAAATAAGGTAAATAAATGCTTTGGTTTTGGTCAGAGTTAAGGATAAAAACAAAACAACTGAATGCAATCAACGTGTGGCACAAGCTGGAAAATGCATTCTGATCGGCTGCTATGTACTGTGCATAATAATTAATACAGAATACACCACAACCCACAGAGAATCCACATCATTTCAGTGTTCTGTGTAAGTACTTTACTCCGTAGCCTCAGACGAGAAAACCTGTCTCACTCTACACTAAGGAACTGCTAACCTGCTAGAGGAGACTTTCAGTGGAGAGTTTTAACGTCACATGATGCTGTTTGGTGGCTTGTCGAGCATGGCAGAGACTAATGAAACACACTGATTTCTTAATTTAGGGGGCAGTTTTGGGAAGCAAAAAGTGGTATTCAAAGGCACTAAATATATAATATAACATTTCATACAGGTTTATGTGAAAACAGAGTTTGTCTCTTGCTTATGAAAAGAAAAACCCAGATGAGGATGACCTTGTGCCGCTGTGGTTTGTGCTTACATTACAGAGCAGGTGCTCCAGGTTGTGGTCAGAAGCACACTTCCTCTGGTCCTCTGAAAGCTCCTCTACGTGGCTGTCGAGGCTGAAGTGCAGTCGGGCTAGCTTCTCCTGCATCTCGCGCACATGCTCCAGCTGCTCAAAGGAGCACACCTTACCTAGAAATCAGATGAGTTCAACCAGGCAGCTGTTAACTTCTCTGAAGTGGCATCTCTTTTGGTTGCAAAGGGATTACAGCAAAGTCAAAAGTATTTCCATGGCAGCAGATTTGTAAAAATAGCACCACAGCTATTTGATTTCAGTGTGATTCAATTTAACAAAGACACTTTCAACTGGCTTTATCCTGAGCCTGAAACAGAATATCCCCTGGTGGCCTCTCTAATCAAGGTTGTCTTACCAAAAGCCTGTAGTTTGCCTGAGTGGAAGTCATTGAGGAGGTTGAGGAGGCCTCCCTCCATCTCTCTCACATCTGAGACATCTGTGAGAAAGGAGTGCTGCAGGGGGGAAGCCTGGACTACTTTGCTGGGCCCTGCTGGCTGTGGAGCCCGGGGCTTCTCCTTATGAGGCCTGAGGAAACATCATAGTCACACACACCATCACACGCAAAACAGTACAAAGTATCTCTTGTAAGCACCTGCCTCATCTATTTGTGCCATTCCTCGAATGGCTTTTGGCGAGCTTTAAAATATGAGTATGTAGCTTTCGTAGAAGAGAAGAGAGAAGTCTTCCTCTTACAATGAAAAGTTGAATTCAAAAGCAATATTAGCAGCTTCTGGTCAGTTGAACACACTCAGGGGTTTCACTGTTGCAGCATTTCTTAGGGTGATATAATCACATAACCAGTAGCTTATGAAGGCTAATGGCTTAGCATTTAAGCTCAATGCTAAAAAGTGGTTAGTAGTACCATTAAATAAATGGAGCTGTTCAGCACTTCACGTCACACTTTAAAGAACAATTCTGAGGTAATACACCACATATATGATCAAAGTTGACTTCCCCGTCATTGCAAAATGGTGACAGACAAAGAAAATCTGGTAGTTATTGATTATGATACTGATTCTGATTATATTCACTTACTATACTGCACACAGCACAGTATGTGATCTCTCACACTGTAATTTAGCCTGTTTGAAAATTAATGAGATGATGGAGGACAAACAACACAAAGAACATTTGCAGCAGTTGTTTATAACGACCGGAGTCTTCTGGAGGATTTTCCTGTTTATGGTGAGACACAAACCTGGTGGTCTTTGGTGGAGCTACGACGGCTGTGAAGACCTCTTTGGGCTGACCTGGTGCTCCTATGGACCTCTTAAACTTGCCTCTGTTCTTGGGGGAAGGTGGCTGCGGCAGGCCGAGAGAGAAGGTGGCACTTTTGCTGGCGGGCAGGACGGTGAGTTTGCGGGGGTTGATGGGGGGAGGAGGGGGCTGCGGAAGAGACACCTTGGGGCTCCGCTTCTTGCGTTTGTCTTCCATTACTACTTGTTTAGGTGGAGCTCTTTGGGGTACGATGGAGGGGGCACTGCCTGGCTGATGTACAGGACGTCCTGAAACAACAAAGGTAGGAAGTTGAAAACCAGCAGCCTTCCCCTCCCTGAGAAAGGGCTCTGTGGAAGATCCTGACTGCCAAAATTAGTGCTGCAGCTCAGGATTCTCTGCTCTGCAACAAAAAAAGAAAAAAACATTTAGTGATGCTTTCATTAGTTTAACAGCATTTTCAATAGTGCCTACCTGTCACAGACAAATCTAAGTCAGCAGAGTAAGATTTAAACATTTTAAAGTGACAGTGAGGAGGAGTATACCACTAATCTGCATCCGTAAATGGGATTTAGATTTATTCCAGGCAATGTTCTAGGGTTGTTTTTTTTTTTTCTTCATGATGATTCGCTGGTGCAAAAAGTAGGAGTGAAACAGCAGCCTAGAAAGATATTTTTAGATCAGCATCAAAGTGGAAAGACCTTGGAGAATATGTGTGAAGTGAAGGAGGACGTATTACTGTTTGGGGGACATTTTACAACCCAGCAAACCAATTATATGCTCTTCAAAATGTCAAAGAAACTCCAAGAAAGCTCCACCGCACTGCAGTGGGCTCTTTTACTACATGAATGGCTGGAGTGTACTGACATTGACTGAACTGCTGCACCAAGACGCAGAACTTCAGTGCTTTGAGCATACTGTATTTTACACAAATGGCTCTAATGTGTGTATATAGCTTTCAGACAAATGGCTGGAGGAGAAAATCAATATACTGCTTATGTGGTAGGATAGTGGAGTTTAAAGGTCTCACCCTTATGTATTGATTTATTATTTATTTAACCTCAGAAGTCATTTAGTGTAAAGCATTCACATTAAATAGCATTGCAACAAATACAAATATATAAATTTAAATGTATTACCGGACTTCTATTGGATTCTCGTTTGCTGTTCACTTATAAAATACTACATGTGGGCTCAGCGATATTAGTATCTTCAAACTATTACAGCAGTAGAGTAGTCGTGCATTATTACATTAAGAGAGCGAGTGAGTGCATTAGTGTCATTATGATCTCGGTACAGGGCCTAAATAATGCTTTATTCCATTACAATGGATGAAATCACTGTTATAATGTTATCTCCCAAACACTGCGCCAGCCTCCGTTCAAAGTACAATCCAAAGATGGCCACTACAGTGATACACAACGGCAACTTTATACGCTGAAATCCTTCACTGGGATTAAACCGACAGTGTAGAGAAGCCCTATTTAATGACAGTATCCGGACAGCAGTTTGTTCCACCAGGTTTGTTAAATTCAGCGTGAGAGACGACGCGTAAACAGATTTCTCGCCCACGAATGACAACAAATAAGACTTACCGAATCAATAACGCACCAGAGAGCAAACCGGCTGCTGGACACACCGTCACATTTCTCCTCCTGCCAGAGACGCGTACGTACACTGCACATGAATTGGCCTTTGTAAAGCACGGTGAGGTTGAATTATCTCTGCAGCACCGGAGCTAAATACTGCTGAAATGTAGCGCGCGGCATCGATGCGCTCGGCTCGTGCGAAGCTGCTGTTGTCTTTATCCTTCTTAAAGGGCCAGTGCGCCCCGCTGTGCGCCCCGCTGTGCGCCGGCAGAGGAGCGGCCCTGCAGGCTCACTGTTCACTCTGTCATACAGGTGCAGAGAACAGGATGCTGTGTACTGCTGAACACTCGTCAGCTCATTGCATGGAACCTACTTATATCCGCTGTTTGCAGCCTGAAGGCGTTCAGAGCCACTCTGGACCTGAACATACCACAGACAGGCCACACGGGGACGCCAATGTTCTCCATCTTTCTTTCCGATCCTCATCCCTGTTATTGTCAGTCACTACCATTTTACACACATTTTGGATAGATGTGTTTATATACGCTATATATACGAAAAACTTTTCTCTTTGATCACACATTTTCCTCAAAGGTCAAGCACATATTTAGAGTAAGGAAAAACTCATCTTAAAATGACTGAACTTGAATTTAGAAACTTGATTTTAAGTATTTAAGAACAAACATCAAACCCCTTAAATACAGTTAGATGGGTTTCAAAGTAAAGTACTCCAATGGTATACATTTAGTGTTAATAAAATTCAAATCCTTACAGCCTTTCTTTGCTTCCATGTAAATACAAAATAGCTGGTAAAAACGAGTTAAATATTGTGCAACATAATAAACTTTCCAGCAATGAAGAGTCAATTAATGCACATTCTAACTGTACAAAGTTTACTTTATGAAACAGAGGCCTCTTGTGGTCAGGATAAATAAAACCCAAGCAAACATTTATAGGTAATACAAAAATATTTCTTTTTATTATGGCAGATCAGAACAAAAACGTGACACAAAATGCAGTTTGTAGAAAAAATACAGAGCTTTTAGGCATGTTTGTGTTGTTCCAAAGTGAATGCAACCACTAATAACTCGAAGTCTAGCTGACTTTCTGGTCTGATGAGCTGTTTGAGTACGAGTATGCCTTTCCTAGGACTATTCTGTCTCTGAGAAGCTTGAAGAAGGCGTAATAGTTGCTGAAGAGGATCAGAGCCAGTGATATCGTCTGATGCCACTTTTCTGAACATATCAACGAGTAGAGCTGGTAGAATATCATGGCACCTTCCAGGATGATGAGTATGTTCAATATTCGTAAGGGCTTGTTGAAAAAGAACTAGGGGAAGGAAAGAGACAGGATGTCATATTAGTATTTTACAAAATAGGTTATGTCAGTACAGACTATGAGTACTCCGTAGTCTGCTGTTGCTCATTCAGAAATACTCACATAGAAGCGGTAATGGGACACATCTGATGGAACTGCAACATTATAGTGACCCATAGCCTTGTACACATTCTTATTATGTTTGACCAGAACCCCCTGTGGCCACATGTATTCCTCTGTCCATCTGCGCAAAGAGAGACAGCGGGAGTGAGTTTAGGATCGGACTCCAATGTACCTAAAGCTCAGTAATAAAGCATGAGCGGTACATACATGTGCTGAAGGACGTTGGAGCAGAGCGAGGGGTCTACTTTCTGCCAGCAGCCCAAGTGAGCTGCAGCTTTGTGAAGCAGGTCACAGTATCGAGGTGGCAACAAGTGCCTCATGAGGATGACGGACGTACTGACTGACACCAGGATGAACAGCTCACAAGACCAGCGCTTGTCCACGTACTGTGTACTCTGCAGGAAAATATACAGGAAGAAAAATATTAAGACTCTGAGAAGCGTTATTGAAGCATAATAATGATGAAGTTAATCTTTAAAAAGTCCAACTGTTTTCACCTTGACAAACCAGACTGGTACAAAAGCAACATAGTAAGCACTGAGCATCGAGCTGACCAGCACTTCCTTCATCCTCCAGTTGAAGTCCATCTTCAGGTACTCCACCTCCTTGCGGATGAGATCCGGGGAGAGGCAGCAGGCGTGAGTTGGCATGGCCTGGACACCGTACAGCTGGCTGGTGTGCTGCTTCCACGTCTCCTTGAGCACAGTCAAGTAGTCCCTGCCTCGGCCCACGCTGCCCACCTCCTTGGAGCCGATGCTGGCGATGGGGGAGAGCGGACCTGCTCGCCGGAAGTCGCAGCTAAGCCGGAAGAATGGAATATACATCCCAAATCTGCGGAAAAAAACAACACTTACAATTAACTTTTACAATACCTAAAGCAAAGCTTCAGCTCTGCCAGGATAGTTGAGTGAATATTGTCAAACTGTATATAAACATTTATGACAAAACAGTCTGCACTGATAAAAAAAATAATTAATTAAAAATCTAGTTAACTATGGCTCCAAAATGAAGGTAGATGTCATGTAAATGTTAGCCTATTTTGCATTCATGTTAAAGTTGACCACCTTCAACACATCACTGCCAGTCAACTGGTTGCTGGGGGATGGAGTAATGTCACCCATAGTGAAGAGGTTTGCAAACACAGACGCTATGGATAACTATATGATCCTGTATGTTGTTTGCATTCTTATTGCAGGCCAGCACTGCATTCAAGCTCCATTTCAACCTGCATTAAGTTATTAATATTTAATAAACCCAATGTTTCAATTTAGGCTCTTCACTATAATGCTTAAGATACAACAAATGGATGATCTGAATGATCCCTTCTGTCAATCAAATTTTGGTATACACAAGTTGTTTCAAACACATTTGATATGCAGCAACAGCAGAGCTAAAAATAGATGGAGAAAATATGAAAACAAACACACTAGCAGGAACTAAAACAACTAAAGCTGCATAACACAAACTATGAAATACAGGCAATATGCATCAGGACTTCATAATGTGTGTGGACAACATGGAAGCAACAAAAACATTTTCTAAATGGACTTGTTGGAGGAAATATGGAGGAGTAAGTGTCCATTAGACAAGCACAGATTATGGCATCGCTTTTACCAAGAGAGTAAGTGGAAGGAGCCTGTGGTTTCCCTTCAGCTATTAGGTGAGAAACTAGCTCACATTCAGGCCTAATTCCTGGGCGACAACTGCTGCCCAGACCCAAATTCCCTGAATAACAGTGTGTGTATCTGCTATGGATACAACCATGTTTCTTCCTGTGGATACTCACGGGTAGCAGAGGAAGAGCAGGCTGAGGACAGAATAGGTTCTGAAGAGGTAAATGAGGGAGCGGCACAGGCTCCAACCTGTCAGCGTTAGCACAGCGAACCGAGCCATCACTAGAAAGATTGAATGAGGGAAGGATAGTTTCCCACTCTGTGACGCCTGGGGGAGAGGAGAGGGAGACAGAATAGTCAAATTCATTAATATAAATTTTGCCATTGCACTTTTATTCAACATGGAAACACAATTATAAATGTATGAGAGAAAAAAAGCACAGCAAAAAATGGAGTAAACATCACTTTTATAACCCTTCTGAAGAGTTCCACTATCTGTGCCTTAAATCCTGCTTTTGTTTTTCACCCCTACACAGTACTATGACTATTTCATAGTCGGATGTATACAAACACAGATCATGGACAAAGGCTCAATTCTGTTAAGGTAAAAATAGAATTCTTACCTCTTTAACAATTGCTGCAATTAACCTCCTTGCCAGTATGATGATTGTGAACACCAGCATGTTATAATCAATGAGGTGAAAGTTCTGTTAATAAAAATAGTGATTCCGGATTATTGTTCCCGCCACACCAAGCACCTACTGCAGCAAAATATGCAAATTTCACAACAACAGAGATACAGATACAGTAACCGATGGCAGCCTAGTAACACCTGATCACCAAAATAAACACATCAGTCAATAGCTGCCCCACTGAGTGCTCACCAGTGATGTGTGTGACGGAGGGTGTGAGGGAGGGTACCACCACACAGTCTTGTAGATGTTGACATAATGAACAAAGAGGGCAACGAGGTGGCAAAAGAAAAGGTGGAGCTCAAACAGCACGTTACGATCCACAGATAACTCCGGGATCTTACAGTGCTTCAGAGGAACCACTGTCTGCGCAGCCAGCGGGGGGCTGGACATGCATGTTCCCGAACCATTCCTGCAGACACAAACAGAGCCTTTTATTGTATAGTGTAATGTAGGACAACTGGAGTATGACACACCCATCTCAGAAAATCCTCCCCAACCGTGAGACTGCAATGTTGATCTCCTTTCTCTCGCAGTGTGTGTTTAGCAGGGGTATATCAGACCTACCTCGTGCGAGATCGCACCCCTGTGACTGGGGAGCTGGTGGAGTGGTTGCCATTGCTGACCGAGCCCGGTTCGCTGCTCAGTGGAGGTCTGCAGTACGTGGTACGGTTCGCCCCTCTCCTTCCACCAGCCATCGCAGACACACCCAGGGCTCACTTCTGCCAGCTACGTGTCTAGTCTTATGACTTCTGTCCTTGTACCTGTTCACAACAAGAGAGCTGGTCAGTCACACTGGATTGGGAAGGCTGATCTTGAATAACCAGCACACGTTTAATAATAATCACTGAGCAAGAGGTCTAAATCATTTAAATCAGTCTGTGATCATGTATCACGTAGGATATAATTGGCCCAGCATCAATCTGCAGCTGGTAATGACATTATATCTTGGTCAGTGATTGGATTAGACACAGGGCTGATAATGAAAGGAGTGGCGCGCACAGTCAAAACAAACAAACATTATCTGTGCGAGCTTGACATTTTACTGCCAATCAAAACCCGATGCGACGCCAAATACATCAAACCCCCTGGAAAAGTTCTCCCTCATAAATATTCATCACTTACAGCTCGCGTTAAACAGGTTCGTTCCTAGCTGCATAACATCCCTTAATATGGTGCAAGTTTTGCGGAAGCTGGCAGTACAAGCTAGCTTAGTAGCTACATCCTTTGCTGCTCTTCCCGGGTCAAATAGCTCACAAGAGCCGTTTCTAACCGAGTCATGAGGCTGAAGGCGAAAACAACGTGGATCTATACAATGAGCGACGTGCTCCAGTCTGTCCGCCAAGACCATGCTGCATTAAATACAAAGATTGAGGCCTAGGCTAACTGTATCTCTGGCTAGCTAGCTCGCTAGCTTTCAACCAACCTACTAAACAGGCTAGACAAGAAAACACAAGCTCACCAGTCTGCTGTCTGCGTCAGATGCTGCTACGGTGCATAGAGAACAAGCTAAGCGCAATACATTTTCAGAATATTTACTGAAATACTGGCGTGTTTTTCTTTGAAACCAGCGGAGACAGTCATTGTTGATGTGAAAGTAGCTGCTGGTAGCTGGGGGCGCGGATATGTTAGCGACCTGTGGGAGGAGAGTCCTTTAAAGGGACATTCCGCAGATATTCACAAGGAAGGGGAAGCAATGTGTTTTATGATAGATAATATACTTACATGTGTTTTTTTATCCTTTGTAACACAACCGCAGGGTCATAACAGTGACTTAGGCAGTTGTATCTGTATATGCTGTCTGTGTTTATACAGTTCTGCTTGTAGTGTATCATAAAATGGGTGTCATAAGTGTTTCATTCATTATTTTTATGTTTTTATGCTTGAATTTAGCTCATAGAATATGACTTCACAAATGTGTAAACTGGGATAAGGCATGTAGAAATACATGTTTTCCCTCCAATACAAAGTGGTGGCATTAGAAATCAATAAATTGTTTTTATTTCCAAATCTTTAGACATTATCACTTTATCCAAAATGTGCTCATAACATTAATTTCTTTTTAATGTTCAAATTAATGTGTTTCATTTGACACCAAACTGAGGTGGAAAGGCATTTCCCCTCTAGGTCTGCCCTCAGCTTTAAATATCTAATCCCCTGAGGAGGTGCAGTATCAAGTGTAATATTTGGCATGGTCTGTTATAAAACCTCATCTCACAGCTCATCTGTGTGGATCTATTAATTAGATTAATTGCACAGACTGTAAAACTGCTTCTTCTGGGTCTTCAAATCAAATCATTTTATACACAGGGCTAAAGTAAGTTTGTCTTACTTCTTATGACGAGTGACAGAATTAACTCAGAAAGCCAACTTTTAGTAAAGTATAGTAAAAATGTTTAACATGCATATACATAAACCCTATCTAATACTAGACTAATACGAACAATGCACTGTCGGTGACCCATCACGTGTAAAGACAGACTTATTATATATCTTAAAGAATGAAAACACATTTTACATTAAAAAATCCTTTATTTTTTTCATAAAAAAAAGCAGATAAAAATGGCATAGGTGTAAAATTATTGTAAATCTGGACACATTCAATACATTTTTTTAAAAACGTACTCAATATCTCAGAAGAACAGAGCACTTTCTTAGTGGTGACAGAAAGCTCCCTCTTCACTTTAAAAAAAAAAGAAAAAAGACAAATACTAACCCCATGAGGGATTAGTATTGACAAAGCAGCCATCAGTCTCAGAGACGCTGCAAGACCTCTGCTCTTTCCAGCGACTTTCAATGGACCTGTTAAAGACAGAAAATGTTTAATTATCCTAAGTCAAGGCCAACGCATGTCTGCAATTTCCTCTCAACTGACCTTAAATGCCCGGTATGCTGGAATTCAATGTGTCAACTGCACCTACACAGTTCTCTGACAACCTATAAAAGAGAAACAGAAATGAGATCTTGGACACACCAGTGCCTACATGCACACAGTGGACAACACACATGCAACACTAACTTTATTCTACAAAAGTATCATGCAACTCAAGCTGAAGGGTTTTTGTCCACCAATGGGATGTTTTTAACGCTTTGAGTGCAACTAGTAATTTTCATTAATCTACATTCTACAGAAATTATCAAGATGGAAATTGCTTGTATTGGGTGAAATGATGGACCATTATTGGTTTTATTTGAGCAAGAGTTGCATCACAACCATTTCTGATTGTTTTGTACGGCTTATTTTGCTCGGAATAACTACAGATAGCATAATTTTGTACTTCAATGTTTTTGATATGTTTTGGATGACTTGCATTACTTGATGTTTTGCACAGAAAACAAAACAAAAATCTAACAAATGAGTGTTGGGGTTAGTTTTACCTTCTTGTGGCGATCTTTAGGCTTTTAGAATCCTCTCCTCTGCGATTTTTTTCTTTTATAAAAACCAGCCAGCATGACTTTGCATCAAAGTCAAGTAAGATCCCTGCAAGCTTGATTTGAAATACTGTTGAAATTCAGTTATTTCAAGTGGCTGAAGATACATTGCTCTCTTGAGAGCTTGAATATGATAGATGCACTAACTAAAGGTTAATGACAATACATGGTCAAGCACTATTATCACTTTCAAGTCATACATGTATTTGGCAGCACATTACCTCAAGGAATGATGAGCTTTATTTGTTTTTGAAGGTGACATTACAAGTGTAATTTAGATAAGTTTTGAAAACAGACGAGGAGGATAAGCTCATTGTCAAAACACTGCTTTTGTTTTTTGTCAGGCTGACGTATATACATACAGCGTATTCAGCGTTGAGAAACCACTGAGGACCACTTTCACAAACTGAAGGCATTCCTTTGGTACAACAAAGGCAAAATACCATGTTTAGATTGATTAAAAAGAAACTAGAAACTTTATTGAAACACGCACTGCAGAAAAACATTTGGGGATATATTTAGTATCCTATTTAGCCAAAAGGTACACAAGCATTATGCATTTTGGAGACGACACGGCTTAAAGCATACACAGTTGTCCTAAGGTTATGTACAAAATATTGAGTTGGCTGCAGCCTTTCTTACACACAGTAAGGATTGTTAATCCTTCAAGCTTTACAAGAATTAGTCGATCATAAGCGATAATTTTGCAAGAAGTAGTACGACAGATCATAATATACCAATTGTCATGGGTGGCAAAAATAGAAGCATTTTTCTTTGTCAAATGGATTTCAATTGTATTTTAGGAGATTCTATAACTTCACACAAGACTAGATTTGTATTGTAGTATAAGCAAATATAGGATGAGACTTTTGTTTTTAATCAAAACGGCTAAGGGCTGTATTTGAGCTTGCAACTAAATCTATCCTGGTTATAGTAAAGTTACATTGAGGCATTATGAATAATTTTTGTCCAGTCATGAAGGACTTTTAAAAATGCAGCCTACGTGAGAGGAGTTTATCGCCACAATCACATTTTGTTCAGGAACAATTAACTGAAACGATAACCATCAAATATCACTAAAATGTCACTCTTGTTCCTTTGTTAGGTTTATGTCACTAGGACCTTAACTGCCAACTACGCAACTGAAACAAACATCGAATGGAAACAGGTAAACTATAAAAAAAACCCTGCGTTCACGTTTCTCCTCTGTCACTCTATGATACATCCAACAAAACGTCTCTACGGAGTTTTAAAAAAACAAGAAAAATAAAATAAACCATAAAAAAAAGGGAGCAAACGAGAGGGAAATTACTTTTGAAAAGTTCAGAGAGTTACAATCTGAGACAGTTGCCATAGCAACTCTCTACCAGTAGCCGCTCAGTATCTTCCATATGGATGATCTCTGTACGATCCCTTTGACTGCCTGGACATCGGGGTTTTGCCTCCAGCCCCGGAGTTGGACCATGAGTTGTCCCAGTCGTCTTGAGCTACAAGGACAAAAAGAAACTTCAGTTAGCATTCTGAGTGAGACAGACAGGAGGTCCAATGAGGTCCTCAGTGGGTGTGCGCGCACTACGTGGCTAGACGAAAATGGATGTACATTTTTTTATACACTTACCATAAGGCTCATATGATGCTTCCTGTGCCTCTCCGTGTCCGTAGTCATAATATTCAGTATCCCTGAGGGTAGTTAAAACAAGTGTGAATATAGTACTCCAATTGTTAAATAGGCAGACGAAATCACTCAAATTAATTTTGACTTACGCGGGTGCAGATTGCTGACTATAGTAACTGTCATATCCCTCATAGGCAGGCTCTGCATAGGATTCTTCATATGGAGGCTAGAAGGAAAACAAATTAATGGTCATGTAATGTTAAAGTCAGTCAAAACTACTGTGACAAAAAAAACCCACACTGCACCCAAAAGAAATCACATTTATGAAGGGACAATTCCTGTGAAATGAAGAAACCAGAACTTAAACTTACATAGTCCTCATAACCATCAGATTTGGGCTGTGACGCTGAAGGAGGACCCTGGTGTTGCTGGTGAGACATGGCTGAAGAGGGAAGCATCCTCGGAGCCCCTGCTGCAGGTGGTCTAGAGCGTGGAGCCGAGCCTCCTCTACTAGGAGCAGATGGTGGTCCACCCCGACCAGATGGTGCGCCCCTCGGAGCGTTGCCCCTTCCTAGTCCTCCCCGTGGAGCTCCACCGCGCATTGCTCCTCGAGGGCCCCCACGTGGCATTCCTCGCCCCCTGTGGAAAGTTAGCCAGGTTGTTAAATGTGATCAAACAAAGAACTGATCATGAACAAAGAACGAGCAAGACACACTGCACTGCATAAAACAGTGGGTCAGCTGGGTGAGCATTACACTACATGGTTCCAGTGCCACAGTGCACGTGTGGTTAATAATAGTTAATAAGCAGTGTGTGGTCAGATTAACGTGCTATGGTTGAAGTTAAGGCTTAGTGTCTTCATGAATCAGCCTCTTACCTTGGTCCTCCAGCACCAGGTGGCCCACCTCTGCCCCTTCCCAGGTGACCACCTCGCCCCCTGCCTGAACCATCCTGGGATCCATTCAAGAAGTGGGGATCCATGTATGGGTCATGCTCACCAGGTTCCTACAGGCGAATCAAAAACACTCAATAATGCATGGCAGTCTCCTGGAATAGCCAGAGAATACGTTTTTATAATATTATTATAAGTACACAAGAAGTTCTGTTAACACATACCGGGATAAGGAACTTCTTGACCTCCTCCATGGCGTGGGCCATGCGCAGATAGGCTTCGGGTATGGGTGCCATCACCTCGATGAACACATGTAGCTCCATGGCCAGGTGAGCATATTTGGCCTCACCGCCCTTCCTCAGCTCTTCCTCCTAATGACGACATTCAATGCAAATTAACATCCGACCGCCACAGGGACAATAAGGGGTAACGTCATATGAACAGTGCAGCCCGGCAGAACTACAAACCTTATTCTTGTCCCTCATGGATCCTTTACCCAGAACTGAAATCTTGGCACCAGTCTCTTCCTGGAGTCTCTTGATTGTGCTGCCCTGAGGTCCCAAAAGCTTACCAACAAAGTTGACCTGTAGGAAACATTTGAGAGAAATATCAGTATTGTATTACTTACTACCATTACAGAGTGTAGCTAAATGTGATAGCAGGATTAAGTGCAGCCTGAACCGACATGAAATCAGGTTATGGTCGTCACATTGAGCACAAAAACTCTGTTCTCGACTCCACTGTAGTTGCCACATCCCCCTCGTCATGAACTGCCTTTTCAGACTGCTGAAAACCGTTCATGCAGAAGCAATCTCAGAAGGGCACTGGGTGCATAAACACTAACTCTGGGACAGCGGAGCTAACAGAAGAGGGGGCTGCTCCAATGAGATACACAGGATTACTCGGACATGTACCACACGCTTGAGCAAATGGTGTTCGGATTCAAAAGGCTCATGTTAACATTTGAAATAAACAGGGTGTAAAAATGCAACGGCCTTAATGAAATGTCCCACCGGGCCCATTTAACAGTCACTAAATACATCCGACTGATCGGCCTGCTCAACCGAGGCCCCTGGGGACAACAGCAGGTGGTCAACAGACAGCAGTCATGTGCTGAATGAGAAAGAAAGAAAGAAAGAAAGAGCTTACCCGGGGGTACTGCTTGGTAGGAATGAGTACTCGCTCTTTGAGTTTGAGATTCTTGGTCGCAAATAGGTCCAGATACGTTTCCTTCTCTGGCTCTTTCTTAGTTTCACCTTTCTGGATCCTCTCGATCTCTGCAGGCAAGAAAAGGGAAGAAAATGTAAACATGTGGCATTCACAGATGCATTGACCAACGAGTTAAAATGCATTGAAATGGATTTGCAATTTTTGCCAAAACAGATCTTATCTGGTGTGACTCTCTGAACGTACACCAGTGGAAACAAAGCCTCTTTATGCTCTACTGCTCACTGAATATCACGCTATCGGGATTCTTATCTACCAATCTCTCTGCGTATCTTTAATGCCTCTAATGCAACACACTTTTATTGCATTTGTGTATTAAACGTGCAATTTTAAAAGCGTCTGGTAAAACAATAATTATTGAAGTTAATTGACTGAACTGTGGTATTAACGTCCCCAAACGCACCAACGGCTCAACCAGACTGACTCTTGCATACAAATAAACA
Organism: Morone saxatilis; assembly: GCF_004916995.1. Taxonomy (NCBI): domain Eukaryota; kingdom Metazoa; phylum Chordata; class Actinopteri; family Moronidae; genus Morone; species Morone saxatilis. The sequence goes on from NW_023339873.1 coordinate 15,507,920, forward strand.
TTTACGACATCTTCTCGAATAGGTGGTCTGCGTAATAAATGTAACTCATTTTTCAATCAGACGATTTGCCCCAGATCGCTACCAACCACGTGTTCCTGTGCACCATTGTTCAGGCCTCAGTCTGCCGCTGTGGGCGCTAGGCCCCGCGCCCTGCTACCCTCAGCTAGCCTCTGGTAGCATCCACAAACTAGAAGCGGGTCACGTTATTACCTGCAGAAATAAGTTTCATGGCGTGCGTGAACGACGAATCCAAGCTGTCCTTTTCAGCCAGGAGCTCCGGGAGGTATTTAGTGTCTTCCATTTTGATTTTCTCCGGCGCTGGGGTTGAATCAATGGCGGACTCAGATTTGGTCGTTAGCATTCGCTCGTTTTTATAATCCACCAGCGCGGATAGATTCTCGGACGACGCGTTGCTAGGCTCCTTCGCTTCTCTTGACTCGAGACTGCAGCTGCGTAGGTAACGGCAGTGTCCGGTTGTGTCGTTAACGGTCAGGTTACTAAGCCCCCCCGGTACCTTTCCGTTACAAGTCGTCTTGCTCTCTTCAATGGACAAAGGAGGAATGGCGCAGCTGCATTTGAGGCTGCTGCTGCTGCTGCTGGGAGGCAGTGACGTCACCGCCGAGAGAGACGGGAGGGAAGGGTAAATGTCTTATTTTAAATGAGGACAAATTCATCGCTTTAATCCGTCAATAAAAAATTATTTTCATTTATTTTTTATTTATTTTATTTGTTTTATTTTGCTCTTGCCCCCCATTCTTGTTCTTTTGGGATATTTGTGCTTTTATTCCCCAGTATATTGTTTCTGATTTTTCCCTTTTATATGAGAATTTAGTGTTTGTTTTTTTTCCCCTACCCCTCTACCAAAAGAAATCAGTATTATATCATCAATTTATTAGATCCTTCTGCAAAATTCCACATACACAAATCAAAATTATCCTATTATAAACAATCTTTTTTTTAGTTTTGAAAGTGAAGTCAAACAATATATTAAATTATGACCATACTGTTAAATAAGAAAGCAATCAAAAGTTTACGTTTATTTATCTTGTATAATTTTTTTAAAGTAATGTATGATTTCTGTCTGTCCCCTGGCATTGTTTGCAAATAAAGTTTCTTCCCAGGATTAAGTGTGCCACTTTCTTAACATACACAGTTATAGTGATAGTATCCAACACTATCGCATTGGTATATGATAAGAATGATTTATTACTTGTGCCTAAGTCTGTTTCTTCATTTTCTGTATTAAACATGTATTTGCCTCATGCATCTACCTGACAACACAATAGACACACAACCACTGTGTGTGTATGTGTGTGTGTGTCTATTGTATTGAATTTTACCCCCCCTTCCATTAGAGAAATGTATACCCTACCTGATCATGGTTCTTATCCCCAAAACAGGCCTCATACTAACAGACCATGGAAGGTGAATCCTCTATCAACCCTGAGTATTGCTTTATTTATATGAGTTGGAGGATCATTTGTCTGTGGATTATGCTGTGGCTTCATACCAATTGTTCCAACACAGTGTAACTTTTATCAGTGTCCCTTGTAGAGGGTCAGTTGAAACAATAGGTGATTATTTTTAAATTAGTTTGGCAACTTTACAGAATGAGCATATTTTAGGGAAGCTACAAGAAACAACTATTACAACTATTTGTTACTTTATGTCTCAATATCCCATTGATTCAACTTCAACTAAACTAGACTTGTAACTTTGTGTTCCTGGAATGAAAGCTGAGGTCAACGTTGCACATGTGCAGTAGAGCAGTACTGAGTCTGAGTCTCAGTGTTTGTGACATTTGTCAGCTATGATTTCATTGTTCACACCTGAATTTGGCAGGCATTTTTTCTGTATTGTGATAACTAAAGCTAAACTAAAGCTCCTTCCTATGTGCTGTTCCATTTATTGTAACCTGTTATCTGAGGAGATTTATTCAACAGCTTTGAAAAACGGTCTGGGATTGTTCAGTTAATATTTAAAAAATCACAAGCTCGGACTGAATGTCCTCCATGCTTGTCAGGTCTTATTGTTCTCCTCTGGCTGCCTTTGAGGTAAAAAAAAAAAAACTCCAGCAAGGCTTGTGTATGTGGTTTAATACTCGATATTAGTAGTACATTCATGTAGTGATTCATAAAGGCACCTTCAAAACCCAGGTTGTGCTGGGATACACTGGCCAGTCTATCTTGGCCTTTCTTTCTTAAAAAAGTAGAACTCAGCAAATTAACTGAAATCAACCAGTGTTATTAACATTGTTGCATACTTTACATTCCTTGTGGGTAGATTTAAACAATTCAAAGAGAGGAGTCACTGTATGATGGTTTTGAATATTGTTGTGTTGAACTTTTATTTTTTACGATGTTTGCTGTGTAATTCTAAATTTAGAGCTCCTGTTTACTGCTGAAATGATTCATACGTGAGATTTACCAAGTACCAGTAATTATTTATTTAATCCCACAGAAGAAAAATAAACATCTGTTGACTTATTTACAATAATCAATAAGGCATCAAAACAATATCACATTTGTGATACAAAAGAAGAATTTTAAAAAGCATTAAGTAAAACTGGGTTGACAGATCTCCATGCAATGAATTTCTCTGCATATCATTGCCATTCCCTGATGTAATTTATATGTAAGGTTTTATGATTTCTGAAAGAATCTAATTTATAAAGATATCAATGTTATATCACTAATCTGTAATCTGTCAGACAGCTCTAACATTGTACTGTGTGTACACTTAATCACAAGGAATGCTCCTGTCAGTAAACAGTCCAGCCAATAATCAGTGCCTTAGATAAAAATGCGACCTCAATTGGCCATGTAGATATTCCAGTTTGATTGAAGCTGGAGTGTAGTCTGCGTCTGGAGGTATTGTCAGATATCAATAATGGCAAATATCTCTGGTTTCTCTTTATCGTGGATCTGCATTGCAGAGTATGTGATGGCTTTCACCTCAGTCCCCTGGATTAACAACACAGGACATAACGTAACTACAATGATGTATTTTTTATTAGTTATTTCACATAATTCTTCAATACGTTTCAATAATATAAAAAAACATAATGTAAAGCCGGCTGTACCTTCACACCACAATTTATTATATACTGAATTTGTTTCTAAATAAATATATCTTCCAGTGATATCTTACCTGTGGATGCTTTACCAGAGAGAATTCTTCACCCCAACTTTGATCAAATAAAAGACAAAATACCGCAGATTAAGACGAAAAACTAGATTACATAGCAGAAGAAGATAACAAAAATCTGCAGTAATTGTAAATTCTTATATATAAGAGCAAACTGTACTAATAACTTTACAGAGGCACTCGGTTCTCTGGAGAGTACACAAACTTACCCAATGGACCGGATCCTGAAGTGCATTCTGTCTATTGACAAAACTTTGATCTCCTAGTGGATAGATAAAAAGGAATAATTGTGTCAGGAGAATAACATAGGAAAACTAAGGAAGATGTTTACATAGTCCGTCCATTAAAACAAGAATGTAAATACACATTTAATACATGCTATTTAAATTATGCACAGCAGTTAACAAGCAACCCTGGCACATGTAAATCCCCCGGTTGTCTAGAGGCTATCTCAGCATACAGTAGGCAAAGGGCAGGGAAACATCTGAACTGATCTGAAGTCCATAGTAGGACAAGCACAGATAGATAGTTACCCATAGTCGTACCTATGGCGAGTTAACTATCTAATCCATCTGACCTGCATGTCTGTGTACTGTGGAAACCGCTGTATACCACAAAATGTTCAGCACTCCTTAACTTTCTACTGACCAACATACTCACCCTGGGAACAAAGAACAGATCTGCACTAAACTTGTATAACCAGTCATCTAGGAAGTGGAACAGAAGAGACTCCATGTCATCACCTTTTAAAAAGGACAAAACATATGCATTGAGTTAAGTTTCAGTGGCATGAAAACAGCATGACAGAAACAGGTATGAACAGACAAAGTGTCCCACCCTCTGATTCAACGTCAACAGTGTCGAGCGGTTCCACTGTCTCTGTGTCGGTCATGTAGCCGAACATGCCCATGGCACACTGCTCGAAGGCTTCCTCCAGAGAGTCCCCCCAGGAGTGGATTCTTGGAAGACAGGGCAGAAAATGTGAATATGCGATGACAACTCAACAAGAGAGGAAGGTGAGATCTGACCAACACTTCACCGAGACATATAAAAACACACTCACTGCACATCTGCTGTATGATCCAGATCTGTGATAATAAAAGACACAGTGAATTTATGAGCCAGGGCTTGTTGTTAGACCAACTAAAGAATAGCAGATATGATAATGAATATGTGTGGCATACACTTAAAGTAAAGAAACCTAAACATAACGTTAGCTACAGTTACTGACATTTCAGATACAAGAGCCTCTATCACTGCTAACAAGCCGAGCTAACTTTAAGACTCACATTCATATTTCTTGTTGATTGGCGGGTATTTAGACTTGGTAGCTTCCTGTGCCTGTGTCAGGTCTAACGGACGCTCGTCCATTATAGCTGTATGTTTGTTCAACGTCTTCAAAGATGGTCCAATCTGCTTTTTACCACGTCCATGCGTTACAGTCGCTAACAACACGGGTCGGAGCAGGGTTTCCGGATGCAGTAATGTTTTGCTGTGACGACTTCCTGTGTGTTGTTTTTTTTTGCTGCCTGCTGATTGGTCAGTCTTTGTTCTGTGGAGTTGGCGCCATCGCAACCCTCCGTGCTGCTCCAGCGCTTCCCGAAGAGTCGCTGTTCTTTTTCCCAGTGTTAGCGGGTTAATTACGACACAATGGCTGACAAGGAGGGTAAGGGTGAACACTTTTATGAATTAGCTGATTAAATGTGTGTGTGTGTGTGTTGCCCACAGTGATGGAAAGTAAACGTCAGGACGTACCGGTGCTCGTTGGCGCGTCAGCCAGCATCTCCCCTGTCATCTAGCTGTTTTTCATTTGTGAGTGCCAGCTAACTGTCCCACATGAAGTGACATATGGCTGAGAATCCTCCTCAGTGGCTGGTTTATGGCTGTGTTTCTGCTGCTAACGATAGCAACCTGTACTAACGTTAGCTCATCAGCAAAGTGAACCTTAGTGGTAACATGAGTTTGACCAGGAGAAGATTTGGTTGGTTGGGGTATAACCCAAATGTCCTGTGATCAGTCTAGACAAATTAGAGCCTGCATGAGTTTTGACAATCGTTATATTATATATAATAATATTGCTTTGTGTTGCTGGTGAATATTACTCCTGCAGCTGCGTTTGACGATGCTGTGGAGGAGAGGGTGATCAACGAGGAGTACAAGATCTGGAAGAAGAACACCCCTTTCCTCTACGACCTGGTCATGACTCACGCCCTGGAGTGGCCCAGCCTCACCGCCCAGTGGCTGCCCGATGTCACCAGGTGAGGGGGAGATCTGCTGCACCTCGGCATCCACCAAAACATGACCTGAGAGAGGGATCAGAATTTATACTTTATGAATAAATAAATTATATATATTTTGACAGGCCAGAAGGGAAAGACTACAGTGTGCACAGGCTGGTTCTGGGGACACACACTTCTGATGAGCAGAATCACCTTGTAATTGCTAGTGTTCAGCTCCCAAATGATGATGCCCAGTTTGATGCCTCACACTACGACAGTGAGAAAGGAGGTGAGGGTTAATGTGTGCATGGGAAGCTTTGCGGTGCTAAAATCCAGACTAAACACTTTATGTTGTGTTTAGCCGCTTGCTGCACAAAATAAATGGACTGATGGGTATTTCAGTATAAGCATTGACGTCATATTAACGTCGTTAACGTGATCAGTTTTAATGAGTTCTCGTATTTGAATATATTGTGGCTCACAGCTCTTCTCAGTGAATGAATACAGTTAAAGTCTTGCTGAAATCTGTAATGCTTCACAAACTGTAGGTACGTATTTTTGTTTTAGAGTATACTGTAGGTTTTAATTTAATTTTATTTATCTGTTGTTTCTTTGTTTCAGAGTTTGGAGGCTTTGGGTCTGTGAGTGGCAAGATAGAGATTGAGATCAAGATCAACCATGAGGGAGAAGTGAACCGAGCACGCTACATGCCTCAGAATCCTTGCATTATTGCCACCAAGACCCCCACCAGCGACGTGCTGGTCTTTGATTACACAAAGCACCCTTCTAAACCTGGTTAGGATTACAGCCAACACACATTTTTCTGAAGCGTTTTCTAAAAGTCTGCAACAAGTGTTGTTCCTGCATTTTTGTAACATTGATTTTATTTATGTTGACTATCTAAGACCCTTCTGGAGAATGCACCCCAGACCTGCGTTTGAGGGGCCACCAGAAGGAGGGCTATGGTCTCTCCTGGAACCCGAACCTCAGCGGCTGCCTCCTCAGTGCTTCTGATGACCATGTAAGCAACATGTCGCAACATACCTGAATTATTTGTTCTGATATTGTCTCTCTTCCTGTTTTCCTGTGACTCATATTACGTCTTATCGCTGTTGGACATTAAAAGATTTATGACTATTTACAAATGAAACTGTTAACTAGTCAGTAATCTGTCGTCGTTATTGCAAAGTATTTTGTAACTTTTTGTTTGGAAAGTCGTATTTAAATCTTTTTCTTCTTTCATTATTGTTGTTTTGTTGTTGTTAAACCATGTACTTACCCATCTCTGCTCTCTTTTACAGACAATCTGCCTGTGGGACATCAGCACAGTGCCCAAAGAGGGAAAGATTGTGGATGCCAAGACCATCTTCACAGGCCACACTGCTGTGGTGGAGGATGTTTCCTGGCACCTGCTTCACGAGTCACTCTTTGGCTCTGTGGCCGATGACCAGAAACTCATGATGTGAGCAGCTTGAACACAATAACCACTGTGATGATTCACGAGAGTGAAAGTTGTTTTTCAGTTTCAATTTTCTTTTTTAACAGTGGTGCTTTTGTCTGTTCTGGCACAGCTGGGACACGCGGTCCAACAACACTTCCAAGCCCAGTCATGCTGTGGATGCCCACACAGCCGAGGTCAACTGCCTATCCTTCAATCCCTACAGCGAGTTCATCCTGGCCACTGGCTCAGCAGATAAGGTGGGTCCACTCTTTCCCTGTAGAATATTATGTTGCAGGGTCTGCTCTCATTTTCTGTGAGTTGAATCAGTTGAAGCTAACTACTTTTTATTTTTAGACGGTGGCTCTTTGGGACCTGAGGAACCTGAAACTGAAGCTGCACTCATTTGAGTCTCACAAGGACGAAATATTCCAGGTAAGAAGTCAGCTGGTTAGTTAAATTAATCTGCAATAGTTTGTCTGTTCTGTTAAGCTGTAAATGTCCGCTACAGCTACAGATGACCAATGAAATCATAAGAAGAAACAGAAGACTAGTTAAAAATTAAAACTGAAGGAGCTCTGTAGCTCATTAATTATGATGTGCAATGAGTCATATTTGTCTTTTTAAGCACACATACCTGTCCTTTGTTAGGAGTCATTGTAAATAGAGGAATACTCACAGAACAAACAACAAGAAGCAGTCTGTCAACTCTTAGACCAGTTTTAGTCTTGTTGATTGTGGCTGTGGTATTTTCGTTTTATGTTTATGACGCACTTTGTCACAGAAATATAACACCAGGGCCATCTCTGTCCAACAGGTTCAGTGGTCGCCTCATAATGAAACCATCCTGGCCTCCAGCGGCACCGACAGGAGGCTCAACGTGTGGGACCTCAGCAAGATCGGAGAGGAACAGTCACCAGAAGATGCTGAGGATGGTCCTCCTGAGCTGCTGGTCAGTTGTGACAAAGTCTATTACTGTTGATTCCTGTATGTGTGTTTGTGTGTTAATCGAATGTAAAGTGCTGTAGTAATCCCTCCTGCTCTGTTTCTCTTTAGTTTATCCACGGCGGACACACAGCGAAGATCTCAGACTTCTCTTGGAACCCCAACGAGCCGTGGGTGATCTGCTCTGTATCAGAGGACAACATCATGCAAGTCTGGCAGATGGTAAGAGCTTTGTTTGTCACACGAATGTCAGAGGTAAACTTTACTGTAAACAACAGTAAATATCCGACACAGCATAGAGAGAGTTTTGAATTGCATTTATTAACATTGAATACCAGTTACAGTGAATATACTTTAAAATTGTTTCTTCTACAGGCTGAAAATATCTACAACGATGAGGACCCAGAAGGTGCTGCAGATTCAGAGGTCCAGGCATGAGTCTCCACGTCTCTTCATTCGACCTGCTTGTTAAAAATTCATTTCCAGTGTTGGGTGCACAATCTGTGGTGTCTTTTTACACGTTTTGGGCAGCAGTGATTTTGATTTTGACAATTAAAGAACAAAATGCTGTGTTGTCATCATATTGTTGAAGTATTTAAATGAAGTCTGTATTGTTCAGATTTTTAGATCTTTTTAGTTTTTCAAACTCCCAGAATTCAGCTCTGGCTTGTGAAGAGATGTCCATCAATATTCAGGTTTGCTTTTTGATGGTTTTACTTCTTTCATCTCGAATAGTTTTGCCGGCAACACTTATACAGAAATCCATTTTTAATAAAAATTGTACATACTGTAGGTTTTTCTTGTATTTGCTTTATATCTGTAGTATGACGTTGTGTCACTTGTCACTGTTTGTTTTTCTGTACTGCATTTGATCTTTTGTGTACTTATATATATTCATAATAAAATATTTACAGTAAATCTGTTTTTATTTCTTGACACAGTATGCCAGGTAATTTGTACGTAAGTAATTTCCTCTAAAATATTAAGAGTTGATAAGTAAATGAGTCTGTAGAAGCAAATTATTTGACTAATTTGTCAAATAAATAATAATAATGAACTATTGACAAATTTAAATGCAGTGCTGTGGTTTGGTTTCGTCCAGATAGTCAGTTTAAGAATATCCCTGGAAACAAAATCAGGGATCTTCCTCTGCAGAGGTTTCACTGGGTTCATCACAGCCTCTATAAAAGAAGATGTATGTCAGTTATTTTCTTAATACTCACAATGTATAGTAAGTTGGACAGTAACAGGATCAGTGTATATCTACCTCAGATATCTCAGCTCTTTTAAAAGGAGTTCCTTATGCTCCTCCAAATTGTTCTTAGATTTTCTTTGAATCTCAAACTCCACTTTCAGTTCTCTCAGAGTCTCTTTTAATGTCTCCACAGTCTCCTGCACAAAGAGGAGAAACGTCTAAGTTGGTCTAGTTTTACCAAACATCTTTTATGTCCCACTTGACTTTAGTCACTGTACCTTGTGTTGTGTGATACTCTTGTCCCTCTCCCTCTCCATCAGATTCATCCTCTGCTCCAGACAGGCTCTCTGCATCTCCAGTCTCTGTACGTCCTCTCTCAGGGGTCCCAGACTGGCCTTCAGGTCCACTGCCTGCTCCCTGCTCTTTCTCAAAGCGTCCTCGCCAATCTGTCTTCTCCTCAGCAGGGCCACGAGTCGAGGCTCGTACCAGCCCTCCAGTGCTCTGACGCTGCCGCTGAGTCGCCGCTGCAGTCTGACTGAAGCCTGGCGACACTGGCTAACGTCACTCATGGCCCTGGGCCTGCAGGGCTTAGTGGCCTTGTCCCTCAGGGAGTTTAGCTGGTTCTGGTAGGCCTCCTGGAGCTGGGACAACTCCTGGGTCAGGTTTTCGATGTGGGCTTTGAGCTCCTCCTATGGATGCATGGGAAAATTGATAAAAACATGCAAAACAATGGCATAACTGACCTACTGTAAACCAAATCTTAAAGAAAAATACAAACAGCATAAGATAAGACAATTGTCTTGTTCAAGATTTAATTTGAAATATTTCTTTTTAAATTAAATAATAACACAAAAAAAGGCAAATACTCATTTAAGATAAGATATGATAAGATATTCCCTTATTGGTCCCCTGTGGGAGAAATTTGAGTTTGACACAGCAGCACAGGGCAAATGTAGTGCCAAAAGTACAAAAGTAAAGTGATTTGCTACAGATACAGAAACTACAGCTTATTGTGCTAACCTGTTTTATAGTACACAATTACTTAATACCAAAATTCACCAACATTTTATATATATGAATTACATCATTAATTAAACTGTACCCTATGTAGTTTCTCTCTACAGCTGTTCTATAAATCAATAAATTTAACAATAACACAAATTTTTTACATAATTTGTGATTTCCTAAACACACATTCCTCTCAAGTAATGACTTTCTCTCATTTTACTCTTTTCGATATACATAATAATTTATTTTTCACCCCATACATGATTTGTACTGTTTTTTAATTTTACAGCCTTTAATTAAATAAGTAAACACTCATTTTGGTTCTTGATAGCAGTTTTATTTATGATTCCTGTGGGTCTTAGTATTTGTTCTATGTATGTGACAATTATAAGTGAGCAATGAAAGGTGTGTAATTAGTCACAATTACATTTTAAACAGCATTACAAATAAAGAAAATGTTGCTAAGAAAATTTATACATAGTCTACAACATATTATGTTATCTTTTGTCAAACTGATTTCACTTTCTCAGTTTCATTAATTCAATCATTTATGATACATCTGATTGTATTGTTGACTGCTGTTTGTTGCACACAATAACTTTCTGTTTGTATGTTTTAGTATTTGCTGAAGGACCGATTGTCCACTTAGGACAAATTAAGATAAAAGGATTAACTTACAGTAGGTGATAGATATGAAAAAGGAACATCCCTGAAACTGCAGAACAAAAGACAATTATCTGATATAATCTGCCACATTAAATCAATCCTCTAGGTGTTGTGAGTCATGCGGGTTCTACCTGTGTAACAGCAGACTGAGCCACCTCATACTCGTTTGCCGCCAGTGTCACCTGGCTCTGGATGCAGTCTCTGGCTGTGGTAAACAGTTTCCTCTTTACCTGCTGCACTTCTTCATAAACAGCAACATAATCCAGCTGAGCCAGAGTAAGCAGCCTCTGCGTCTCCACCAGCTTCCCTCTCAGGTGCTCCACGACCCGCAGCATTGGTTCCTGCAGACCGAGGAGCTCTTGGATCAGCTCATTCCTCTGCATCTCTAGATGGGACACTTGCTGGATGCAGTGTTCAAAAAGCTGCCCCAAGCTGTCCATGACCACCTGGTCCATATCTATGATGGGATGTGGTGCGCACTCATCTAGGGGAATGATTGTCTCTGTTTCAGAGTCAGTATGGCTGCTGTCTGTGATGTCCTCAACAAAGACACGTTCCATGCTTGAGTCCACAGAAGATGCCATCTGTTTCCCTTTCTCTGCTGATGTTTGATTTTCCATGGCCTTCTGAGAGGATCAAGGTCGTTAATCAAATTTTCCAAAGCAATAATTGATGAGATTGAGGTTTTAAAATCCCTCTAATCTGGTCATTCCTTTCAGGCTGTTTTGCGTAACAGAGCAAGTTAATGTAAATTGAATCATGCTT
>NW_023339873.1:15519348-15520031 GCF_004916995.1 Morone saxatilis
ACAAAAAGACCTTAAAAACCTTCAGGTCATTGTCAACATCAATATATTTTACTGATCAGTAACAACTCATATTTACATGTATTTTTACTTACTTTATTTGGAGGTGACAGTCCGGAGAGCTGTGGGCACAGTTTGCTCTCAACTTTGAGGACAGCTCTGTGCCTGTCTCTAGGAAAACAGAGGCACACTTTGTGTTTATTAATAACACTGGAGGCATGGGGGAAACTCTATCTAAGACTCATAGCCTCACATGGGATCACAAACTGTGTCAGTGCTGAAGGCAGACTGGCCTACATGCTCTGGATGTAACACATGTCTGGACCAGCCAGGGACAGATATATTTATACAGTCTTACAGGCAGTTTTTATATGCCTCTAAAAAGGTATTGACATCATGAGTGAAAACTGTCTGAGCAATAAGTTTCTGAAAGCATTTTGCCTCAGAGACGACTGTACAGGCACAGGCGGCAACATTAGCAGGCCTGTGCAGGCTTTTCTTTTAATAGCTTCCTTCAGTATTGAGCTCGGCTGCACATAAAGTTTGCATTGTTCATAGACAGTATTTGTTTGAAGTGTTTTGCATGCTGTCTATGAGATTCCTCACTGGAGACAAACATACACCACCATGTACTAGTGTATACAAAGAGGGAATGTGACAGGTGTGAGCATATTATAAATTATAAT
>NW_023339873.1:15520131-15523641 GCF_004916995.1 Morone saxatilis
TGATGTTTTTGAAATACATGGTTTTCACAGCACAGTGATGTGTCCTATGTATCTTGTATGGTTTTGATACACTGATTTGTTGTTCTTCATAAATAAATAAAACCAAACAAAACAACAAGGAATATTTATTTGTTTAAAAAAAAAAAAACAATGGTAAAATGATCACATTTTAACGGTCATAGTCAAAGAGATTTATTTAACATTAAAATGGGATTCCCATGCAAAATACAACGCAAGTGATAACATTTTTATTGTCATTCAGTATTACTCATATGTTGTATCCAGATGTGAATGTCCAGAAGAAACAGGCTGGGGACGTTGGTTAGAAGTAAAAAAAAAAAACTAAAAAAAACTAAAACATAAATAAAAAACTTAAGCGTGGGAAAAGAAAATTCCTCGTCTTTCTCACTTGCTGTGTGTTTCTTGTTGTTCCGCCATCTCACCACTAGATGTCCTCACAGCCCTGACCGCAGCCTGTCAGCCTCACCTGAGCGCGCGTCCAGCCTCCTCCAGGTGGGAGCTGCAGGTCCGCGGAGACGCAACTTGTGTTCATTTCCCCCCACTGTGGTCCACCGGAGCGTCCGCACACAAACAGCACCGACAGCGGAGAAGACACTTTCTCTGACAGCCAACAAAGGGATCTGCACCCGCGGTTACAAACATCCAGACTCCAGTCGCTTCCTGAAGTGCTTTTTTTTCACGGAAATGATTCACCTGAAGTTTTCCTTCGGACGGTGAAAGTTTGGAGTTGGTGAGGAAGGGCGCAGCAGGGAGACGCTTCAAATGGAGAGAGGCTGAATCAACCCATCCGGATCAGAAAAGTTCAACAAGGTATTTGTGTTTCTTTGTCGCTGTGTAAGTATAGAGAGAAAAGTGCATTGATCAGCACACATTATGTCTTTTGACAGTTCATCCTAAACGATACTTTCACACGAGAAAACAGTAAAAAGTCTTGTTAAGTATTGTTTCAAAAACATAAAATCAGAGTAAAGTCACACTGGGATCGACTGAATCAACTTTTAAAAATGTACAGAAACTACATTTTTAGGTGAAGCTGTTGCATCATGATGTGTGATTAGTCTACTGCAGTGGCTCTAATATAAAAAAAACAACAACTACAAGATCTGGCTTCAAATAAAAATAAAAATAGTTGAAAACAGTGTGTAATCAGATAAAGTGAGGTGCAAACGGATGGCAAAAAATCCAGTTTGAGTATAGGCATGCATGGAAAACTAGGTGTGGGAGATTTGCTTAGCTTGGCCTTGAGGGATCTTAAGCACAGGTAATTTAAGACCTGTAGTGCTTCTCTCAGCTATGGAACTTATGACAATGAAGACTATTGTGTTATTTCCCGGCACTGTCCCAGCAGCAAGTGACTGCTTGACAGCACGGTGTGACACCTGGTTTAGTTCTTGCCAGTCAGTGACAGTCCGTTTGCAGTTCATAATGCTCTTATATAGATCCACTGCTTGTTGATTAACCTGACAGAGATAACAGGACCACCTCAGGACCTCTTGGAGGGGGGTGGTCTCCCCCTCTCTGTTTGTCCAGCGGCTGTCCTGGACTTTGGACTCGAGCCGAGCTCCAAATCCAAACTTTTCTGGAAACTCTGCAGCAGTTCCAGGGATCGAGGGTTGACGGCTGCGGGTTTACCTCTTGCACCCTCTTGTAGGTGAGGCTGAGACAGAGCCATTTGTTTAGAAAGGGTGTGTCACATACTGTTGCTCCGCTTTGCCAGCCTGCCATGCCAGGGCTTGTACCCAAGGAGATTACAGGTGTGTTATGTAAGTACTGGAGGTACAGCAGAGTCTGATAGATACCTGAGGTTGAGAGACAGGGTGATAGCAGAGAGACAGCGGGAGATGAGAGACAGGATAAGGGATTCACAAGTGCACCCTGTGTTTGGGATATGTTTCAGCCAGGTAGGTTCAACTTTTCCCTTGTTTACTCGTGACCCGTCAGTGACAAAGTGCCCGCTCAGTGGAGGAAAGGGGAAGGTTGTTGGTCAAGAGAGAGCGCAACGGGAGGAACAATTGGTGTTGTAATGGACAATGACACATGATTATGTGTGTGTGTGTGAACGTTGAGTGAGTGGTGGGAAAAGTGTCATGCAGGCCCGCAGCGAGAGGAGGACATCGCTTCCTGATGAGTGTGCTGTTGATCAGAAGTATTAGCTGATGAGTAACTCATCAACACTTCTGAAAGATTTGTATCAATAGCTGTTAGGGGCATTAAGGCAAGATGGAGTTTGTGTGTGTATGCAAGCAGCTCATTTCTGATCTTTCTACTCCACTCACATCCTCGACTCTTTCCTTTCTCGTTTTTCTGAAAGTTCTCATCGGATCTGGTCCAAACTGAGGCCTTTTTTAAATTCCCACACTACATTTTTCTTTGACGGCTGTCCACTCAGGCGACTGTCAGACTGAATGAACTTCAGATTGAAAGGATTTCAAAGCAGCTACAGAGTTTTTGTTTTGACTGGGGCAGAGCAGAGACACCAAGATGCCAGGATGTATTTTTAAACCCTGTGTATCCAGCTGTGTTTGCCTTCGCTGCGAGCTGGTCACTGCCGCTGCACAACACTTTCTTTTTCACCCCTGACTGACCTGTCAGTTCAGGGGTCTTAAGCTCCACAGAGGCTGCAGTCCAGAATTGGACCCCTGGCAACCCCTGGAAGCAAAGCAAACAATGCACTTTACAGAGCTCTGCCACTGTGTCTGCTGAGTGTCTTATTCTGCCAGACGAAAGTCAAAGATTCCTCTGTCCTGTTTTTGGAAAGAGACACAGAAGTAAACAATGAAAAATAAGATTATAGGGATTCAAACAAACATTGTAGGAATTTTACTTTAATTTGTTTAAAAATGTAATAAAACATACTTACAAGCATTATTGACAACTACAGGAAATGGATTGGTTGTATTAAGTATAAATGTATATTTTAAGTCAATTTCAAAGGAAATTGATAAACACTAACAACTTTCATTTTAATGAGTGAAAGTTCATAAGTGAGTTTTTGGGCTTCTTTGGGTTTTGGACTGATGGCCACATAAAACACAGAATTGGAAAACGCTCCCTCAGACAATAATTGATTATAATTATAAAATAAGAATAAGATTATAATGGGTCACTGTTTTCTGACATGTGATTGACAAACTGGTTCATCAAGAAAAATATTAGCAGATTAATTGTTAATGACAATAAGGATCGTTAGTTGCAGCCCCAAAATCATTTTAGGTACACAGACCACATTTTAATGCAACTGAATGTGAAAACATCCTTCTAGTGTCAAACTCTGTCCATACATCATTCTGCACAGCAAAGCTCAAACATACAACTGTAGGAACAAAGAAAAAAAACTTTTAGTTATATTCAATTCCAGTTGACTGGAGGGAGAGTTTAAAGAACTGTCATCTATATATGTAATATATGTTTTTTCATACTTTGATGCAAATCTTTCCACATATTCTGTGAAAGAAAATTCTGTCCTGTTTCCATAGAGATAAAATATTT
>NW_023339873.1:15523662-15524016 GCF_004916995.1 Morone saxatilis
TGTCTCCCCTCTAAAAAGAATACACAGTGAACAATAATCTCTGCCAGTGCACACAGCCACATATTATAATGTTATCTCAAAATGACTCTCATGCGCCAGCCATTATCCTTTTTCTTTCATGGCTCTGTCTCCCAGGCCACCATACTGTATGAGGGATGTGGGGTGGGGAGGGGTGCTGCAAAAGGGAGATCGGGCGAAAAAAGAGGAGGGGATAAGGGGCGGAGGTGTAAGTGGGGGGTGAAAGCAGATTTGGAGTGAAGAGTTCCTCAGTCGGTAATTATGAATCTCTCAGGAATGCAGCCGCTGCTCTTACCAGACAAGCTGCTGCATGGCTACAGCACGCCAACTTGCATT
>NW_023339873.1:15524116-15549116 GCF_004916995.1 Morone saxatilis
CACACACACACACACAGTGTCTATAACCTCAGTGAGTTAAGTTACATACAATTTTGGGTTTATTTGTGTCATTATTGTCTTACACTGTTATTGTTGTTTATTTTTATCACTGTCATTACCTACATGGTCTTTTTCTGAAACTGTATCCTTTCTGCAGCAAACACAGGGACCACATAATGTCAGCAAGGGATTGTCTTTCAGTCCAAGTCCTTAGCCACTGTGTATTTATGCTGATATGTTGGTATGGAACCAGATTTTTAGGAAACGTTCTTGCAGTCCTCTTTGTCAGTGCAAACATGCATCTGCTGTGAAACAGGACCCTACTTCCCTTAAGATGGGAAATCTTTCCATTGATGCCTGATGACTCCCACAAACCTCTCGTAAGAAGTTCTCCTCTGTCATTTCACAGACTGGTTTCAAACCTCCTAAAGTTGTGTAATTGAGTATTTCCAGTTTGAGTCTTGATCGTCATCCATCACAGTACATTTCTTGAACATGGAGTGTTTGCACTTGAGCTGCAGCTTAGACAAGGTTGCTTTAAGTCTGCTCTTGAGTAGCAGTGCTCTCCTTTGTTTGATAATGCTCAGAGAAGACAGCCAACGCCCTGATTGATGCCTTCAGGTGCCGCACAGCAACACCAGTTTTCACACTGTCCCAACACTTGCAATTTAGTTACAGAGCCACTTTAAGTGTGGTTTAAGGACTGTTATTGACAAAACTTGCTGTTACTGTAAATTCTATTCCGGTGATCTCAGCAGGAAGACTGGAACAGATCCAAAACATCCTTTTTTTCCCCCAAAAAAGGAAATTATTAACCTTATTAAAGTATTATTTCTGTCTTGTGGAGACTAACCACATTCACCCTGACCTTAACCTCGCTCACTGACAGCTAAGTCATGCCATGTGAAACTCAGCAGCTCAGGCGTAGATGTGAATGGCCTCCTGGTTGAACTGAGCCAGTCCTAATTCAAACAAAAGTGGCTGCCTGTATCACCGCCACTCCCTCTTGGCTTTGCCTTATCCCCATGAGCTACTGCAGTCTGCTCCGTCAGCTTCCCTGTGTGACTCACCAAAGTCAAAGTTACAGTTCCTGGAGACCCCTCCCCTTTCCTCGTCCCCCCGTCATCGCCTGCAAAATTCACATTGTTCATATTTGCCAGAGTTGATAAGGGTGTGATTACACTTGAGCATAAAATCAGTATTGTGAGTTTACCAGATGGAAGGCTCCTGTACCCTCCAGTTTGAGTTTGTGTAGGTAGTTCAACTCTGAACCTAATTCTTTACCACATGGGTGCGGTTTGTCATAAAAAACCAACACAGTGGGTGCCAAAAAATCGTAATAAATCCCACCTTCAAGGCATTCAGTGTAAAAACAAACACTGACAATTATTTGCACTTCCTTTGACATACTGGATCTGTTGAGGGTGTGTTCAGCTTAAGTCGCTTGGATTTAAAGAAATGTTCATATGTAACAAAAACCGGCTTTCCCCCTTTGTTTTACACACCAGTTTGTCAAAGAAAGGTACAGTAGAGCCCAGTTTAAGATGGAGATTCTTGGTAAATTCATGGATTTGGGGTTTGATTTGCACAGTAAGCCATGCTACTGTGCTTTGCTTCAGGCAAGGCAGGTGTCAGTGCTTTGCTTCAATTCTGTTGACCTGCCTGCGTAAAAGTGGAGGGAAAATCCACATTTGCTGTGGAATTTATGTACTGAAGCCCCAGGACATACAGTATATCTGTCAAAAGTAAACAATAAATGTAAATTCTAGATATGCTGAGTCTCAAAGTCTATTTCATGACAGTGTGTAAACTATTATCAGCCCCAGTTGACTTCATGCAGATATGTACACGCTACTGTCAGTGTCAGATAATCAGTCAGTGCTGCAGGTATTGACACACTGTGTTGAGGTTTGCTGTGTTTGAGCAGTACCTCCTGTCCAATGTGAAAGCCTGGCGTCTTTTGTAAAGGGTAAGTAAACAGCATGTTGGAACACATGCCTGCTCCGGCAGGACTGGGGCTGGGCTGGAAAACCACAGCGGGTTTAGTGTCGGAGAGAGAACCTACATTTTTGTGTGTAAATCAGCTTAGGGTATTTTATTCGATCATAATCTAATGCACCTTGATGTGGTGAAGTGTAGACAGTGCTATCTCGGTTTGTGCTTCAAATTCTTCTTTCGTGTCTATGGTTTGTGTATCAACTTTTATGAATTGAGAGTCGTGGTTAGGGGTTAGGTGATTGCTGGGACGAATGAAGCAACCCTGTAATTAAAATGTCGGTGATGGTGCTTTAACTTATGAAGAGAGATTGTGAGTCTAAAGCTTATTTTCTAGAAAGAGGATTGTGACAGTAACTTTTCTCTAAATAAACCAGAGAGATGTGACATTTCTTTTGTAAATCTTAAGATAAATGATACAAATATAGACGTCATCAAACAAACAGATATTTTTAGAGTGGACACTCCACTGTGTGCGTCACCTCATTAAATTTGTTTGCAAAACGGAAAATTGCAGGTTGTTATGTGTAACCGCAGCAACGGTGGCATGAGTCAACTCCTTAAAACAGGACTGCACAGACAGTGGTCTGCTGGGTGGTCCTCCGCTGCGTCCCCGAGTGCTTAGTATTACTCCGGTTCCTCTGTGGTGGAAATAGTACAATGAGTTGATGCACTCCCAGCTATAGGGCTATAAATGAATGAACCAGCCCCCTCTTCTCCCGAGAGACACGTCTGATTATTGGCGACTGTGGCCAATACATGCAGGGATCTTAGTCATGCTCAAATGACTGTAATTTGGAGCAGGAGAAACACAGGGCTTAGGGCAGGGAGAGGCCTGTTACTTTTCTCCTGAAGAAGATGGATGCTCTTTCTTGTTATTGGTGTTTCACTACAACTCACTCACTTGCGTCTACTCCATACACATTGTGCCACTTGAGTTGTGCTCTAGTGAGTAACATGTTCAGCTTGGCTACATTAAGATAACAAATTACTTCAAAAACGCCTTTGTATGTATAATGTTTAGAAAAGCATTCAGGTTCTTCAAGTACTGATGGTAATATAATCCTCTCATATGGGGCCGCATACTTCTGTCATGAGTGTGGATGTAAACCTCTCTTTCTGGAGAGGGTAGAATCAGATTTACTACTCTATTCTACTCGTTAACCATACTAGCAGCATTGTTGAGACTATTGGATGGATTACAATGACATTTTATACGGGCATTCATGGTGACTGGAAGATGATTCGGTCCAGTGTGTAACATTTAAGAGGCTCTATTGGCAGAAATGGAATACATAGGTATGTTTTAATTACTGTATAGTCACCTGAAAATAATAATCGTTATGTTTTACTCAAGAATTAGCTTTTTATATCTATAGACACTGCAGGTTACCTGCCGTGGAGGAACTGCCATGTTGCTACGGTAGCCCAGAATAGACAAACAAAACACTGACTCCAGATTGGGCCGTTCACGTTTTTTGCAGATTTTGCGGCCACCGCAGTTTCTCCTACTTGAACGATTGGAAGGGGAGGGTGAAGTAAAGGAGTTGCAATCTGCAATAAATCGTCCACATTGGTCCATAAATGACCCGTCTGACTTTACCTCTAGCAGCAACATTACGTCAAAACGTTAGTCCAATAATTTGGTTTCATGATGGAATATCTCCAAAACTGATTCCCGATTCTACTTAGTACACTGGGTACTAATTACCCAGTGTTAGCATGCTAAATGAACTAAACATCAGCTTGTCAGCATTGTTATTGTGAGCATGTTAGCATGCTGGCATGAGCATTTACCATCTCCATAGAGGAGTTATTAGAAAATAATAGAAACACATTATAACTTTAATGAAGGGAGGATTTATTTCAGGACTGTATTGGGCTGCATTAGTTTAACTATACACAGAACTAATAAATTGACAACTGAGTGAATATTCCCCATGTCTTCCCCATTCTGACATCGTCAAGACTCAACTCATAAAAGGTTAGTTTATGACAGTATGAACAGCATGTGGCTTTAAATGTGCACATTTGCCCCACAATGTTCTATGCAATACATCCAAACCAGAGTCCGCTAACTTCTTATCACAGCTCTCCCTCTCCATTACACAGAGCTTTAATGACGAGGAGCATTTGTAATCCTTAGAGAACATGACATAGGTTTCTGTGGTTTTAGTTTTGTGGCTCGTCTGGGGCAGGGAAGTCTTCCTAGAAACTGTGTCGCTGAAAGATTTTTGGATATATTGCTCACACACTGTCTGTGCTAAAATCCGTCTGCAGTGTTTTCCATGCATGACCGTGAAGCAACATGGCAGCCAAAAACTTTTCATGAACTTTCTCGATGGCAAATCACCCTGGGATTCATAATTCTTTCATCTGATTCCACTCCCACCTTCCCTCAGTCTCAGTTTGCTTATTTACATGCTCTGACTCTTGTCATCTTAAGAGCCTGATCCTACTCTTAGCCTGTGATCTGGAGATAAGTATCTAATAAAGTACGCAGCTGGAAGAAGCCCAGTGTGAGCTATAGATCCCCAGGAGCAAGGCTGGGAAACCTGCCTTAAAGTAGAGGAGTTTAGCAAGGTGGAGGGGTGGAGGAAGGAGGCTGACAGAGAGGCGATGAGCTCATTCTACTGAGAAAGAAAAAAAAAAAACAAGATGAAGGAAGACAAAGAAACATAACAAGGAACATGAAACAGAAACTACATTGATATATGAACACTGTTCGTCAAAAATGCCTCAATGCCCATTACTGACTGTTTATTTTTCTGTTCCAGTGTGCTGTTGTGCCTGTGTGTAAAAGTGCATGAGCCTACGGGTGCGGCTTTGTGAATTATGACTCCATGTTATGGAATGAAGGGAGCGGTGCCAGTTCTTTCTTTGCAGAACTGTGAAGTTTTGTTTAGAGGCAGGAGGGGGGTCTTTGTAGGCTGAGTGTGTGGGTTGAATGAGCAGTGCCCACAGAGACGCACAAACACAAACAGATATATACACACACATACCAATTCGGGTGGTCTAAAGACTTAGCTGTATTTATTTGCAGTACAACTGGATTCATGGTTTTGTACACTTTACATTACTGACAAACATTTTCCAAAGCTAAGTTTTAACTGGATTAAAAAACTTTAGAACCCGTTTTTTTCAAGATAACACAATCACCTTGCCAAGACTTGAAACCTGTTTGCCATAGGTAATCAATCCATCATCGTTAACCTTGGTGCTTATTTTGGTGCACTACATCAACTGTGGAAAAGTGTGAGAATGATGATCTATATTGATGGGAAATCAAACCTGGAAGGCAGACAGTAATCGGATATAGTAACTGTTGTAAGGACACTGAATTTAGCAGCTTTTTTAATAAAAAAGGTTTCTTTGCAGCAGCCACCTCTCAAATATCGGATGTTGTGATTTTCTTGAGCAGAACAGCAAGATTGGTTTTCAGCTCCTACTTGCCACTGCATCCAATGACATTAATGTTGACAAGTAATGAAAATAAAGTCAACATTTTGTTTCTTTTTTTTCTCAAAATCCTGGATCACCTAAAGCACGTTTTAAGTATACATAACTTGATTTAATATTAACAATTGTAATATTGTACTGGAATTAACTGAAACCAGTGGTGAGCCAGGAATGTTAGAAAAGCAGTTCAACAATATGGTCCTTCGATTATTACCTCTCCTTATGTGCCATCACATGTAGAGCTTGGATGATGATGACTAAAATGTTATTGCCCGTCTCTTCTTTTTCTGTTTTCAGGGTGTCTCTCCAGTGTGAGGTGGTATGTCAAACCGTGACTCACTGGGATTTGGGGACCTGATTCCCCAGGATGTGGTTGACATTTTTGCCCACGAGAAGCACGGCAAAAGGGGCCGGAAGAAGCGCAGTCACTCCCTGGGCCGGGCTTTGGGCTGGCTGAAGGGCAAGAAGAGGAAGGAGCTCGGTGCCAAGGGGCAGAGCCCTGGTCTAGGTCCTGCACTTGACTTGGCCTTGGATAGGCACCCTGCTGCTGGACATCAGGGTGGACACAAAGGAGGACAGAAGTCACAAGGTAACAGTCATGGTAAGAGCCTGCAGGATGCTCAACAGCCATTTTAACTCCTCTAGTATTTTATCAGGTGTTAGTATGTTAGCAGTTGTTCTGTGGTGTAGTTGATAGTACGCTACATCTTACATAATATCCATTGTAAAAGAATGTTTCTGTATATGAATTGCCACCACAGATCAGAGGAGCATCAGCCAGTTTTGCGTGTTTTAGCTCAACTACAATTTGCCAATATTTTAGAATTCAACCAAAACATTTCCTTTAGAGCACCATGGAGAATTTAGGTGAAACAGACCATTCCCACTAACATTATAAAAGCTAATACACTTAAAATAAAAGAGATAAAATATTAACCTTGTTGGTTTACCACCATGGCTAATCTTCTGGGGGAAACCCTGAGATAAATTTCCTGCTCTACAGAAGGCCATTACTTGACATTCACCCTTCTGTGGCAAAGCAGTTATAAGCAGATTGTTGAAAGCTGTAGGAACTTACAATTGGCAATTTTTTCACTAAACATTCTTATATTCTTAATAATGAATCAATGAATCAATAGAATAATCTACAGGTTAATCAAAAAAGGCCCCACAGAAATGTAATTTCAGCACCTGGCAATGTGAATGACCGAGCATCCTTGAATACATGAAAACAGAGTCTCTGCTTGCAATTGTAGTGCCATACAAGATAAGATACCATTGACACACACACACAAAAACTAAAAGAATAAAAACAACAGATTATTAAACTGTGTTGAATTCCCTATCTCAGTCAAGGCCCCGGCTTTTGTACAGACATAAACCATGAACCAATGGGTGGCTACAAGGAACAAAATGACTCTGAAAACATGTAAATCTAAAAGATATTAGTCAGTAAGTGAAGTAATGTGTTGCTAATGGGCTAAAACCCACCAGTGTTTTCCTGTAATGCTTGCACAAGATATTTAAAGACATTTCTACAGAGCGCAGCTTAGTTTAGTAACATGACATCTAAGATGAGTCGGGATAAGTTCTTGGGAACCAGTTGAATATGCTGCTCCTTGGCTCCCAGGCATGTATGTTTGTTCACTAGAGGGATGTTTGAACAGACTGACTTCCTACTCGCCTTCTGACCTCCCATTTGCTTTGTTTGCTGTGAAAAAAAATCTCTGTCTGTCCTGTTCTGTGATACCATCACTTAACTTACCTGGTCTTCAGGTTACATGGAGGGTGAAGTGAACAGTGGGACATGCATTAAATGGAAGGTGTTATGGGTGTGTTATTTTAGCCTTCGTACAGAGATACACACACACACACACACACACACATACCCACACAATCAACAGTTTAAGTAAAACCCAATTAATGCATGTAGTGAACACATAAAAACAATTCATTCACACACTCACATAACATTGCAGCAACACTCTGACTTTTCCCAGAACTGTATCTCGATCTTGTTGGAGCTTGCACATGTGCACTCGTATGTCAGCATGCTGAACTCTCACAGTCCTGTTTTCTCCTTGTGAACGCACTTTTTTTTCAGTATGTGAACTGTCAGCACTAACTTAAGTTTTACATCGTCATTAATCACACCTTTATGCAGCCAGACCTAAACACAAAAACATGAGACAAACAAGCTAAACCTTGTTCTACTGAGCTGGCTTATGCAAAAACAGTACAAACAGTGTCTGGCATTGCTTGTGTAGTCTTGGCTAATTGCTTTACAGACAGACAGACAGAGGAGGCCCTGCCTGTTTTTCTTGCTGCGTCTCCAAGTGGAAGCCCAGAGCTCGTAGTTCAGCTGGAAGGGCATGAGGGGATTTCCACGGGATTCAAACTCATTGAGTCTCACACAGTCAAACTGTACCCACAACAGAAGATGAATATGTGTAAACACGTTTTCAGTCACATCTATGGCTTTGGTAGATGATGAATGCATAGACAAGCACATCACTGTTGACTGTCACATCATGAGTATGTAGACTGCATTATGCAATCTTTACATTATATTGTGCCACTACTTACAACAACAGTGTGAAGAGTTTTGTAAGGGAAAGTAAACTGTGAGGACAGATAAGGTATTTCTCCTCTGCCAAGGTCGGCTTAGAGGCTGCCTCCCACATCGGGCAGAGGCCCTGAAAACTTCTCCTTTACTTTTCCACACATGCACTCAAGACAAATTACTGGAGAGCGCATTTCTTTTTAAGATGGAACCAACTTTTAATGATTGTTGTGATGGCAGCCACAGTTAATATTCTTTTAAATGGTGTATCCACTACGTTAAGGTAATAGGCCTTAAGATTAGAGAGATATATCACTATGAAGCCGGTAAAGTGTTGACTATTAAGTGTGATTTATGTGCCAGGTAGTAACATACGCTGCTATTGAGCCCTCAGTAATCAACGTGCTGTGTATGGCGTGCAGATTGTTGGTGCTGGCAACAACCACAGCAAACTCCTCCGCCAGACGCTTCCTCTGATTAGTGAAGGAGCTCAGCAATTCCCAAAATGCATCCAGAGGAGGTTTATTGCAGGAGCAGGACATGGTGCAGTGTAACAGACTTGCCCAGAAAATTGAATACCTCCAGCTGAGCCCCTGATGATAATCTGTATTGATGCCAGAGGGGCCTCCTGCCCACTAAATGCCTGGTATGGCGGGCACAGTGCCAGTTAATTAAAAGCCATGGCGGGACCGTTACAGTGAGGGAGGAACAAGGGGTTTTGTTTTTCCTGACCTCTCCACTCACACTGTTTCTCCTCGCTCTGAGACACTGGCACCCATAAAGGATCACATGGAGTATGTGTACTAATATGAACGCCTGTGTATCAAACCCCAATACTTGTTTTGCACAACTCCTCTCTAACATATACAGTCTGACGATAATTCATGTGACTTATAGATCAAAATAGATACAAAGTATAAAAAAAAACATTAACATCATCTTTTCAAAATAGTTTTTACAAAATACTATTTTTACTCAAAGTGGATACTGAAATTAACGAGAGAAGTAAATCACAATAAAAACTAAATAGACTAGAGCTCAATATAGATTAGAGCTGAAACGATTAGTCCATTAACTATCATTAGTCAATTTTTTTATGGGCATTTCTGACATTTTATATACCAAATGATTGCTTTTAATAGTTAATTAGTTAATTGAGAAAATATGAGCAGATTATTCTATAATAGAAATAAATTTCTGTTTTTCTCGAAAAACAAATGCACTGGGTTTCACTCTGAAAATTGGATATTGTTTTAGAATACATTTTTGACGTACCGTAGTATGTACCTACTGTTTTTTCCAGCCAGAAGAGGTGACGTACTGTGGGATGGACTCACTGAGAATGACATACCGCATATTATTAGCACATCATTATAAAGTCTATGGACATAATGAAAGCTGGCATTGAATGTCCGATCAGATGTGTTCTTTAAACAGATATGGCCTGATTTTAGACTGAATTATAGAGTATTTTATTTAGGCAGTCAGGTAGAGAACATTTTGTGAAGTTTTTTTCATAGAAAACCATGTTTATGTTTCTCAAACTAAAGCACAGAAAGTTATAGTTTCAGTATCGTTACCAATAGTCAGGTATCATATTGTCACTCATACTAAAATGCTTCAATGAACACGCAGCCCTACCAAGTAAGTCCTTTTATTCATGTGTCCCTAACAAAGTAACCTGCTATTAACACATCAGACAGTTTAATCTCCCGATGTGTTTGCTTTTCAGTCAGTTTCATTAAAGGATGACAATAGGTTGACCTAGATTCCAGGTTAGGGTGACCGCCCGAACCCTGTAACCCTTGGGTTACTTTAACCTTTGCACTTGCAGGAATGTATTTTTGTAAACAAGGCTGGTGGAGTTTGACCAGAGAGGGAACTGCACAGTAGCAGGTTTTGTAGAGATAAACTCTGGCTTCCTGGACCCTTCAGTGTGGTTAATCCATTAACTCTGCATTGTCTTCTCTGATTACCTGGACAATGTTTCATCCTGAGCCAAAAGGCAGAGATTATGTGTTGTTACATGTTACTTCACTTCCATTTGTCTAATTCCGTTTTACCTGCGTACCTT
This sequence comes from Morone saxatilis, assembly GCF_004916995.1. NCBI lineage: Eukaryota > Metazoa > Chordata > Actinopteri > Moronidae > Morone > Morone saxatilis. The sequence continues at coordinate 15,534,208 of NW_023339873.1, forward strand.
TCTGACAGTGTTTTATGTCCCCGCCGTGCTGTCAGTGTACACGATCCTGTGTAAAACTAGATGACAGGCCTCTCTTATGCAACTCAGCTCAGATCCTGTCTTAGCTTCTTAATGAGGTTTTAGAGCCATTCCCCTGGTTTGGTTAAATGGAAATAAGGTGAAGGGAAGACTGATTAGGTCATACAGTCCTACAAAGGTATGCTCGAAAGGTCACCTGCTCGCTCAAAACACTCCCTGAGAGATTCCTCACATTCCTGAGCTTTATAAAGATATTTCTTTGAGGAAGCTAGAAATAGGGAGCCCTTTGTGTGTGTGTGTGAGTGTGTGTTTGGCATACATGCCAGGTGGCAGATCATATGAGCTGTTTTATTTGACTTATTTTGTTGAATCTTTTCTTATGAACACTTAATTTCAGAGAGATTATTGGTTTTACGTGCATTTATCTGTTGGTTTACTGTATTTTCTCTCAGTTTTTCATGTCAGTTAAAGGTTGCTGTGTGGTGCACTGGGACACTGATAAAACATTGCCAGGTCAGTTTTGATACAATTGTACAAAGATTTGCAGCTTTTACGGGTTCATCACCAGGTTAGTTCTTGTGTGAAATCTGCTAGATTGTATATAAAGCACAATGGCAGTTTGCATTGTAGCATAAATTGGGTAAAAAATGTTTTCATTGAAAGTGGAGCTCAAGTTTTCAGCTTTGATAGTAGAAGTAAAATACTTGCAACATTCATTTAGGAAAGTGAAAGAAAAAACACCGCCATGGAGGCAAGTTACATCCTTATTTAGATTCAAAGATTCATTTGTAAGATACACAATTTTACACACTACAGTGTGCAGTGAAATACACACAGGAGCTTTGGCATTATAGGAAACGTAGTTCTTTTTTTGTGAAGAACAGGGCCAACAACAACACTGAGACATGAGGCCAAAGACGACATCAACCTTCATCCAATTCATCTAAATATTATATGGTTGTTAAAAAATTTCAACAAATGGCAGCTACCTTTTAATACTGTTGGCAACAATGTAGTTTTGTGTGTTTGTGTGACACAGGATGTCTTTTTGTGTTTTGATGACACAATAACAATAAAAGTCAGGAGAACAGGTTTGAGAACTTGACATCTGATAGAGTTTCACTTTCTTCTTCTCATGATGGGAAGTAATCATACATACACTGTCACCTGAGGGAGGAGTATTCCCCTGAGAGACTGTCTCATTATCTAATCTTTATGTGAAAAGGACGTGTTGATTCTGTCATGCACTGTTGTAGATCAAAACGCAGTAGTGGTGCGGCGATGAGGTTAATTTCTGTGATACTTTCACACACTCAGCTCATTTGTTATGTGAAAATCAAGCTGATGCTGACGTTGTGGGAATTTCTGTAGATGAAGACTTTTGACAACCTGTTTAGTAAACAGTTGCACAAATGCTTGTTTATAATCACCGGGTTTTATGGGTATTTACTGGGATTTTATTTCAATAGATGAAGAGTCACCACGCCTAAATGGCAGAGGAGGAGATCATATTTAGATCACTTAAATGGCAAGAGAAGTTTACTAAGTGTCTGTTTGCCCTCTAGTCCCAACTGAATAATGTGCTCCAGTTTCATTTAATCAAGTTCCTTTTATTCTTGATTGCAATTCTCTAATGTTCGGTGTCAGTGTCACCAAACTAAGCAGGAAGGCCTAAAGCGACAGTTATTATTTATGAAATCATACATTGTTTCATTGTCAAGATACGCAGATATGTGACTGTGGCTTTGCACCAACTGCACAGGCCATTGTCACGAAAGGAAACCGTTTGCCAACACACTGGTAAGTCTACAGAGAGACCGATAAATGTGTTTGGAAAGTTTTGTGAGTCACCCGTCATGCCTTCTGTAGTCAAATAAGGGCAGTTTTTAAGCAAAGGGGGTTAAAGTATAAATTCACTGTACTGTCAAGTGTCACAAGTTTAGGTGCACACAGTGTTGGTATTGGTATTTACGTAGTTTTCCTCTCCAAGAACACCCTGTTCTTTCTGTGCATATTCAAGAAATGGAGCTGTGATAAGCCTGCTCTCTGCTTGTATAATAGAGGGACTTGCCCAGTTTACATCAGCACAACCTGCTGCTTTAGTACTCAGGGGTGCTGGAGAGGAGGTGATCTACCATTTCCTTTATTCTGATATTGAGTCTACAGCCATGCTAGCAATTCTGTATGGCTGTACTTGAGCACAGTGGTGTGTTGAGCTGAATGCTATTGTTAGCATGTTCACAATAACAACGTTAAAGGCATACTGAGTGGGATTTTCATACAAAATAATCCCTCTTAATCATCGTTTATGACCCACTTGGTGTGTGTGGTGGTGTCAGAGGTCCCGCCCTCTGCCTGTGTTGTCTTATTTTGTTGTGTTTCGAGACATTGTGTGCAGACTGTGAAGTCGGAAGGTCGGGACTCTATAAAAACACAGCAGCCAGGTAACATCGCTGTGTGTGTCTCTCTCCTTTGCTTTCTCTCTGTGTTTCTGTGAAACAATCAGAAAATAATGTTTTTATTTCTCAGATTCACTGCCTTGTTTTCCTAACCCGCTCCCTCTCTTCATTCACTCTGTAGCTCGATCAACCACTGCTGCTCTCTCTCTTGCTTAAGCTGGGGAGGCGAGGACACTTTGTAACAAGTATTTATGAACAGAAACTGACGAATCCTACAAAGTATGCCTTAGCGGGTAATATTTACCATGGTCACTACCCTCTTAGTTAGCATGCTAATATTTTCTAATTGGCACTAAGACAGATGAAGCTGATGGGAATGTTATCAGTTGTGCAGGTATTTGGTCACAAACAAACATTGAAAATGAAAATTTTGTGGCAATTCATACAATACGTGTTGGGATATTTAAGTGTGGGCCAAAGTGGTGGATCGACTAACAGACATTTGCCACACAACACACCCACTTTACTACACGTCACAATGGTTACACCCCCTGAGAACATTTCCTGAATTCACATTCACAGCAGTTTGGTTTCCATTTTATACTAAGTACCTAGTAACAAAACCGTGTTTCTCTTTAACTAACACTTACCTACCTACCAACTTGCTAAGAATTATACCTTAGGTACCCCCAGACCATTACACTGTTTTATTGTCTGTAATCACATATAATAGGAGCCTGTAGCAAAGTTGTGCTTACATTAAACAGGCTCTTGCAGTCCTGAATAGTTTAAATTCTCCTGCATATTTTTTAATGGGATTTTAATTTGTTGCTTATGGCTTACCCTTAGAAAGACCTCATCGCTATGTCAATGAGTTTGAGAACATGAGTTTGCTCACTCCTGACGTTTAAACTACAAACTGACAGATGAAGGCTGTGGGGAGGTGCAGGATGTAAAGTGATGACTAATGACATTAAGTATGGTGCAAAAACTGTCCACCTGCAAAATAATAGTAATAGTGTGCGTTTGTGTGCGTCTGGGGTATATTTTTGCAGGTATCTGATACATACTGGTTTGCTGGCATACAGGTTGTGATGTCTGACAGTAAAATAGAGTGTAACCCTGCGTGCCAGATAATGCCGATGTATCCATTACCTGGATTGTCTTCATTGTCACACCATGCTTCTTCTTTTCTTCCTTCCTTTCAGCTTTGACGGAGATATGTTTATATTTTATTCATTGGTAACCAAGAGCGTGAAAATAGTCAATGGAGCACACAAGCTTCGACCAGGACACATTAACGTGTGTGTCCAGTGTATCAAGACTGTACATTCTTGCTTTTAGAGTTTTAACAGTTAGCCACCAGCCCTTTCCTACTGTCATCACAGTGTGTCAGTTGAGTTTGCGCTGATTAGAGAGGCTTAAGCACCTGGCAGACAGCACCCTCAGAGCCGGAGAGAATGCCTCTGCATGGCTGTCTGCCCGGCAGTGCAAAACAAGAGACAGGGGCAAGTTAGGGCAGGGATGTAAGGTGTGTGTGTGGGGGGTATTTGCATCTGTTTAATTCCCATGGAGCGGTTCTAAAAAGAGTCACATCAGGTTGTCTGTGTCAGTGTGTTCACATAAAGACTGTTGCTCTTTACAATAATGAATCACAATATTCACAATTTTAGCTGTATACACTCGAAGCTGAGCAGCTTGTCTTTCCCGCTCCCGTCCCTCGTTCCTTGCATTCTGCCCTGCATGTTTATGAGATGACATTAACAACAACTTCCCAAAAAAAATATCAGTTGTCCATCCCTTTTTAGAGCTAGTATCTGTCAACCAATTATATTTTATATGCTCTGATTTAGAAGCCTTACTAGAAAAGATGATTATTCTTAAATGAAAAACACAAATTTGGTTTAAATGTTAAATTTCTTTTAACTTTCAAGTAATTTCTTTCTGAACCTAAATTGTTTCACAGTGCTACTAATCTAAAATGGTATAGTATTGCCATGGCTGCATGTCATATCCACTGAAGTCTGTGACAGTATTTGTAATTTGTTTACAGTTGTTGATGATGCAACATATCTCCTGAACCCTTCTGTCTCTGTTTACTGCCAGATAACCCATATTTTACCAAAACAAACTTGCCAACAGATGTTGGCTCATTTAAAATGTTCTACTTTAAATCCACCATTATTTACATGTCACAAAATGTAATCATAATTCCTCCCTTGAGCTGATTTTTTTTTTAACACATTGTTTTCCTCACTAGAGGCTGAAGTCGGCAACTTGAATAAACTGGTCACACAGTATTACATCCATTGGATTTAGTATATTTATCCAAATCCGAGATGTAAACATGAGTTTGGGGGTTCATACATAATCACCATCAGCCCGTTAATACTGCCAGCTTCCGAGCAATCAACGAGTGACAGATGGTGTCTTTAATATGTCAGTGATTAATATGGACACAATTACAATGAGATCACAGAACCAGTGATAATGTGAGCCCCTCATTAACGTGCAGTTGTGCCCCACCCATCACTCCAGGCCTCTGCAGGCGAGTGTGTACTGTCATGGTAACCAGATAAGTGTTGTCCTAGACTGACTTTACCTTGCACATACATATCAACTTACTGTTTAAATCTATAGGTTGAAGCTTCCACCTCAGCAGTGGATTCTGTTGAAATAATGATTTCTACTTGTTGCTACGTACTGGTAACACATGTGATTCATTTCTTTTCTTTTCTTTGTAAACTGCTTGAGTCACTCGTTAGGATCACGACCATGGGAATGTTTTCCATTTGTTCAGATGGCATACATTCCATGTCATGTCTGCTCAGCACACCAGGAAGTGAACAAACCCCGTAGCCGCAAATGAGTTTGAGGTGTCCTAAATAGAAAACAAAAAGAAAAAAAGATGAAGAAATAGTCTCAACAACAGAAGTCTCACTTGAAAACAAGTTTTAGAAAAGTGCATGATGTCTCCACAGATCAGAAAATTATTCTCTAGATAGTAGCTCTTGATTAAATGTGATCTTATGCCATCCTCTGTATTCTTGCTGCATAGTAACAGATCTAATATAATTCTCCTGGAAACAATAGGGAACATTTTTCACATGTGTGACCATGTGCTGTGGAGCTGCAGGCCTCTTTTTTTTAAACATGTTTTTAATCTTGTTTTAAGAATAGATTCTTTTAATTCACTTACTCCCCCTTGTGGCAAAACAATAAAGTTATAGGTCTCTTAATGTAGTCTGAGGAGTTAAAAGATTTGCTCAATTACTAGGGTTCTATAGTGAAAATGGTGTGTAATCTAACAAAGCAGCGTAGTGTTATTTATTAAAAGCTGTGGCTCAAGTAAGAGGGAGCCACCCGTGACGCCCTCGTACCTCAAATCCCTGACAACAGCTTTCTTTTCCCTTCAATGTTTACATGTATGATCTCAGTTTGATCCTTGCCCTGACTGACCAATCCGGGTTGAGTGTGCCTTCAGATGGGGAGCAATAGTGGGATGCTGGGTATCTTGTTGAGCAGCGAGTGGGGGAGAGAGTAGAGAGGGATGGCAGGAATTAGGCTGCTGAGGATTAGTGTCTGAGCTCTGATTGTCTATTGGCTGTAGAGAACTTCTCCGCTCCACATGGACCTGAACTGACAACAACAGCTTCATCAAAAACAAGATTTTTATTCTGTCTTGATCTTTCCGGGATGTTTTTTGAGCTGGCAGACTACGGACTACACCTTTAGATCTAATTCGTCCTCCTCTTTCTTCAACTTTGGCATAGTTTTGGTTTACTTTTGGATTACTTTCCAAGATTTAGGAGACACCATGGTAGTGCTTTTGACTCATAAGTCTAGTATGAATTTCTACTGCTTTCCAACAGTCTTCAAGAGGAAAGGTGAGTGAAAGCAGCACATGCCAGTTGTTTGAAATTATAAGACAACTGACCTGATTGGTTTATGAGTCAAACCAATTGTTCCTTGTTAAAACTGCTATTCAGGTATGGCCAGTACAGGCTGGATCATCTGGCTCACCTAAGACAGGCAGTAAAGTAATTAAAGCGTAGTCATTCACTGTCGCTATAAACCATAAAAACCACAGTCAGTTTGTAATGTGTGCTCTCCTGATATATAATGTGCTGTGATTTATAGTCTCACTTTAGCAACTAATATTTGCTGTAAATTGCAGGAAAATAAAGTAAGAAGAAGAATTCTGCATTTTAATAGATAGTTGCTTATTATTTTCTGCCAGCAGAGCACCCGTAATGCTGTTACAGAAGAGACAGTGGTAATAATTAGTAGCGATCACTGAGCACATGACTGTCAAGGCTAATTCCAGCATGGTCTTATAGCTACAGTGGAGTAAAGTAGGTAGCTAAATGTGGAGCAGCTGTCTCTATTACATAAAAGTGTCTAAGCAGGTTGTTAGCCCAGTGATGCTAGACTGTCCCCAAGCATGACAGAGTTAAATCAAATGCCAGTTGGTCAGCAAAAGTAGAGCTACTGTAACAATTGTTTTTGTCTTATGCAAGTTTTCTCATTCTTTTTATATGAAATGAATTTTTAAAATGCAAAAATGCAGAGTATTTGTATAGTTTTGCAAGTAAAATCATATAATGCAAACCAGTAACTCAGCTTGGTGTTGTATAAATAAGTTGTGTAAGGTTATTATAGTTATTGGAGTTTACATATGACTGAATGCAATTTATATCTCAAAGCAAGTTGACATGTTTTCTTGGATGGTGCCCATGGCTCATGACATAGTATTCCAGGTATTTTATAATTAGCTGATGAAAGATTGAACTGATGTAGGAAGCATTTAACAAGATGTGACAGCAATTTAATTAGTGTCCTTCTCACTGCCTAATTAAATTATACTTAAAGAAAATACAAAGCATAATGTTTCTGACGGTAGAGTTTTTTATATGATTATCCCCTGTTAAGTGGTTGTCAGTCATTGGAGTTTAATCCTGCCTAAGTGGAACTGGAGTTCAGCCTTTTTAACTCACAGTCACACTCAGGTATTAACCCTCAAACATATTTACTGTTCCTGTACTTAAATGTCCCTGGCAGACACCTGAATGCTCTCATCCTATCCATATGGCCCCCTTATTTACTGTTACAGTAACACAGAGCTTTGAGTTGATCTAAGCTGATCCCCTCTCCCTTCTCTCTACTTCCAGCTGTCCCAAAGCGAGATGACGATGACAAAACCCCAGCACCCCCTTTGTTCCAGGAGAACGTGTTCATTGAGGCCAGCAGGCCCAAGTACCTGGAGAACCTTCATACTGAGGCCCTGGAGGGATTGAAAATGATGCAGCAAGAAGGTACAAAACACTCTAGTTATACGTCTTGCATCATTAAATTAAAGGGTGTCCCATGCCAACATGTTGATAACTGTCTATATATTACTCAAGAGGGAGTGCACTAGAGAATATAATCACAGCTAAGAATTTTAATCGCCATTATAAAGCTACAGAGTTAAATGTTACTCTCTTTGCAGAAACCAATAATGGAGTGGAGTACCAGGATAATGAAAGCACAATTGTAAGTGACGCATCACACCCAGAATTATTGTTTTTCTTACATTTACTGCACATGCACAGTTCTTTCACAAGTGATTTTTTTCTAAAAAAGATTGTTTCTCTCTTTTCCAGTCGAATATGACAGTCAACACAGACGGAGAAGGTGGAGGGTTTATGACAGACAGTACCATTGCTGACACAACTTCTGTTGTCTCTGTACAATCGTCTGTGTCCACCAGATCTTCCCGCTCTGGACTCACCAGGCAAGGTAACTTTAACACAAGCATATTTATATCCCATCTTGGTCATTACACAACATATGGTGATGCAAACACATAAAATGTCAGATTAAACATTTAATGATGAGATATATAGATTATATTTAGTTTAAATTAAATTTAGTTTAAATTAAGTTTCTTGCTTTTCTCTCATACCTTTGTCTGTCCAGGATCTACATTCAGGCCCTTGAACTCTGGGAAAAAGTCAGAAAAGGCCAAGACAAGGAGAAGACACAGGAAGACTGTTGTGGGTATCCCACAACATGTTCAGAGAGAACTGGGTATGCAGCTCTTTATTTAAACGTATTATTTACAAAAAAAAAACATCTATTAATTACTCTTTAAATTGAATGAGCTACATTCAGAAATATAATATATGTAGAAAATATACATGTCCATTTCCTTAATTATTAATATGAACTTGTGCTAATTGGTCCTCCTTTCTTCTATCAGGCCTGGACAGAGTGGGTTGGTCAGTGACTCAGAGGTTAGATGAGGAACAGCTTTATAATGGTGAAACTGACGACAGCTGCGCTGATGGACCAGAGCAGTCACAAAAAGGAGCCAGTGCCAACCTTCAAAACATGATCCAGCCCCTCAACAAAGACCAACTCAAGAAGCTCGGTGCCACCCATGCTGGTCATAGGGATGACCTGGCCCTGCTGCACCGCCTGGGCCCCGGCTTCTCAGGTGAGCAGAGGCCTCGGTCCCTGGCTGTCCCCTGGATGACCACTGCCAACAGCCTCCAGCAGGAGCCGCCCAGCCCTGTCATGTCCATGTCACCACAGGCCGCCTACATGTCCAAAATCATTCCCAATGCGGTGTTGCCACCCTCCATTGATGTTGTGGAAATCAGCCGTGGACGGAGTCGCAACAGTGTACGCACTGTCAGCAAGAGCAGTCTGTTGCTGTCAAGCCCAGCCCCCTCCCGTGCTTCCTCTAGAGCCTCTTCCTCCAGAACCACTTCCTCCAAAGCCTCCACCATCTCCTCTGCCTCTCGCCACAACCCTCCCAACCTGTCAGACAGCTCTTGTTGGAGCAACTCTGAGTCCTCAGAGACCTTGGTATCTGACTCCTCAACCATCTCCAGCAGCAGCACCCCCAGACAAAGGTCACAGGACAGAGATGCCTCTTCAAAAGAAGACAAAAACAGTGTTCACTCCTCCATCAGCAAGGCTTCAAAATGCACCTCCAATGGCAAGCTCGTTGTTAAGGGAGACGAGGTTAAGAAAGAGGGCCCATTTGTGCGTAGCCTCTCTGTCATGAAGCCAAAGAGGGCTCCTCCTCCTCCAAGTCGCTCCTACTCCCTTCACAATAAGATGAAGCGCCGATCACGTGATCTGGCAGAGGTGAGGATCATTTCAGGGGAATCTTCTCTCCATAGCATCTCAGCCTCAGGTGAGGAAAATGAAAAAAACTATTCTGGATCTTGTCCGACCCCCTCCAGAATCATAGACAGCCCTGGATACAACGCTGACACAAGTTCTCTGGATGAGTCTATAGGTTCTGTGTCAGTAAGTCCCTTCAGATCCCAGCTGCAGGCCCGAAAGGCAGAGAAAGCTGCAAAACTTGAGGAAACTGCTTCCAAAGATGCTTCAAAAGAGAAGCAGGAACTACTGCAGGAGAATAAGCCAAGCAAAATAGTCTCCCCATCCAGTGGCTACTCCAGCCAAGATGGCAGGTCTGCACAGCTTTCTAAACAGCCCCACAGCTCATCTCCAAGAAACAAAAGAGGCCTCTTAGCTAAGCTTCAAAAGTTTTTCCCTGGGCCCAATGCTGTTGCTTCAACTCAAGCCCCTCCAACACAGTCAGATGCTCCGAAGGATCTAAAAGCTGACACCCCAGTCAACACTGCCAGTATCAGCCCTTCAGTAAGGACCTTGAGAGAGCTCTTTAACATCCCTCCACCACCTAAAGTCCATGCACCTCCACCACCTCCTCCGGAGGTATGGGCTCACAGCAAGCGTACCTTTGAGTTGCTACTGGGACCCCCGGCACCTGATAATGTTTATGCCATCATAAAGAAGAATCCAAAGGACAGGAGACAACAGAGGAAGTCTCCTTCTGCATCTACAGAGGGGTCTGTGACGAGCTTGGTGATAGAAAGAAAACACAAGAATCCGACTGTAATAGTGGAGTCTGTTAATGGATCCGTACATGTTCTAGAGACAAAGAAAGTTCAAGATAGTGAGATTTTGAATGCAGAGATTCACAAAGAGAACAATGACAGACTGGAAGAGCAGAATGTTGATGTCAAAGGAAATAGAAAAGTGTCAGAAAAAGATGAGAAAGTAAGAGTATGTGATATATTAAATGGGATGTTAGTGAAGGCGGTAGAGAGACGTGAAGAAAGGCTGGCGGCAGTGAAAGAAGGAGGTAAAAACACCTGCACACAAGATACAGAGGTGAAGACTAACAAGGATACGTTATCTGCCATTTCATTAGTACGCATTCCTCTATCTCCCTCTGCTCCTCCAGTACACAATCCTCCCCAACCCCCCACCAAACAGACCACAGAGTTGTCTTCAGTCGCATCAGTACAAGTCGTTGTATCCCCCGAGTCGTCCTGGCCCCCACCACCTCCACCAATGGGCCTCGGTGGGCCTGATGAGATTGATTTCCCTCTCCCGCCTCCCCCAATGTTTGGTGAGGAGGGTTTACTTATACCTGTTCAGATGCCACCAGAGAGGTCCATTCCTGGTGGTGACTCCTCTTGTACAACTAAATCTTCTTTATCAGTGGTGAAAACAGAATGTGCTAAGGTGACCACAGAGGCTGAACCACAGAAGCACAGTACATCCAAGGAGATTTTACCACCACCCCTGAATATCCCACCCCCCCCATCATATACGGCTCCCCCTCCACCACTTGAAGCAGTCTCCCCTCCTACAATTAAAAAGGTATCTCCTTCAATGCCTCTGCCACCACCTAAAGAGTTTTCTTCACTGCCACCTAAAGAGGTTTCTCCTCCGCCACCTAAAGAGGTTTCTCCTCCATCACCTGAAGAAGTTTCTCCTCCACCACCTGAAGAAGTTTCTCCTCCACCACCTAAAGAGGTTTCTCATGTAAAGCCCAAAGAGTCCTCTCCTCCTCCGAGTCAAGAAGCCCCCTCTACACTTGTTAAAGACGTCTCCTCCACACTGGTCCCAGTACCAGTTAAAGATGTCCCAGTACCAGTTAAAGAGGTCCCAGTACCAGTTAAGGAGGTCTCCCCTCCACTGGTTATCAAAGTCTCCCCTCTACCTTGTCAAGAGGTCTCCACTCTGTCCACTAAAGAGGTTTCTCCTCCATCTTCTCAGAGGAATGCCCATCAATCTTCTGAAGAGGCCCCACCTGTTAGCAAGCTCACTCCGCCACAAAGTATTCCACCTCCACCACCTCTACCGTCACAACCCCAGTCGTCAGAGCAGGAGATTGATCTTCCACAAGAGAACGTCCCATCCGAATCTAAAACTATCCCGGTTTCATCTAACAGTATTCTCGCTCCCCCTCAGAGTATTCCACCACCCCCACCCATACAGCCTCTCCACCAACCACCAATTGTACCCCCAAATACTGATGGTTCAGCAACCAAGGAGGCCTCAAATTCACCACCATCTGAAGTCTCTATCCCACCAGCACTTGAAAACTCTCTGTCAACAGAAAAGGCTCAAGAACATGCTCCTTCCCCACCTGTAAACATTCCTTTACCTCCACCTTTACCTGTACAGGGTCTTGCAAGCATTAAATACCAGCCAAGTCCTCTGAGCACAGAAAACCAAACCCCGGAGCTGACCCCTGTCCCTGTTTTACAGGACGAACCCATTCCCATTGTCACCCCCTCCCTTCTGCAGATGGTCAAGCTGCGGTCCATCAATAGCAGCCCCGAGCCTCCTAAAGCTGAGGAGGAACCGGAGGCTGAGGTCACACTGAGGAATCGGCCGCCCAGTCATGAGGTTCCAACCTTGTCTGCCAGTGGTGAGGCTCCTCAGAAGCCCATCAGAAAGTCTCTAATCATGACCTCTCCCACATCCACTTCCCCACCTGCCATAGTTATTTCACAACCAGCTCTGCCCAAGTCCCAGTCTCTTGTGATTCCACCTGGGTCTCAATCCACAGTACTGTCTCCTACGAAAAAGTCTCCTCCTGCCATGACTGCCTCTCCTTCCATGAACCTTCAGGAGGCCATCCGCCTCAGGACAGCAGCTAGATCAAAAGGCGGCCCTGCGTCTCGTCTCAGCTTGCACTCACCAACATCACCAATAGACCTCCATAAGTCCCCTTCCAGCACAGCAAGCTTTATCTTCTCCAAAAGCAACAAGAATGTGGTGATTGAGACCAAGCCGGAACCGGAGACCAAGACAACCATACAGAAGAACCTGGAGGTTTCCTCTGTAACAAATGTGGTGAGTGAAGCAGAGTCGGTGAAGAAGGGAGTCAAGGTGCCACCCCCTGTTGCAAAGAAACCCAAAACGAAGGGAAAAGAGATTGAGACCAGTGAAGGGACGGAGAGTACTGCAGGACATGAAGCACTGCAAGAGAGTATCAAGGGTAAGAGAGATGATCCATTATAAACAAAACACATCAGAGATAGACTGGAAATGATGCGATGATAAGGTTCATTTGTTCGAATCAAGAGTATAAGACTGAGAATCTTGTGATGCTTACATGGTTACAATGTTAGTGCTAACATGGTGATATTTAGGCAGTTACATCTAAATAAATTACAATATTAAAGGTGGATCTATTAGCAGAAATGGAATATAATATTCATAGGTATGTTTTTATCAGTGTATAATCACTTGAATATAGAAACCATTGTGTTCTCATTCCCTTAGAATCAGTTGTTTTTATCTACAGACGATGCGGGTCACCTTCCATTAAGTCCGCCATGTGTAACCACCATGTTTCTACAGTAGTTTAGGACAAACCAAACAATGGCTGTAGATAGGGCAGTTTTGCGGCAACCATACTTTTTCCTACACACATACTGATGCAAACGGTTAATTGCAATCTGCAACTTCACCGCGAGATGGATCTAAATCTCTACACACTGATCATTTATCACTAAAAGAAAAGATTCAGCTAATTTAAAAACATGGTTTGTTTGTATCAGGTATCACTTGCTAGGGATACTTAAATAATACGACTTGAGGCTTAGTGGTGTTAACTAACTTGGAATAATGTAGGACTCCCAAGTTGAATTAACAGGACATTTTCCTGTTCTTTCCATTCTTCTGACATTGCCTGAATGCAGGTGTAATGCTTACCATGTTCACCGTAGCTTGTTAGCCCTAAACACAGTGATTACAATTGCAATTTATTAAATTGTTGGATATAAACATATATTCTCCCACCTCAGATGCAGCGGAGAAAACAAATGCGACAGCAGGTACTGTTGAAAGAGAAGAAACGCCATCGACATGATTGTAAAGACTGAAGGAGACCTGGGAAGGACATTAATTACACTGAATCTGAATCTTCTGTTGGTCTTTGTGTTTGAGAGACAAGGAACTTGATTTGGATAGATGAGATACATATTTAAAATTTGCATTTAGAAAATTTATGTTAATGGTGTAGGTCTTAATTTTCTTAAGTACTCATTTTGCATTTTAGAGTAAATACAGTATATTTTGTTATGCCAGAGGGTCTTCTGAGCTTTACAGTTGCTAGAGATGGGAATATACTGCCCTCTAGTGTCAAACAATGATTGTACCACTTATGTCCTGCTGAATCAGTGCTTTAGTTTAGTCAGTACTCTTAACAATGGGACTTTTGGGTGCTCTGTAAATATAGCAAAATATTGTACATTTAACATATCCAGTAATGGTGGATCTGTGGTACAGAGTTCTGTATTTTTTCCAAAAGAGTTTCCACACCAATTATATTTGTTAAAAAAATATTAATTATCTTAAGTTATTTTTCCTGTTTTCATGTTGAGAAGAGGGTCTCTACAGACTGTCTTCTTTGCAATACTGTGTTAAACCCAAATACCACTTAAATCAGATTTGTTTGTATAGCTCTTTATCATATCCAAATATATGTTCTTCTCAAAAACGCTGCGTGTCATTTGTTATGATTCAAAGCTATCTATGTGCATGACCATTAACGTCACAGAAACAATAAGCAGACATGTAAAGCAATACTGGAATCATTGTTTTGTAGCCAATTTTTATGCTGCTTTCAGTTACTGATAATGGAGACGGTGCCTTTCCTTGCAGTTATGGATCAACCGGTGGGATATTTGTGCTGAACTTTAATATATTTCAAACTGGTTTCAGAGACTGTAATGTAATAATAAATCATTCATATTGGAAAGAATAAAGATTTATGGACCGATCAAATGGTCGTATTCTTTCCCATTTTCTTCTAAATTTCCTGTCAGTCTGATATTCAGTGTTGCAATTTCTTTTTTTAAATCTTATTTCAGCCTTCTCTTTTTGAGCTTTAAGTCCGTATGGCTCAGTATAATACGCACACAAGTATGTATTTTAGATTCACTGACAAAAGAGGGACCATCAACTGCATTTTCATGGTTTTATTGAAATGAGTCAGAATATCCTTCTGTAGAGAGTTACAACAGTCTTTAAGCAGAGTACTGACTACTGATTATTCATTAAACTAATACTACCTCCATGTGAAATACCAGGTCATCTCTCTATCATCTACTAAATCCTCATCACCATTCTTCCACTCTACCATCTTGTCATCTTTGTCCCTTC
>NW_023339873.1:15550888-15560253 GCF_004916995.1 Morone saxatilis
CACACACATATACACACATACATGATGTCGGAAATATCTAAGAGACAAGTCTAACCTTTGATAACGGCATTCAATATCAACATCGATCCGGTGCGCTCTGCTTGGGAAACGCTTTGGGGAAGGCTCATAATGGAGCATGTATTTGTAGATCAGATAACCGCGGGCCGACTGTCAAGAGAGGTCAGAAACAGGGGTCAGGTGATTTTCAATACTATGCAGGGAGAGTGTGTAACCAAATGGCACGCCTGAAAATCTTACCTGACGCACGGACTCGCACGCTGTCAGAGGATAGGTGAAGAGGAGGTCTCCGTATGGTCTGAGGACCCCGTTGCTTTTGCAGGTGCTGCCTAATTTCAGCTCCTCAGCATCTGCGCCCAGACCGTAGAAAGATGGTTTGACCCGCACGACGAAGTCGGACGTGGAGCAAGTCACAGAAACGTCTGGGAGGTAAGCAAAGTCCGACTGGATCTTTGCCCGCGGCTTCCCTGGGCGCATGGATCGAGGTGTTACAGGTGCCAGAGCAGGGTAGGGCCTTTGTGAAGTGAGTTGAGACAATGGAGACGTGCTGGCAGGTAACCTCTGGGAGGATTTTCTGTCGCCTGCTGACAGTTTAATTGGTTTGGATTTTTGCGTACCCAGTTTGAAAACTTTCCTTCTCGAAAGTAGAGTATCATATGTGTCCAGTGCACAGCTGAGGAGACCAAGTGATAAAACACTCCACAAAATATAGAGATGCCACTTTGTTTTCATCGCAACAGACTGTTGTACGTCGACCTTTCTCTTTCAATCTGCGCGTAAAATCACCGCTCAGCCACGGCTGGAGGTGATTAGTGTCGAAGATAAATTGGCAGCTTGTTTCCAAACAGGCGAAGTTCAGCTTGAGTTGATTTCAGTCTTTAAAGGGACCAGTGGCAGTTTTACAGATTTTTTCAATAATGTTCTTTATTCAAGTCATAGAATCTTGATGTAAATGACTTAAAGTAAAGATACATTTTTATGTTAGAATGAAGAAAATAAGGTTAAATGATTAATACAATACATAATTTTTTAATGGTAATGTGGTTTTATAGATGCAATGGAAACAGGTCTGTATGCTTTTAATGTTTTATACATGAATTAAAAGAATTAAATGTATTTTTTAGGACTGTATCTGAGGACATATTTCTTTTAGGGTGTGTAGTTTTTTGGGAAGTGAATATTAACAAAGACTGAATAATTAAAGTTAATGTATTCTGTGTTGCAAAACAAGACTAAATATAATTGATCATTTATCTTTAAACAGTGTTACAAGGTCCTATTGGTATTTAAATGAGCTTTGTATTTACATTATCTACTGTTGATTTCTGTAAAATGATGTCAAAGTTTCAGTTACCAATAAACTAAATTCTCTTTAATCAGATTTCATTAAGGGGCCAAATATCTTTGGTGGAGGGCCAGATTTGTTATTTATGTACCAATGCTGTACCAACTTACCTGAATGTGATTCTATGAAATGAACCTGGCATATAAACAAGTTGATTTTGCAATAATAACACAAGGTTTCTCTGCTTTGACAAACTTTATTCAGACTTAAAATTACAAATGTACAGCACATGAATTCATATCTTCACTGAATTATATACTGCTCATCAAGTCAGGTCCAACTTAGAAAAAAGTATTTACATATTATACATACAGCAGCATATAAACACCAAGTAGAGATTGTAATGTGTTTTCAATCAGTTCATTCAGTGCAATTTCAAAAGCAAAATGAAAACTATGCAGAATATATTACATTTTAAAGATCTTTTTTGAACTATTTTAACCAATAAGGTCATTTGAGGTTAAATCAAGGCATCTATTTGATTGTGCTGCTGTTGTGTCACAATACTGTAAAAGCGGCTAGTTTATCACATTATAGCAACTTGATATTTTATTTTCTTAGAAAAAGAAAAAAAAATCCACCATTTTGATGTTCTCAAATGTTTTCAGTAGGACTTCAAAATCACTAACATATTCGTCAGTAACCATACACTGTTAATAAGTTATTATACACATGTGCTTTCATACGAAGAATTATAATCCCTTCAATAGTTTGTTTAAATAAATAATTAAATAAAGCATTTTTGAACATTTTTAGAATATGCTCAATGAAAAGACTTCGTTGTAAAAGCACATTCAGAAATGTATATTAAACCTCATGAGAGACTGGCTGAAATGTTAAAGCACAAAAAGGTATGATGGGAAACCCTTCTGAGTAGCAAAAAGAAAAATAACTCGATAACAAATTCAACAGAAAATCTCATCGCAACTTATTACAAAGATGTAAGGTAGTGATTCAGACTACATACAGTACTGCAAGGTGCCTTTTCCCCTTCAGAAGATTCAAGTACACTTGTTTTTGCCTTCATGAAATTATCTATAGGAAACAACATCTAATGAAAAGTACAAATTGTAGCACAGCTCCATACAACTCCAATTAGTGGAATAGTGCTGGTATGCCCTTCATAAATAAGGGCTATGCTGTAGATTTCCTACAGAGCACCGACTGAGTGGAAAGTCACAGACAGCTGACCTATGACATGGTAAACATCAAAGGTAACATCACACTCTGCACGAGTATAGGTCCGATCTTGTAAACCAGTGAATGAATACTTCATAAACAATATCACAAATCACATGCTGTGTCCCAATCTCAGTCTATTCTAACCAGCTTTTCAGTATGTAGTGTAGTGCATTCCCACTGGAGGAGTGTAAGAATAGAGTTCAACACTAGAATCCCACAATTCATCACACAAAGGAAGTGGAGGAGGAACAACTAGTCAAGGTAAATGACATGGTAGAAAGCTACAGGTACATCTCAGTAAGTCATAAAGTAATACATCTTTGGAAAAAATTCTCTTTGTTGAATAAAAGATAAAAAATGACTACAGCTCCCATGAGTCTCAAACTGTAGTGGTTGAACAAAAACATGTTTTGTCTTCCTTTTAAATTATAGGGTGATAAGAGGTTACTGTCCAGTTTAGTGGTAGATACCCATTTAGGTTAAAATATGGACCGATCCCATGGTGGTTTCAGCTAAACAATGAAAGACAACCTCAGCATACTGGGAGGTGAAAGGGTTGGAGAACGGTCAATAACTTTGGCACTACACTACCTGAATAAATAAAACACTGGCGTTTTGTAAACTGTGTGCTTTTCAGTTTTAGCAGATGAAGTTTTATTGGGACACAGCTGGAGAAACTTCAATTGCACAAAAGATGACACTGGCTGGCCACTAGAGGGCGACGTAAACCTGAGGGATCTACTGAAGGGAGTCCGTTTCATGCTGTTCAGTTTTAGGCAGCAATAGTGGTCTTTGGTCCCTCCTCTGTTAGTCCAGATAGTTGGTGGTCATGTCCCTCAACAGCTTGTGCAAACATGCAGTGGTGGTGGTTGGCTCGTCCTCCTCCGTTACACGCTGCTCCCAAGCGCTGAAGTTTCAGACTCAGAATCTGTTTCAGAGTCCCTGTTAAAGCACGGGAGAACAGCCAGGAGTCAAACACAAAGGACTTGTTCAAACAGGGTAGATAATGCAAGCCAACACCGGAGCAAAACAGGATTCATTTGAATTTATCTCAGGTATACAGAGCACAGCTTAGCATCTCACTGGTTTGTTTACTGCAGTCATACACAGGTCCTGCTGCACAACAATGGGTGTCTACCCTTTAGTTTTATCCTGAATAAAGTGTAAACTTCTGTGTTGTCGTGAGTTCAGTGCATGTAGGTGCGTTTCACTTTTCACTTACAGCATTTCCTGCAGCAGTTTTCGGTTGCCCTGCCTCCTGTCCTCATCAATAGGGTACGTTCTCAATATCAACAGTCCCACAGCTATAAGAACCACAGGCACAGGAGACACCAGCACCTTCAGGGTTAAACTGACCGACTCGGGTTGTGAGCAGGACCCGGTCACATAGCCGGCAAATCTGCGAAAAAATGCAGATAGAGGGAGAAAAGTTGAGCTGATGTGAGTACAGTTTGGCAAGACTGTTAGGTGAAGGATTATGTGATTGTCGACCACATGACCACTGGACTGGAGCTGTTACGTGGAGCTTATCTCATATATAGTGTGAGATATCACATGCAGATGTAAAGTGAGTACTGACAAAATTTTAAGGATGACAGTGAGGATAAGAGAATAACTTGAATGGATCAGATAACTTACTTTAAACTGAGTGTTGAGATACCGAGGGATACACCAGAGGCAAACTTGATGAAGAACACATAGAAGGAGTAGAAGAGGGCTTCGTGACCGTGGATGTCTGGGTTCCTAACCTTGAAGTCGTCCACTACATCGGGAAGCATTGACCTGAAAGCACAAACACACACACACACACACACTTAGAAGGAAACTCGAGACACAATCAACACCCACATCAGCATATGGATCCATGGATGTGTTCAGCGGACGAACTCACCAAGGCAGGAGGAAAGCTGCCGCCACGCTCACGCCTGCCGCCACTGAGACCAAGTACGATATGATCAGGTGGCTCTTGATGCAAACGATTAGGATCATGAAGGGTATCGCCCACTATAGAGAGACAGAAGAATGTGAGCAGTTCCATAACACATCCTCTTTGAAAAAAAAAAAAAAGCTTGTTTTTGGTGTTAATTCAAACTTACTGTCATGCCAAAGTACACAGCCATCTTCTTCCCAAACTTGGTGAGGAACCACTGCCACCATGGGATGGTTAGAGTCCCAGATAGCTGGAAAAAAGTGACACAGAATTATCAGTATTTTAGTGTCTCTACATATCATTATGCAAGCTTGCAAAAGGACAAGGGATGTACACAGTTAATAGATGGTTGATCAATATTCATCATTCATGTCAGTCAAGGTTAACAATAGAAACATCTGATTCATCTGGAATTAATCAATCAGATGAAGCTGAGCCAGATTAGCATAGTCAAAAAAGATATTAAAGACATTACATTCTTGAGGGTATATGGATTTTTTTTTTTTTAATTAATCTAAATTTAAGAAACATTTATCTGTACTCTGTTGCAGAAAAATGTATCAGACACTTTGTGTGCTGGAGAAAAACTTGGGGGTCAAGGTAAATATTGCCTATTGTATCACAAAGGTATTGGCAAGCAGTTACCATTGAGGACACTGAGGTTTTTGCTACATGTTACTGTGTGTAACTATAATATGGTCTTATATTTCTTTTTTTTTTATTGTAGTTAAAACAAATATGAATGACACATTTCAATAAAAATATAAAAGTGTGTATAACGCTCTCCACTGTAAACTCTGTTAAGTGGCTTGATTTTTGTTGCCATATATGCATTTTAACATTTAAACAAAAATATAAGACAGAATTCTAACTGGGCTTCATTAAAATTCTGCTAAAAAAAAGAAATGGAAAGAATAAAGTGGCCACTGGAGGAGGACGTTAAGGGACAAGGCCACAATATGCTTTGTGTGGTTTTGATTTACCCCTGCAGGGGGCAGACAACCTTTGCCCTCTGGGGTTAAATGCCCACACAGGAAGAAGCCTACCAAGTTCTCAGCCTGAGAAATAACAATAAGTGTGGGCAAATACAGTGGAAAATATTCTCTTTCTCCCCCTTAACTCCCACTTAACTCCCACTTCTCTAATTGTGCTACGTGGTGCCCAAAAATATTTCCACTCCTAATCAGAGGGAAAAGCACCAGAGCAGAAAGCGGTGAGAGGAGGATGGAAAGGAGGGCGCCACCAATGGTGGCAGTTCCCATGTTGGCAGTGAGGGATCGCCAGGGCAACAAAAGCTCCAGTGTGCCTGTTTCTCCCCTCGATCTCCTGCTAACGCCATGTGAGTGTGTGGCTGGGAGAAAGGTTCCCAGGAGCCCAAACAACACCTCCTCTCACCCTGAAAATCTGCCCTTTCAGCCTCGGTAGCATGCGTCTCCTCGCGTGAGGAAAGGCCTCAGAGTAACTGAAACTGAAAACACTGGGACCTTACTCTATGCCACAAGGACAGCCAAACAGGGTTTTCTGCTGCAGATGTCCTCCAAATCTCATACTGATTAGGGCTTTTACAAGGAGGTGAAGAGACCTTCAATGGAAATTAGAAACACTCACCATGATGACCAGGAGGATATTCTGGAAGTCTTTCCTATGGCCGAGAGAGTAGGTGATGAAAAGGGCAAAGTTTCCCTCCAGTAGCTATAAAAGAGAAATGAAGAGTCATTATTATGCAAACTATTGTTACATATAAAGTTTTGTTTATACACAAGTTGTGTTGTTACCTTGGGCAGACCTAGGCTAGCTGTTTCCCTTTGTTTAAAGTCTTTATGCTGAGCTAAGCTAACTATCTCCTGGCAGCAGCTTCATTTAGTGGACAGATATCTATCAATCTATTCTCTGCTATTTATTATTTCCCAAAATGTTGAATTATCCCTTTATAATGACATCATCAAATAAATACAAAATAACTTCTGTATCCAATATGAGACAGATAGAGAAACACAGTATTACCATGAAGGCCAGAGAGGTGAAGAGGAACCCGATGACTAGTTTGATGTACGGTCCGTGACTCATCACCAGCCACAGGCCCTGACGGAAGGTGAGGAGCTGGGATCTTTTTCGCCCGTTCTCTATAATCCACGAAGGACAGGATAAGATAAGACAGCTGAACATCTTTGCTGAAAGGATTTAATGCACGACAACTAAAAACTGTGTTCTGGTATGTGTCTCATTTGTATTATGTGTCTGTTAGATTGTAGCCACCATTTCTGACTTTTTTTTTTTTCTTCCTTCCAAGGAGGCCAAATGTTTCCTGAGGACAACTGATACAGACTGATATAACCTTTAATTCAGGTGGGACAAAGTCTGCGAGTGTCATAGGTCTCACATCTTGGCTATGAACTCCTGAATCAAGTCCCAAACAAATCATTATGCAGCCGTCACCACATTTAATGTCAATTTGGACATTTTAAAAAGGTTAATAGTGTAAAAAATGTTCAATGCTTTTTAAACGTTGTATTTATTCATTTAAAATAAGCTTTATTACATTTTAAAGCAAAAACGTCAGATGTGCCTTGGTATGTTATTGTTTTGACGCACTTTTTTGACAGTTTAGCATATGATAAATGTTTTTTGTTGACCCACACTGACAAACACATCTTTCCGTCCTACTCGCACAACATGATTGGCTGCAGTCAGATTGATTCAGAGTAAGAGTACGCTTGCAGCACATCATTTAATAACAGAAGTCAAAAAGTAAAGTCCAAGTGAAGTTATTAGTCATTAGCATTGAACTGCAATCTTTTTAGATTCTGTCAGGTCGAATCTAAAGTCCTCGGACTAAATGACTCAAGTTTGACTCCAGTCTCCAGTCCACAGCTCTGCTCTAATCACAAATATTCTACCTTGGCATTGGACAAATAAGAACTGCGCTTGTTAGTTTATGGATTCATACCTTTTTGCTCCTTTACACCAAAAAACAAGACTACAGCACAGAGGACGTAGATGATGCAGATGACCCCTGAAGCAATCAAGTAGGCTTGTTTCTGAGAAGAGAAAAGACAGTATTAGCTTGGACTAACACTCATGTAAACACTGTGTCAAACAGCTGCAAAAGACTCACTGTCTCATCCAGTGTAACTCTGGAAGTGTTGATTTTGGTGGAGTTCCTGCTGTCAATGACATCAGGCTCATCAGTGGGACAATCTTGGCCACCACCTATTATCTGTCCCTGGATTGCAGTGCCCAGAACTGTGCCCAGCACCTCCACCATCATACCTGGGAATAACGGAAACGGATCGTCAGCGGGCGGACGACAACATTAATTAATTTGATCAAACCAGGCGTTGTGTGTCGGTGACGTACGATATGCAGTGGCAGAGTCCCTCTCTTTCTGGTCGTTGCTGATGAACATGGTGAGGGCTGAATATGGCACATGAAAGCACTGCAAACGTAAACAAACACACGGTTACGCTAGTGTGCACACAAAAAGAGCCAATTACTGGGGAGTGTCAACATGACTAATACTAACCGTCTGCATTGACTGGAAGAGGCAGTAAAAGACCAGGTACCAGATAATCTTCCCTTGTTGGAAAGGAGGCACATACCAGATCAGGAAATAAGTCAGCACCGCAAACGGCGTAGACAAAAGGATCCTGGGAGAGAAGAAAGAGGGTTGTTAGAAGACAGTATGATAAACAGTTTGCAGTGTTTTCAATTTGAAAATGTTTTCTGTTTTTAAATCAAAGATAGTTTTCCTAATTTGAGTCACTACGTTCTGTGTTGTTTGGCTTGAAACACAAAGTGTGCTCAGCTTGCCATTTGCCACTGCTAAAGAGTGTGTTTAGTGAATTCTGCCAACTGTTACTGTAGCTTTATCCCCCTTTTTCCTCCCTTGCAGTCTTTTCTTTTGTGAATAATCCCCCTAATCCAGGCTTGTTAGAGAGTAGTGTGGAGAAAGGGCTCAGTCTGGGTGACGAGGGTGGGCCGACGCAGCGGTGAGGCCACCCTGGCCCACCTCGCTCTCACCCCAACTCAGACTCAACAGCCTTTTTCTCCACTTTGTACGCCCTCCAGCTGACCTTAGTCAAAGAAGCTGGTGCCACTTCAGAAACTTTAAAAACAGACAACAGTCCAACTAAAAGCTTTTCTTTTAAACAAGCCCCTACAATTACAACGCAGGCATTGCTGCAGGGCAGTGAAGAGGAACATTATAAGATGTTTTTATGCCAACAGGAAACCATGTGTTTCTTGTTGGCATCAACACACGCCAACAGTAGAGCTGAAAAACATTAATTATTCAAACAGTCGTTTAATAAATATTCTCTGGTTCCAGCGTCTCAATTGAGTTGTTTACAGTTTATGTGATGGCAAACCGAATACCTTTGGGTTTTGGACTGTTGGTCTAATAAGACAAGCAATCTGAATGTCACCTTGGGCTCTTCGAACTTGTGATTGTGAATATTTGAGATTTTTTTACTGTTATCTTTCATTTTATAGACCAAACAAACTGTTAACTGAAAATACAGCTGAATTAATAATAAAAAAGCTGTTATCTCTTTGAATTCAGCCTCCTGCGATGCTGTAAAAAGACTAATCACATCTAAAATTAAGGCTGCTCAATTAATCGAAATTTGGATCATGATTACGATTTTGGGGCCAAAACGATCTCAAAACTAATAACAATCGGGGGGGAAACTATTTGTTTCATTTTCTAGTTGTGCAACGGTTGTATACCCAGTCTGCGTATTTCGCACATGCGGTATTTCCCGTCCCTCCTCCACGCATGCACTGCACACGAGTCAGCGCTCGGTATACAAGCCGTTCCCGACCTGTCTCCCGTAACGTGAAGTCACGGGAGTGCACCGTAACTATTTATAAGTTGCTGGTGGTCGCGAC
>NW_023339873.1:15560353-15562948 GCF_004916995.1 Morone saxatilis
CACCCACCCCCCATCTTGTGGGACACACGTGGGAAATAAGAGAGAAAGCACCGCTCCTGATTGCCTCTAATGTCTGAGTGAATTAGGTTAATGAGAGCTAATTTATCTGGAAATAGAGGCCAGGTTGCGACAGTTTCACACTGACACGGCTGATTGAACACACACACACACACAGATTCTTTATGTGCCACACAGTAAGGTACACTAAATGCATATATTCCCAAAAACCTTCATATGCAGATAAGGCAAAATGCCCCATTCTAGTCTCCTGTCATAATACCTTTATGTAAAATGGGAAGCGAAGACATAAAAAAACATCTGTGACCTTGTATCGAACAGCTGGTTGCTTCACTTCAATTTGAAAAGCTACACAGGCTGCAGGGGATTATGTACATGTTGCCTTTTTAACAATGACCTCCATTATTATTTCAACTAAGCATGCCTCTTGACCCAAAGTAACCTCTCCCTGCTAACCAACCCCCCTCCTAAACATCTAGTAAATCAAACACACACACACAGATGGACACACCCCTATTGGTTTCAAGCTGATGGTGTGTTGTGGGTTGGACCAATCGCAGCAGAAGCCGGTAAATTCTCCCTCCCCCTCCCCTTCACAAGTGTAGCTCCACAGCCGGCATTTCAATACCCACGATGCTCAAGATATTACTGACATCATGTGAGAAAAATGGCTGGAAAATATTCAGCTCTGTTCCAGTGGTACTGATATCATGGCCTTAAGCGATGGTTTCTGAGCCAGTAATTCACATCCAGGAGCCACATTTCACACACACACACACACTGCTGCGCCCCACTTCACTCTAGATCAGAGAGTCAAAGTCAGCATCACGTGGCCACATTATCTTGCCAAATTTGAATTTTATAATTTTACAACCACTCCCTGCTCCACGTGAGCCTTCCAGCAGTTAATATATACTTAATATATAAATATATAAAACCATATATCCGTGCAAGGTGGCAGGAAGCTGAAGCCAATCCCAGCATGCTCTTGGCAAGAGAAACGGGAAGCCCTTGACGGATCACCAGCTGTTCTTCTGTGTAGCCCAAGGCAAACACGTAGTTAAACACATTCACACAGCATTGATAATATTCTGTAGACTGTGCTGTACTATATACTTATATCTTAAATATCTTTGGAGACAAATGAAACCAATGAGCAGAACTGCTTCATGGAAATGTTGGCCTTAATGTGACTACATACTTTTTTTGGTATTTAATTCACAAGATTAACATTTACATGTTATTATTGTATCTATAAATTGTTTCTTTAAGTAATTTACTCCATCATGGTATATATAATCAATTATATATACTATATTAGCAGATTTATGTCATACAGCCAATCCCTACAGAGGAAATTAGAGGTACCCTGGTGTGTATGATCCCTAGTAGTGCTATGGAGCAATGTTTGCAACGCACATCTGGTTCCCTGTGCACATAGATGTGGGTGATGCAATTCAAACTCCTGCCAACAGTTTCACACTATTCCTTGGATCTTCAGGTAACGCACCAAGAAATGCAAGAAAGAAAGATTTCTAGCAAGTGAACCTTCCTATTTAGCTCCAACACAATGCCGAATCCCAAACTGAATCACATGTGCCTTAAAGTTCAAACAGCTGGTAGATTCCACCACACATCTGCATCTAGAAAGAAGATGAACTGAAACAAATGCTGACGCTTCAGCTGCTGTTTGTTCATCAATGGTTCTGTTGTAGGTTTAGTAAAGGCCACGGGGACTTCTAATGCACACATTACACAGTGTTTCATACAGTCTATATTCTCCCTCTGTTACCACAACGTCCCTCAGTAGTCACTTCGAGACTGTTGCCATGGTTACTGCCAATGGCTCACGAGCTGTTTTTTGTTCTGTACACTTACTTCTCATTTCTCACCCCACTCAATATCTTATCCCCCCATTTCCAGTATGTCCTTGTTATTGTTTAATATTGTCTTTGCTCTGTGGACCCGTCCTAAAAAGTCACGTGCTGTGCTGCGAGATTCGGACACCTACCAGGGCATCATGCGGCCGATTCTTGTCCATCTACTACGGCTCACCAGGAAGCCCACTGTTGGGTCTGTGACGGCGTCCCAGGCCCGGCCCACAAACAGGATGATGGAGGCATGGGAGGGATCCAGCTAAAAGGGAGCGAGTGGAAAAAGACAAGACATGAAGCCAAAACAAAGGGGATGCCAAATACTACCTCATATGGCGCTGCTGGGGAGCGATTCAAAAGAGCCACGACACCAATGTGGTTATGGAGACACTGAAATACACAACAGTGTCATTTGTTTAAGAACAAAGTAGCATTGAAAGCCACTTTTAATGATCTCATAGGCTGAGCTGAATGGCCTGTATTTAAGTTCCTACTGTGTACGGTGGAAAAGTCTAATGTGCTAATTGAGTGACAAAACAAAGCAGTAGGAGTCCAGGTTAATGCGCTTGACCGGATACTGCTGGAGACTGTTAAACTGATCCGAGGCTGAAAGGGAGAACACAAGCTAATCAGAATGTGGAACTACAGGGGAGAATACAAACAGGAAGTAAACTAGTCTCCATTATTCTGCAGAATAAACAAA
>NW_023339873.1:15562967-15563625 GCF_004916995.1 Morone saxatilis
TTGTCAAATCACCTGAGCCACATCCAGCAGGTAGATCTGGAGGAAGAAGCCCAGGGCGCTGCCTGTGATCTGGTAGGGAGCCCCACCGATGGCATAGCACAGTTTGTTCCACACAGATAGACGGTTTCTCTGGTCCTTTACCTGGAAGACACGGAGAGGGGAGACAGAGGAGATGCACGTGTGTAATGCAGTTAGTTCATGCATCTGTAAACACTTAAAAAGCACATATTCCCAGAGGAGCTATCAGTGAAGCTTGGTGTGGGTAGTGGTGCGCTACATGATCATTATCTCCAGCTCTCTTCTGTAATCTGGAGTTTATTTAGTTCCCGTTTTCTGCTGCAACCACCCTCATCCTTCCCTTTGTCAAAGCTGATGCTGCGTTAAACAACGAGGGATCGAGATTGGCTAACCTCCCTCACCCCACAGCTCACAACGTCAGATCAGAGGCAAATCCCCAGTGGCGATGCAGTCCGGGCTTATTTGCCTCAGTCAGACGGTGGTGTGAAACTATGAGGTTACTGTAGTTCACACACACTCACACTACATCACACAGACTCCAGCGCTGCCATTGGCTCTGGCAATAGGATGTTTGAGGTAGTGCGACGTTTCATACAGTCAGCCGACACACTTGAGTCGTAGCACATCCAGCAGGCACAGC
>NW_023339873.1:15563647-15584166 GCF_004916995.1 Morone saxatilis
GATGATGTCAGCACGGGGGTCCGTACACCCTGAGTCACATCCACCACAGACACTAAAGCAGCATCACCTCATGTTGTGAGCAAACTGCTGCCTGATGAGGAATTAATAATATTCTCTCACGTCAAATCCTTGATCATGTGAAGTCCACGCTGGCTTAAATTACTATGTGAAACTAAAAATAGAGCTAAAAGCGTGAAGGAATACAGCCTGTAGGCAACCTTTGATGACTGGTGAGGAAAATCCTGTTCGGTGTATAATACAGGGGCGGGCAGACAGCCTCAGTGGGGTCCAAACTACGCAAAGATTGTGGATTCAAGGATTAAATTACAGGCAACTTGGAGACATTAGATGAAATGATTTCTTATTGAATAAGCCCACAGCTGACAGTTATTTCATTCTAGATGAATCAGGCTTTAAAACTAGTTTTGCAGAGCTTAGATTGATTGGTCTAACCAGTCTGTAAAGGTGAGCTATATGTAGATGTCACACCTTTTCATATAAATACCAACACATTATCTCGGGGTGAGTAGACACATGCAGTTGCCAGTTTTTAGTCCTTTAAGGCTGATTTAATGCACATAAGTCTGCTCATAAACTGTTTGTTAATGATTCTTTTAACAGTACAAATGCCAATGCCGAAAATACATTTAATTTTAGACTCTCAAACTAAATGAATCCCGCATCGTGTATCACGCAGCTCTGGAGCAGTAGTGCCCAACCTCACTTCTGCGCAGCACGTCTGTCATCACTGAGGCTTCATTTGACAAGACCTTTGTCGCAGATTAAATCTAACGTTACATATCGAGATGGAGAAGTTCAGCGAAGAGACGTGGTCCCTTTAAAGCCGGCATGTCAGCCTCACCAGCAGCTGCCCGAGAGCAGGTGGGCAAACCGGGTGAAATTCAAATCCGGGTGGAGGGGGAGCATAAAAAGGTTTAAGGAAGTACGTTACGACCGCAATTCTCTCAAACGTTACCTTCAAATTAGGCGCCTTTTACGCTCCCGAACAGCCGGGGGAACAAACCCTTTCAACACGTTTAAACAACCCCAAATAAATGAGACATACGGGTCCTCGCTCTTACCTTTGCTGTCTTGACCTCTGTATTTAAAGATTTCACTGACAGTAAACTCGTCGCGTACTGCTCGACGCCCTCTCCTCGTGCCATTGTGCCTACCGAGACGATGAAGAATATTGATTTTCTCTTCAGATATCAGCAATGTGAGTCAGAGTAATGAAGAAAATCCTCCTCGCTGCATTATCACTGTGTCCCTCTGAGCGCGCTCACTCGAGGCTCATTCATTCACTTACGCCTGCGGTGACGTCATTCTGATGACGAGACAATCGAATGTTTCTTCGTGTCGAGTGCTTCCAACGGTTTGTTTATGTTGTTGTTGTTGTTTTATTGTTTTTATTATTTATTTATTTGCGATATGTAACTACTGATGATGTGTTTTGTTTATTTTAAATGAATGTAGGCAAAGCGAGGGCAAGGGAAGTGTATTTGTATTGCCTTACAGAGTTTACAACAAAAATCACAAAAAAAAAACCAACAAGAAACAAACAATTAAAACAATAAAAGCAAGTAAGTAAAAGCACATGGGATAAAAAAACAAACGTTTAAAATTTAAAGATTGCATTAGTTAAAAGCTGGTAAACAGTTAGGTCTTTAGCTTGGGTTTGAAAGTATTCAGCAAGTCCTTTGTCCCACATTTGAGCAGCATAGAAACTAAAGGTCAGCTTCTCCACGCTTTGTTTTGACTCTAGGAACAGCCAGTGTGTTTGTGAGGACACAAACAGTTGGAGAGAACAACGCCTACAGCTTTCTGGATCCCCTGCAGCTGTGTGATTGCTCTCAGATGCATGCATGCACTAGTTTCTCCAGATCACCTTCAGGGATGCAATCACAATAATAGTATAGCCTATAGTGTTTTTGAGTTCTTGTCTCCTGGATGTCATTAAAGGGAGACACTGTCTCTGCAACCATTTGGTGACCCCCGGAAATTACCTTGCGACCCCTTTGTGGGTCCTGACCCCCTGGTTGAGAACCACTGCTGTAGAGGGTTTTGCTGCAGTCTCCAGTGTCACTATAAGAGTCGGTATCAGTAGTTGCACATCTAAATATAAACAAACACACGCCCTGTCTCTATTTGCACACACACATCAAACGAGGAGAGGGAAGATAAAACTGTTGAAAGAAAACGTGCCCCTTCTTCCTCCCCCTCATATTTAATCGGATATCTCTTTTTGACCTCTCAACAGCACTGCTAATCACACTTTAAAATCTGATGCCACCCATTGGCTGAGTTTCTGTACTGCCTTTCCACAGTGACACATTGGACAAACCTGCCACATACTGTTGTTTCTATTCAAACTCGACTGTGGGAGGAAAGCTTTCGAATCTCTGTGTTAGTGTATCATCGTGAAACAGAGAGTGAATTCAAAAGTCACTTGAAGTTGAAAAATAAAGACGAGGGGAAATCCAGAAGAAGTGTGACTCATGTTTATGACTTTCTGATACCAAACTGGACTGATCACAGACAGACATTGTTCTCAAAAGACACTAAGAAATATTCCTTCTAGCGTGTAGACAGACACTGTGGGTTTATTAATATCACGCTCTGGTTTCCCCCTCTTCGTACCCAGCTGAAACAATGCTTGGTTGGCTTGAGGGGGGTATCGGGATTTTAGCTGGTCTTATGACATAAAATAACCTAAAACATCTTAATCCTGCAGATTTGTCCACATTTACGCTTTATGTAAATGACTGAGTGAGTACTTCAGATCAGTATTTTGAAAGTGAAAGTGTAGTAGCCTAACTTGTAAAATCTTCCAATCTAATAGTACAGATTCTGTAGGCTCAAAATAATTATTTATTTTTGAAGTTAAAATCTAGTTTGATGGTATGTTTAAGATGGACTCCAGGATACATTGAGGGTGGTGCAATTTCTACAGGCGCATGTTAGACAGTTTCCTGATTTCATGGTATGGAAGTTGCACCACCCTCTATGGCATTACGGAGGGGGAGAACTGCTCAGCACATCACCAGAGGATGTAGCTGCCATCCACCCAGCAGTGCAGAATCATCAGAGACCCCAACCATCTCAGCCACAAGCTGTTTTGCCTGCTTCCATTTCATGTATTTTATTCCTGTATTTTAACTTCTGGACAGTTTCATGTCTTTTGTCTAACATTCTCACTTCTTATACAGTTTTCATTAACAACGACTGTTTCACTGGAGCTTTTCTTCCTTTTAAGTTTAATCACATCACACCCACAAAACAATCTCCATAACTTTGACTTTCAGTACATGGTGATATTCATTTAAGTTAGTTTGATTTTAATCTTTGATTTATTGGTGTTGAGTGCTGTAGATATATATTTTTTTCCTTTCCTTTTTTAAATTATGTGAAGTGTCTGAGTTTTTTTTCTTTGAGAATGTATTATTATTATTATTATTATTATCATTATCATTATTATTATTATTATTATTATTATTATTAGTTAGTATAGTCATTTTAAGTTAAGTAGGGTGATTTAACACAAAAACACTGTTAATTGGATGTCTGTGAAACTAACCTAACTGTATTTATTGTGTAAAGTAGAAATAACTTGTGCAAATAACCACTTTATTTGTTTTCCTCTTTCTCTGGAGATGTTTGGATTGAGTCAAATAGGCAAACATCACATAGGAGATACCAACAACTTTGCTTTTTTGCTTTTTACATTACTGCAATAATATTGACGCAGCAAACTGCAAAGATAGGATAGTTTATGAATTTATATTTGCAGATCATCCCGGACATGTGATGTTTTTTCACTTAAATCTTTATTGACAAGAGATTCAACTTAAATCAATATGTATTTCAAAAGAATATTTCTCTTACACATGAAAGCTGACTTCATAAGCAATAAAACACACCCTTGTTCACTTCAGCACACTCTGAGGTTTCACTGCTACAGACTTACTTACTATAGCTTATGGTGTCTAATTCTTCTCTGCTTGTGCTATTATTAAACAGTGTTTTAGCAGTTACCATTATCAATTTCCCTGAATAAACACTGGTCACAAGTAAAAATGCAAATGTATATTGCAGTACAATGCTAGGCTGAGCCCTTACTGCAGCGGCACAGGTTCGATTCCAACCTGCGGCCATTTGCGGCATACCACAACCCTTCTCGCTTTTCCTGTCACTCTTCAGCTGCTATCAAATAAAGGCAATAAAAGCCCCAAAATTATATTTACAAACAAACAAATTACCCCAGTTCAAAAGAAAGTCCTGTATTCCAACGTGCATTAGTGTGTGTGTTCAATGCTCTGAACACAACTGAACTGCTGGAAGCAACAGAAAGAACAAGTCTGTCCTGCAAATATTGATGGTTTGGGACATTATTGAGGTGCTGCTAATGTTTTATAACTTCTTGATATATTTAATAAGCCACACAATGTGTTTTTAGTCTAATCTGTAAAGTAAGTAATACCTGTAGCTGTCTAGATGGAGTGTAAAAACTACAATCTGAAAAGTAGTGTAGAATTATACTATTATGATATAAGTATCATAACACAGAAATACTCCAGTAAAGTACCATGCAATTAAGTATAGTACTTGAGTAAATGTACTTTACTTTTAAATGTTACTTTCCACCACTACAGGCCGTACAGGGTAAAACTTTCATCGTGGCGCCATCTACTGGACATCAATGTAACATTACAAAGTCCTGAAGGTGTAAAAATCAGGAATATCTATGAGACTCTAGAAACCTATTATAATATAATACTAATATTCTCTATTTCTTTGTCTGCAACAGTATACAAATTGTCTCCCTTAACAGCCTTAAGATATTTAATATTTACAATAAACTGTAAATAACGTATTGTTATTTTAAAATTCTGCTAGTCTACTACATGTCATCAGTTTTTATCCCAGGAATTCATACTATTTTGAATTATGACCCTTTAAAGTGGCACAGTGTCTATTCATGACCCCTCACCTGAGGTTGCATATGTCTATGAGTCAGGAACAGTTCAACAAAAGTGATGTTTTCTTCTCAGAGGCCTGAAGAGACCAAACTATTCAGTATTTCACTGTGGAGGTGGGTTTGGTTTGCACTCAGCGGCAGGAGAGAGAGGTGTGGGGAAGGCTTGTGAGAGCAGCACCAGGTGAGGTGATTATCTCAGCTGGTACTCATTGACTAATCACACTCACCTCTGGGAAGGCAGTAGTGTGCTGGACCTGGAGGCTGACACACACAGAAGAGACAAGCAGAGCAAGCCTTGATGGACTTTGAATCGGGCTAAGTTGTATTAATAGTGTGTACAGCTGATAAGGAAATAAAGTTGTCTTGTTTACTAAGCTCTGTTGTTGGTCCGTGTGCTGAGAGAACCCTCGGTAGTAGCGAGACTTGCTACATTCACAATAAAAAAAGTCAGAAAAATTAAACATAATTTGCATAACAGAATTTATTTATCCTAATTTGAATCTTGTTAATCATCTTGCAACCAGAGTTGCTTTGCTTTGTTTCACCAGAATAATCCTCTATACCATTTGTAGAGATCCTCTGCAACAGTGCAGCTTTCTAGGGTGTCCTATGTTAAATGTTATAAAAAAGCAATATAAAACATTAAAACATATCAAGCAGAAAAATGTGGGAAGAGTCTCTCAATCAAGTGTAGTACTGTAGATCTGAGTTTATATGTGGAAGCTAAAAACTAAACTAGTTTGTTCCCTTATAAACCTATACCTACTGATACACAATCATATGAGTCATGATAATAACACTCAGAGGGGCTTTTGTTCTGCATAATGAGTACTTTATTTCTTATTCTGAATGCAAGATATTTACTTATTATGGAGTTATTCCACAGAAATATGTTTGTCTTCTTGTTCCTACAGTTGCGATGTTTTGAGCTTCATTGTGCAGAATGATGTATGTGCCAGAGTTTGACACTAGAAGGACGATTTTACATTCATCTGCTGAAAGTGGAAAGTTTCTCTGTGCTCAATGAAAATCTGATTTTAAGGGGCGGGGCCCTATGAGCATGATTTGTGACAATCATAAAATAGTTTAAGAATGACTTAAAGTGAAGTAGGAGACATCTTGTGTCCAGCAGCAGAACTTAAGAAAAATGTGCATATTCATATATTCTGTAATTTTTATAAGGTAGAAGTAGATGCCTTTTTAAGGATTTTAATGTGGAAACATTTGTTTTTTATTTGTTCCAATAAGATTATCTTTATATATGTCTTAATACATGTCTGGGGGTTATCTTTAAGTAAAGAATCTGAACACTTCCTCTACCACTGAGCTATTCCTCACATGTGAGTAAATAAATCAGCTCTTAAATGAGTTATTTACATATATCAAACACCAGGTGGCAGCCTAACTCAGCCCTATGTGCTGCAGTGAGGTAGCAGTTGCACTCAGTAACCAAGCCAGGGATGTGGCTCTTGAATTGTTACAATCATAGTACTTCACATAAAGTACCCACTCCTTTTAAACTTTATAAAGTATGTCCCTAACGCGTTATTCTCAGTTTGCTTTGAGGTGCAATGCAGTCAGATTATCATTACTACTATTAGCAAACATTTAGTGTTTACTGCATGAGTATGTCCTTTTTTAAATCATGAACTCAGGGATGTAGTTTCCATTTAAATATTAATATTAATTTCTAATTTATTGTAGGTCAGGAACTTAGACTGTACTCATATCTAATAATATTTCCACTTTGCTGAGGAGGAAGTGAAAAGATAAGCGATAACATCAGCTGTTAAAGATTTAAGTATTGCATGCATTCACAGATATAAATCTTCGGTATGTGAAAACTGTAAAGCTTGGGCACCCTGCTGATCACACTCTCATGGTGTCTTGGGGGGGTGTCAGAATATGGTGTTTTACATCCCTGAGGGGCAATAACACTTGTGTGAATTATTTATGTTGTCTTTCTCATCTGCATGGCTTTTCTCTGCGCTCCGGGTCACTGGTCCCACTTTTAAACCTGCTGCAGATTTTAGATGGGTGGGGAAGGTCAGGGGTTAGGGAGTTCCTGTGTCATTGAGGTCGTGGGGAAAAGGAGGATGAGCTCTTGTATAGCACATAGGAATAATTCTACAGACAGTCCCTGAAAAACTATCCAAATTCCTACACTGCATTGTGTCCAATATTCTTCAGGCGACTGAGTTGGTGTTACAGACTACATAAGGACTCTGCTGAGGTAGATCCCGACCCCCCTGCACCCCTTTTTTACCATCCTCACACATATGCTACTATAACAATAAAGGACAATGGCGGGTACTTGAAGTTAAGTTGGGAGATGACTTGGGGAGCTGGCTATTGTTGGTGTTAAGCATTGTTACTCCAACAATGTCCCTGTGGAAAAAAAGATCTTCAAGATTTAATGAAGGAACAGGGGAGAGGAGGAGGAAGATGAGGAGGAGGAGGGGGAGGAGGAGGACCTCATCTGAATTTTATGGGAGCAAAATTTTTTTCTTTTTCTCTTTGGCAGGGATGAAATATTCTCAACATAGCAGACTGAGGGTTGGTCCACTGTGTAATTATGGGATGTGAAGTTACAGGATCTACAGGCTATGATCATTGCTTTGTGCGAAAATAACTCCTAAATCACAATGGTAAAGTTTTAAGTTAGCTAAAATATGTCTCTTTTTGAAAATGTTCAACTCGTTTTATATGTAATGTTTTCAAATTTAAACCGTTTTGCATACATTGTGTCATTTATTTAAGCATGTAAATGTCTCACTGAGATTACAGTCGCTTTTTCAAGAGAAGCTCAACTCTGTTGGGGCCAAGAGGGCAACATTAAAACATCACTGCAACAAAATCAACAGGATCAAACAATTGTCACAGGGTACAATAGAGTGCAGACAATGGCTGGTTAAAATGTATAAGGTTTCCAAAAATATCTAAACTAATGTCAAAAATAATCAATACTCCATTCACTTCATGCCTACAGAGCTACAAGTTATCACAGATAAACAGACTTACAACCATCTGTAGAACAATTACCATCCTACAGCAGATTTGGCCAGTGAAGTTACAGAAGTTAAGCCAAAGTTACACCTAAATGAAGATTGGTAAATCCTAAATCAAGTCCAAGTCTTAAACTTTGTGTTTCAATTGAGATTAAAAGTTTTTTAAAAGTTTTTAAGTTCATGGCAACTGAGGTCTTGCAATATGAGCAATAGTCCCTAAACAATATATTATTTGGACGTCATGGTGAAACTTTTGTCAGATCTTGTTTTGAAGTCCTAAACAGGTAGTTTTGCGTGTCTGCTGGTGTAAACGGCCAAACACACCTTTTCCTTCTGCTCATGCAACATGATTGGCTGCTGTGGATTCAAAGTATATCTGTTGTCAGGAAAATGTCGTCTTGATTACCCTGCACCACACTGTTTATTGGCTTTGGGCAGAATATCAAGTTCTAAGTAAAAGGGCTAAAGTCCAAATGAACCACAAGTCAGTCAAGTCTTTAAAACTTTGTCAAGTCGAGTCTTTAAAACACCAGATTTGTGATTCTCGTCTGTGTCTGGTGCGATACCGACTGAAACTGCCTTCAGATCACTTGAACCTATTGAAGAGGCCACACAATCAAGGGAATGTGTTTGACCTCAGGGCGTTCGCTGACAACAGATGTCCATCAGTAATCAGTGAATAGGACCAGAGATACTGGAGGTTTCGTGCACTGATATGCTTAATTAAGACAGGCACGCTATGCACCAAACTGATCAATATGTTAGACAGGAGGAGGCTGAGGCCGCGGGGGGTGTATGATTTTGACCTGCCGCTGTCTGGTCATGAGACGTTGGGGAACTTTGACCTCTTGCTGGCCCGTGAGCATAGAGCATTTGTTCATGCAAGACGACATATAGACAAATCATGTGTCTACTTAATCACTGCCTGGTTCAATATGGTGATATCATGGTTTGTGTTAAAATAATTAAAGGTCATTGAGAGCACTCAGGTTTTATAAGGGTGGTCCTTTTCTTCTCGGGCAGATCTGTTTTTTGTGGGCTATAAAGACGAATTTAAGACCAAATATAGTCGTGTTTGTTTTAGACATTAACTTCTCCCACTGTAAAGAAGATTACTCACGTCCGCAGTACCTGCAGACGTTTCAGCAGTTGAATCCTGATTGTTTGTGTACTGGTTGTGTTCTTTTGTGTTAAAATGGAGGTCATTCAAAGATGCACTCCACCCTTCACTGTGGAAATGTTTTGTAGCTTGGAACAGAATACACCTTTTAGCTACTGTATATACTTTGTCTGTGCCAAGATGCTGGACATGGAAATAAAGGACTATTAGCATTGAATTCCTATCTTTTGTAATACAAATTAGAGGACTTCTACTGCAAATCAACAACTTAATGGGGCTTTGTCTTCCTATCAAAGTGATGTGCCTGCAGATGGTTTTCAGTAATAATTAACAGATTAAAAAAAGCTGCATCAAGATAAACACCCGCCTGAATCAACAGAAGCAAACTGGTTTTAAAAGCTCGAGCTGTTGGAAAAATGATGTTTGGAAGCCTTATAAGGTCTTTTGCAGGATTATGGAAAAGAGGATCATCTTAAAACTAATGTTTGGTGTCATGGTTGAGACGAGCCAGCTTTACATCAAGATGAGGCTCACAGACTCTTCTCTCAATGCAGAGACAACAATGAAGACATCAGACAGGACATGACCGCTGTGTCAAAGGCTGAACCTAATTACTTTGTAGACTCTCAAATGCATTGTGCCATTATGGTTTAATATGAATTCAGTGTGTAGTATCATGTGTTAATTATGCTGGTATCCAGTGGTGGAAGACGGATCCCTTATTTAAGTAAAAGCAGCAACACAGCAATGTAAAAATACTCTACGACTAGCAAAAGTCCTGCATTTAAAATTGTACTTAAGTAAAAGCAGTAATTATTGAGGAAACTGGCCACTGTGGGAACTTTATTATTATATATCATTGTGGTGGTTGATTACTCTGGTGATTATTTTCTTGATTCATCTCTAAATGGTTTGATATATGAAAAAGAAAAAGGTGAAAAATGCTGAACACAGTTTTCTGAAGCCTAGGTGAACATCTTAAGTTCACTATGACACAAGACAAAGAGAAGCATTTGCATGACTTATCTTTGCAGACTAATTTTCTGATGGAATAATTGTTTCAGCTCCCTTTATATATTATCTTTATGGCTGATGCATTAATGCAACAGAGCTCTTTCACTGCTGTACAGCAGGTAAAAGTGGACTATATGAAGCATGACATGGCTTCATATTTCATTTGCTGATATTTCAGCAGTTCACAGTACATCCCTGTGTGATAGTAGGTAGCATCAATGCCAATCCAACTTCATTTGTTAAAAGCACTTTAAAACAACCAAAGAAGACATCATAAATGTAAACAGTAGAAGAACAAAGCAGACTGTAATGGAATAAAATGGGAGGCTGAGCCTTTGGATGGGAATTAAAAATCTCCCAGCTGAAGGGAAATGACTAACAAAAAGAAAACATGTTCTCCTTGTACTCCTACTGAGAGCAACAAATATTGATGATGAAATATGTCAGATATTGTGACCATAATTGGTGTTGTAGACGGGGCGGGGCTGAGCGCCTCCCCCTCCGCCTCCCATGCAAACGAAGGGGCTTACCCGGATCTACCGCTGCAGATATTTCCGAGGCTCCTCCCTGCACTTTTTTTATCGCCTTATAACAGGATATCTCACTGGCGCGAAAAACGCACTGTGTGGCTTTCTATTACACATTGTGGGGCGGACCTTGTGCCTGTTGTTTGAGTGAGCCCCGGCTTCATTTTGTTGCTTTACTACTTAGAAATAAACCGTAAAGTACGCGCTGCGTCGAAACACCACGCATCTTGTGGATCCAGCAGCAGCAACTCGGACCGCTTTTATCCGTCTGATCTCCGCGCACCGTGGACACTTTGCTCTTTGGCTGCAGAGGGGATTTTCAATGCCCTGAATTTGGCTGTGGGATTTTGCGGAGAGCCGGTGAGTAGTTGTACGCTAGTAGTCTGCATGTGGAAGTTTCATACGAGGAAGTAGAGGACTGTCTAGGATTGTTAGTAACACTGTGACTGTGGAGCAGTCTACTTTTCTTCTTCCCCGCTTCACATGACTGCTCTGTGGAACAAAGCGCTGTCTACATTTCAGGAAACGCAACCTCATGCATGACTTTTACGCAGGATAGTCCTTTAAAACAAAGTCTGTAGTTATCCCACGCCGTTTCCGGCCCTTTAAAAACTTGCACTGAAACATACTGAACGCCTATGTATGTATCTATATNNTTTACAATATTGTGGCTGCACTTTAATTTAAATATATATATATATATATATATATAACTAGATTATGTAATAACCCTGTGTGCCTGGACAGTTCAGTCCATCAGTGCAAAGGGAGCATCCGCAAGATGCAATCAATTATTAACGTGGTCCCATTTGTAGAAAGCAGGCTGTTAGAGGGATGTGATATAGTCCATTAGATGGATACTTGATACGCGATCATACATCTGATGACTCTAAAAAGCTCGTTGCTAATCGCTGTGATATTTCCCCTCAGGTTGTGCAGGGCGTTCTTCAGAGGCCACTGGTGTCATTGGATCATTTCTGGGAATAAACTCTAGAGGACTTAACTGGAAACATGGAGTTCGACTGTTACCAGCACTATTTTTTTAACGATTTCGACACGGAGGAGGATTTTTACAAGTCGACCGCACCAAGTGAGGACATATGGAAAAAGTTCGAGCTGCTGCCCACCCCTCCCATGTCTCCCACCCGGACTCTGAGCGGCGGTGCGCTGCAACTCTCGCCGGGAGACAAGCTCAGCTGGCTGTCCAAAGTCCTGGGTCAGGACGAGGAGTGCGAGGGACAGTTCATCCCCGACACTGGGGAGCTGTTCGGCAACCTCAGCTCCATCATCATCCAGGACTGCATGTGGAGTAGTTTCTCAGCCAGTAAGCAGCTGGAGAAGGTCAACGGGAGAGTGTCAGCTGCGGCACCGACCGTCGTCTCCCCGGTGGCCCAGATCTCCGTGAGACCGAGCAAGGCGCAGTGCGTCTCTCCAAGTGGCCCGCTCGCCACGTCGGCGACAGACTGCGTCGACCCCGCGGCTGTTCTCACCATCCCGGCAAGCAGCTGCAGGAAGCCGGCGTCGTCTGGCTCCGAGTCTCGCTCTGATTCCTCTGGTAAGGAAGCAGCCATGCTCTAAGTTGCCCCACCCTGCCCCTGCCTTGGGATTATATTGCCCTCTAACAATGCGTAATTTGGAAAGCTGGGCTGCTGTTGCATAACTGTGGTCTGTGGTGCAGAGGGGTTATCAAGTACAGAGCAGTCAGTCACCTTTTTTACAGCTGGATTTTTACTCTCACTTTGACGATGCGCCACATGCTCGCTGAAAATGCCCATGCGGTCTTTTAAAAACCGCGCCCCCGTCACTTTTACTTGAATTTCCCCCCTTTCAATATCTGCCACTGGCTCTGCATTACAATCAGAGTGCGGCAGAGGGGCGGGGTAACCGAGTCCTGATGATTTATCTACTACACACACACAGCGACAGACCGTGAGAGTAAACTCTTTCACATTTCCCAAATTAGGGAGTGCCCCCTGCCAGCCGATCTGCTCATTTAAATTGTTGATGAATGCTCAGTGCTCAGTGACAAAAGCCTGAATTCATGCAAGCTTAGGCATGGATGACCAGTTACTGTTAACACCTCAGCCCCTGCCCCCCCACATCTGATAAAGGACTAGTGATTTACTTGCTTTGGCGGTGGAATTCACTTCCTTATAGTCAGTTTAGTTAAATTTTGATTCAGTTCCACGCTGCTCTTTCTTATGTGTGAAGCTTGTGAAGTAGTCAGTAAAGAATGGCATTGAACCATGCTTCTTTCTGTGTGTATTGATGAGTTGTTTTCCTGTGTGATCACAGATGATGAAGAGGAGATTGATGTTGTCACTGTGGAGAGCAAGCAGAACCGGGTCCGGCTGATGAATGTCAGAAAACCGGTGACCATCACGGTCCGGGCCGACCCCTGCCCCAAACGCTTCCACATGTCTGTCCACCGGCAGCAGCACAACTATGCCGCCCGCTCCCCAGACAGTGAACCAGAACACGATGAGGAGGAAGACGACGACGATGATGATGAGGAGGAGTCTGAGGAAGAGCCTCAAAGCAAGCGTACCTGCACAGCATCCAGCCAGCAAGCTGGTTGTTCGGCTCGATTCTCCCAGCCTGCCTCCCCCTCGGAGACCCCCCAAAACTCAGACGCAGAGGACACTGACCGCAGGCGGAACCACAACTTCCTTGAGAGGAAGAGGAGGAATGACCTCCGGTCTCGTTTCCTCGCCCTACGGGATGAGATCCCCGGTCTGGAGTCAGCCAAGACCCCAAAGGTGGCCATCCTGACCCATGCAACAGAGTAC
This sequence comes from Morone saxatilis, assembly GCF_004916995.1. Classification (NCBI taxonomy): domain Eukaryota; kingdom Metazoa; phylum Chordata; class Actinopteri; family Moronidae; genus Morone; species Morone saxatilis. The sequence goes on from NW_023339873.1 coordinate 15,577,084, forward strand.
CTTGTGGAGCTGCACGCCAAGGAGAAACGGCAGCTCCAGGAGAAGAAACGCCTCAAAGCCCGACAGCAGCAGCTCCTCCGCAGATTATCTGAACTGAAGCGCTCCTGAGACATGTGTGCATTTGAAATAAACTGCCTCGTTCACAGTCAGGAACTCTTACTCTCAAGTTACCTGTCATTTTTGAAAAGCTACAGTTTTTATATAACAACATGCCTCGTGTAAATAGCTGTGAATTTAGTTTGGAATACATTCATATTGCTGTGGGCTTCCTATTAATTGACTGCCAATGAACCTACTATGGGGAGGAACAGTTAGTGTGCTGTGTTTTCTTTTTTTCTCTTTGCACAGTGTTTTAGTTATAAACGGGGTAACAGAATTGATTTTATAGCTATGACTAAGATATTTCCTGTTATGCTGTGATGGGAAGTGGGAAAACCTGTCAGAGAACCAGTGTGATAGTGAATCTATGTAGCCTTTAGGATGTTTGTGTGTGGAAGGTGGTTGAGATGTCTTCATTTCACCATTGCACACTTATAATGGAGTGAAGTGTGAATGCCTTTCTGTGTACATATGAGTGAATGAGTCAGTTCCTGGTTTGTTTGGACTGTACGACTGATTGTTTGATGTACAAATTGTTCTGTAAATAATAGCTTATCACTCCTGGTGAAGGAGACAAAATCAAGAGTTGTCAACGAGCTTTGCTCCTCTTTATGACATGCCACCAGGCATCGAGGAATCTCTATTTTGTTAAGAAAATAGGAAAAATGGGCAAAAAAAAGAATAAGTAGCACTGCTGTACTTTATATTCACACGTCACTTTGTGATTTCAATGCTTCTCCTGATTTTGTTGATTTTTAAAGCATGCTAACATCAACAGCAACATTAAATTTTTATACCACATTTGCATACAAACCTGACGTCCGTGGTTTTTTTTTATTCAAATATGCCACACACTGCCAAGGCACTGAGTTCCTCTGTAAAATGAATATTAAAACTCTGAGTTTTGACCTTGCTATCTATTTTGTTTTGCGCTCATCTGAAAACTACAATTGGCTTCTATTTGTTTCCATGGCAACTCAGAGAAACCTTGCACCTAAGTGAACCCTTGATTTGAATGTTCTCAGGCGGAAGTAACAAGTGACACAGATTTATCATACCTCACACCAAAAGCATGGGTAAGCTCCACCGCATGCTGCTGCTGTGGTGGGTAGTGCCTCTCCAGAAACAACCTACTATCATACACAAATCAGCTGTAAATGAGGGCAGATCATAAAAGATGAGCCAACTGCTTGACTTCACCCCTTTGGTGTTGCTTTGCGGTATCTGTCGTATAAACGAGGGCGTCTTGTGCACCAGCTGCTGGTCTACAGAAGGTTAGACTGAGCTTGTCCTTGAGACTTGCCCTTGAAGAGTATGTGTGTGTGATACTATTGTGGATCCTCCCCTCTGCAGTGGCTGCTGCACGCCGGGCACCTGATGTGGCTCTGAACTAGGTTACACTCTCACACACACACACACACACATGCCATCAGTATCTTTAGAACATTCCCTGGGGTTTCGGAGGCAGGGGTTGTGTGAACTGCTATTGGATCCAGTGCAGCTATTCACACAGGTATGCAGTCGGCCACACTGCTTCATGTAAGCGGCTGTAAATGGAAAAAGTGTAAAGAGTTTTTGAAATTGATGGATGACACTAGTCCCATTCATAAGGCTTGTACTTGTTATTTGACACGCCTTTTACTACCCTTTGTTGTACACTATATTGCTTTGTGGTCCATGTAATTGGTGGGCGTTGCGTGCCGGTCAGACTCCTTACATGCAGCTGCTGTCCCCCAGAGAGCTGCTTGTGTAATCAGAGTAGAGTGAAGGGGTCTAGTGCCGATAGATAAGAATATGCTTGGGATCCATGTTAAACAGTAACCTGAAACTGTTGGTGATGGAGGCTACCTGCAGTGTGGCTCAGTTCAGAGTCCCTGAGTGGTGGGGAAGATTCTTACACCAACATATACTGTGGTTACCTTTACTTTCCACTCACACTGGCTGAGCTCAGAATTTGCAGGAAGGTAGTTGTGTGCACACCCTGTCCTATATTTAGGAAGGGTGCAATTTAACAGAATGAACGGGCCAGTTAATTCTTCAAAAAAACCTGAGCCAAAAGCCTATGATGTAGTAACTTCTTGCATATATATTACCTTATAAATGAGTTCCTGTTTTATGCCGCTTCTCTATGGATGACCTCACCGACATGTCTCTGCAGGCCTGGATGACTGAGGTGAGTGCCAGTCATTTGTATAATAATCTCAAAGCAACCATTTCGTTCAAGTGCAGCCTGACAGACGAGCCAGGCACACCCTGAACTCCAACCGTCTCGCACCTCACTGGTCTTTGTTATGGCTGGGATTGGTTGATGTTTCACCTCCCTGTGTTCACTTTCTGGGCCCCATTTTCAGCCCTGAGGGCACTATTTTCTGGCGCAGTTTAACATTTCCTTTACAAAATCAGCATTTGGTCTCAGGAGGAGTTAAATGACCCCATCTCCACACAATAGCAACATTTTCTGTAATATTTCTGCAGAACAAGTCAGACAACATATCTGGTATAAACCTAAGTTAGCTTAAAGCCTAGTAACAGTAAATAGTAATGGTGCTGGTTAGATTGACATCGGCTGCAGCTGCTCTGCTGTTTGTGCTTTCTACTACTTCAGGAAGTGAAAGCAAAAATCAGATATCAGGTCTTGGAACTGATAGGAGCAACCTGTTTGATACATTTCCTGTTAACCTTCTGAGCACAAAATTACTGAAGTAATGCAGCACAAGAGTAGAAGGTCAATCATTAACTCAATAATGTAGTCAAGGTTCAAAGACTTTCTCCAGAAGATGTACTGTTAGTTGTTGCCTGCTCATTTCAAGACAATGCAACTATCTAAGACCAACATGCAAAGTTTTTAGTCCACAGTGTGTTTCTGGGGATGCAAATAATATTGCTGGTCTTTGGTTAAAGATCATATCGCAGTGTTGTCACTTCTTCAGGAACTGAAATAATGTTAGGCATTTTGTTTTCAAAACACCTATTTGACCTCATCCAGTGAGTTTTAAAAGAATTGTCTTAACTCACAGACTGTATAGTTGGTGTTAAAAGATAAAAAAAAAACGCAAAAATTATAATGAGGAGCTGTGTGTGTGCTAATGTTGACGATAAACAGTGGTTAAACAGTGGTTATGCCACTCCTGTGTTTCAAAAAACAGAGTTTTCTTCAAGAAAACAATGAGGTTAGAGGATCTTTTTTCCTGTAGGATGCTCTGCTGTGACGGTTAACTTGCCTGACCAGATTTTCAGCTCTCAAGTTCATGCTACGCCCACACTGAGCAACTTCCAAAGAGCACGTGTGACACACATGTTCATACCGTTTCCTTTTAGAGCATATGTGTTTTATTCTTTCACATCTGTGGGCTAAATTTATTTTCCACGATAAAATAAGCCTTTTAGCCCCAAACAGCTGCAACCTGTTGCTGTCCCCTATACTAAATATAATGGGTATGTAAGAGGATATCCGTTCATGGCTGTGTTATAGATGTCTACATATTCCCAGGTAACAAGACGGCATGTGATGGCTTTACTGGTGGTCGGACACAATGTGTGTGATGTGTGAGTTCGGGGTGGGACTGTGGAGAATTGATGATTTGGCTGGGAGGAGAGCAGCCTCTCTCTGATTTATACATCCTTCTCACACACACTGATGTAAAAAGCAATATCATACATGTTTTTCTTTTCTATATGAGCATATACATGTTTTCACTGTGACACTAGGGAGTGTGTGATGGCATTTACAGAAAAGCAACCTGTTAAGACATAATTGCTAGATCTTAACTAGATGCAATAAAGCATGCAGCATTAGTACGCAGTGCTGCCTGGGAAATCCTTTGATTGAATAGTTGGCTAGCATGATTAATGGGCTAATTGCATGATTTACACAGGACACAGACAAAGCTGTGTAACTGGGTGAAATAAGAGCGGAAAGTTCCCTGGAAGGCTGCTTCAACCCTGAAATTACAAATGTATGTATGCTTGTGAATAACCCTCCCTAAATCACTTTATCACATACCTGTGTGGTAAGCAATGCATCTATTCATATTTATATTGCCAAAGAGTGTATTCCGTATGTTTTTACCTTTGACTTATACTTACATCACCTCAGAACAATAGCTCAACTTATAAACATAAAACAGATGAACGTGTTCTTATCTTTGGCAAGTTTCCCTGACAAGAAACACTACCAGTTATACTCGTCGCTCTGGCATTTCTTGCTTATAAACCACGTTGAGGTCAAATGAGTTTGAAAAGTGAGTGTGATAACTGCAACTTACCTTAAAGGTCCAGTAGGTTTAGGAGGAAAAAACAAAAACAGAATAGAATATTCATACATATATTTTCATTAGTGTATATTCACCTGAAAGTACTGATTGCCGTGTGTTATTTGTATCTAGAGAGGGTCCGCCATGTTGAACCATCATGTTTCTACAGTAGCCCAGAACGGACAAACCAAACACTTATTTCACGGCCCCCGTAGTTTTCTCCAACACGCTTGGAAGACTGTATTCAAATGGTTGTAATCTGCAACTTCACTGTTAGATGTTACTGAATCTTGTTGTCCTTTTAACAAACTTTTAATTGAGCAACATACAATATGATGTCTGTGTTCCTGGACAGTGGGAGGATAAACTTTCGTAACAGTCAAGAACCCCTAGCTGCCGCTGTCATAAATCTCTTACCTCTGCACTTTACAAGAGAAAAAAACACACAGACACACAGGCACATTGAGCAATATTTCCACCATGTTAACTGGTTGTGTTCTGACAGGCCTGGTTTGTATGGCATGTATACATTGCGTGTTTACACAGTGGGGCAGAGGAGGAAACGGACCATAAACACTGCACTGGTTTGTGATTGTAAGAGCATGGTTGAACTGGCTGCTTATCTCTGACCTACATGTGGGTGAATATAGGACATATAATATGGCGGAAGCGAAATAGGTTTATCTTAGGATAACCTTATGATCCTCTGTGTGAGAATGAGCTGTAGTGGAATTGAATAATCTCCCAAGTGGGAGGTTTGCTTCAGGTTGTGCTAAGAGATTTCGGGTGACTACAAGCTTGGAGGGAATCAGAGTCAGCTGGAGAGAGGAGAAGTGGACACACTGTCATCCCTGCCTTACTCAACACTCAACACACCCTTCCCTTTATTCTATTTTTTAAGTGGCTGACGGTCAAGGAGGATGGGGAAAACACAAGCGGGAAGAGACGCAGATACACACATCTGCTTGGGAGGGCACCCACACACACGCAGACAAACAAATGCTTGCAGAAAACTTTCCCTGGTCGCAGTGCTCCATCTCTCTGCCTACTGACCCACATTCCAGCCTAGTTGTGTCACTGGAACTCAGCCAGAGCTGCGGCGGCTACTGTCCATCTGATCCTAATGAGGCTGTTAGCCTGCCACTGAAAAAACGCATGATTATGCAATAAAATCACATTCTTTTGCTCCCTGTTTTCCTGTTTGTTTTCTGTCTTTTCCTACTGTCTTCTTCTTATTACCCTATCTTTCTCTGTACATCCCCTCTTCCCTGACAGCCCCTCAGAAACAGTCGGCTGGCTCCTGCCCTCCCCTCAGGTACTTATCTCCACCATTTGCTGATCTAGGTCAGTCTTCTGAGCTCTGTTTCTCTCTCTATCACCCTCCCCATCCTAAGGCCAGTGTTACATAACAGGGATGATTCAGTTGGAAGAGGCTGTATATGCTCCTCTCTCTGGATACATCTGGCCCATCTTGACTGGTGTCAAACTGGTGTTTTCCTTTAACCTCAGCCAATCTAACAAATAGGTCTGCCTTAAATCCAAATAAACACACAAGGAGAAATTCCTGTGCAACACCTGTTCTGCAGCACAATGTGTTTGTTGTGGGGTTATTTTGTAGTTGCCCCTTTCCACAAAGCACCTTCTTTACCCTCCTGGCTGATAGCTATCTTGTCAGTTGTGGGTTAGTAGTATCTAAAATAAATTCTGGAGGGATAGCGAAGGGCCAGGCGGCCATGATGTGTTAGTGGAGCAGACCTTTCAACTCGCCTCGTCTAATCTGGAGCTAATCCTAATCCCGTTAGTGTAAACACCGCTGCCATCTGGGCCCAGACACACCACAGCCCTGATTATAATGAACCCATCAAAAGGTCTTCAAACCACCACACTGCATGAGCTGTCAGTGGCTCCCGCTAAACTCTCTGACCTGGGCTTATGACACAATCAGGCTGAAGATGGACAGTCCAACAGTAAACGGGTAAACAAACAAATGCATAGCCAACTCTGTACATAAGATGATGTTAATAAAGTAGACGATGCAAGACCAGAAAAGCCACATAAATTGTGTGTTAGAGTCTATAGAAACAAACATGAGTAATCTGTTTCTATAGGGTCTTTGGCCACTGGAGATGTAAGAGGGAGCATTAGCTGCGGTGATGTAACCATGGTGCTGGTTAATGGATAAGCGGGAGGAGAGAGGGGGAAAAGGGCCTCAACAACTGTGACAACTGCTGTGCTGCCCTCACCCTGGCAACCCCCTCACCACCACCCCTCCAAACACACACACACACACACACTGAATGGGTACGAGAGGGTGAGATGGCTTGTGAGTGAGTCACTAAAGTTGGCAGTATGCTTCTAGTGTGATGTGTATACATGTTTGCTGCTTTGTTGGTGTTGAGTCTTTTTTTTGGTTTTGTGGCCTCCTGGACTCTTTCCATCTATTTGGAGTTTTGCTTCTTCAGCACATAACTCCAAACAATATTTTTACATCAACAATTGACTATGACTATGTATAATGTGAAGAAGGTAAGTTTAACAACGAATCGACAGATAATAATCACCCAACTCTAGAGTTCTCCTCAACTCTACAGAGGTTTTAGCATCTTTCAGCATCTTTGTTTTGGTTCACTCTCACCACTCTTATCAGCATTGTTTCAAGACATGACAAAACATGTTTTTGATCTTTTATATATCTTATATATATATATAGTTATATATATATATATTTATA
>NW_023339873.1:15584266-15595779 GCF_004916995.1 Morone saxatilis
TGTGTGTTACAATGTGTGTGTTACTGTGTGTGTGTTACAGTGTGTGTGTTACTGTGTGTTACAGTGTGTGTGTTACTGTGTGTGTGTTACAGTTTGTGTGTTACTGTGTGTGTTGCAGTGTGTGTGTTACTGTGTGTGTGTCACAGTGTGTGTTACAGAGTGTGTGTTACAGTGTTTGTGTTACAGTGTGTGTGTTACAGTGTGTGTGTTACAGTGTGTGTTACTGTGTGTGTTACAGTGTGTGTGTTACAGTGTGTGTGTTACAGTGTGTTACAGTGTGTGTGTTACAGTGTGTGTAACAGTGTGTGTTACAGTGTGTTTTACAATGTGTATAACTGTGGTTTTTGTTACAGTGTGTTTTACAGTGTGTGTTTTTCCTGTGTGTGTGTTTCCTGTGTTTTTTGTTACAGTGTGTGTTACAGTGTGTGTTTTACAGTGTGTGTGTTACAGTGTGTGTTACAGTGTGTATTCAGGCTCATCAGACTCATAGAAATGAATTTTTATCACACATCTCCAGAGAAAAAACTACTTTAAGTAATTTTCCCCTGGGATTATTAGAGTATTTCTGATTCTGATTCTGACATAGCAGGCGACTGTTTTGAGAGAAAAACCTCTATACACCTCCCGTACGCATCCCAGTGTCACTCCAAATCATGTTACAGACCCGCTGATCCACAAGACGACGCAGTGTCAGTGTCAAATTTTGCCTCACCTAGATAGGAAAATTATATTCTTCAGGTGCAATACCAGCAGTACTATAAAGAGCGTCAAAGTCTGTGTTTAGAGGAGGTGGATGGATAAATGGATGCCTCAAACACACAGTACTTTCACCCAGGAGACAATCACACTGTTTGAGTCTGTGTGAAACGAAAAGTTTGCATTTAAAAAGCTCTCTCTATGTTACAAAGTGATTCGCTGTATTTCCAGTTAATTTCACTGTGAAGGAGATGAGGGGGAGATCCCTGTTTCAGATAAGGCATGTCCTTGAAGTAAGGAACGTATGTTTGTTAGTGACAGTTCTTGTGCTGTACTTTGCATTTAAAAATCCCCAGACGACAGCACTGAGATCTCAATTTGTCTTGTATTGTAAGACTATTCCGTGTCGGCTTGATGTGTTTGAACATGTTTGCCTTAATAATTCTATATCATGATAATATGTCAATGCTGTGTTTACAGCTTGACCCCCAAATCAAGGTGCAACATAACTGATGTCACTTTCATTTCAGCATGTAATCCAGACGAGATGTTTATATGCCACAGTAGCTCAGTTACCACTGAAGTAGCCCAGCAAGGACATTAAGTTTCACAAAATTGGCATATGGGCCTATCCATGTTTCTGAAACCAGAATATGACATTTATATACATGAACACAACCTGGATACTCCCTCTGTCAAAAACTAGATAAGTAAACGTAGTAAATACACAATTTGACCTAGAATTTGGCATGTTCCCAAACTGCTTTCGAACATAGACTCAACTTCCCCTACATTTAAAAGCACATTTAAAAACAATTTAATGCTTTCAAAATAAGATGAAGCAATCTAGTAAGAAGTGCCAGGGGAAGTAAACTAATTCCAAGTATCTACAATCGCAGAAATATGTTGAAACCTGTTGGTGCTGTTGGCAGTTTAAATCAGATCCACTGCTGCTCTCACAGCGAAACGCTTTCTTTGTCAGCGAGCAGATGTTCCATTGTTTGGCTCTGCGGTGTAAGGTTGCTTCAGTTAAAGTTGGGACACTTGCTGCATCTTTTGAATTTAGCCCCATTGAGTGCCGTCACTACCAACCCCCACCTCCTTCTGCCCCCCCAAGCTACTCAGAGAGGGGCTTTACCCCTCCCCCTGTCCCCTTTAACCCCCTGCAGACCTCATAGATCCCCCACCACCGCCACTATAACCCCCCTCTAGATCTCTACTTCAGTGCTTGTGCTCTTCTTTGTCTCCACCTCGGTCAGGCCCTCAATAATCAGAACCCCCCGCCACCAAAATTACTGCAGTATGAGATTGTATATAGAGTGTATTTGCATACATACATATTATAATATACCTTTAAATGCTAACATGCAGAATCACACCCACGCTATGTGTGTTATCAGATTGTCTCTTATCACATGGTGAATGTATAGTGTATAGACGCCTCTGTTCGTCCTGCATGGTTACAATTCCTTCTTTTCAGCCAGCGTCTGAATGTGACTGCTGTTGTCGTCAGGGCCTGAGTGACCACCACTGTGGAGCTTATGTAATACTCAGTGCCCTGCTTTCCTCTTCCCCACTATAGGCCTGTATGTGTGTGTGAAACAGTGAGAGAGAGAGAGAGAGAGAGAGAGAGAGAGAGAGAGGCTCTGTTATAAGGCCTAGGAAACACACAGGCAGCACAGACTTCCTGTTTTCGTGTTGAGCCCATTGGAGGCAGGAAGTGAGAGGAACCGCTGCTCTGCTCTGTTCTTTCTGCTCTCTGGTGGGTGAATTTAACGCTATGAAAAGATGCTAGTGCTTAGTCAGCTGCCACCCACTTACTTACACTACAGATTTAGGAGGGTGGGGTGAATCTGAAAGCCAATAACAACAAATCCAATAATGTCACTTGAGTGGCGGTGTGGGTGCTCGTAACGGTCTGTGCTGCCACTTCAGCAAATGACCTTCATATGGGTCTTTTACCTTGGCGGCAGATGATCGCGAGCTCTTATCTCTAGTAAGACAAGGAGGAAAGCCTCTGTTTGTGTGTAATAACAGCATATGAGAATGTGTGTTTTTATGGAAGATGAGGAAGGGTTCCAGCCAAAACTAAGAGGAACCCCAGTTAGAACAAAGAGTCTGGTGGTGGCAAACATGCCTGAGAGGTTGCTTTGAAGGACTGATTAAGGTTATAATAGTCATCTGCCTTCAGGCTGTGTGTTGGGGGGTGGGGGGTTGATAAGAGGTATGGGGGTAGTCCAGGCTGTTACCCTCTTTGTTCTGGCCCACTCCACTCATGCCTGCTTTTGTCTCCACCCACAGTCTACCACTGAGAGAGCATTATCTCTCTATCCGTCTCGCGCCAAAACAGAGAAGGGGCGTGCTGCTTTTTCTTCCTCCTTTCTTATTCTCTGTCCTTTTTCCAAGGTACATGGTGTATCTGACACATTTCCAGGGCAACTCAGTGATTGCAGGTACAGAGTAGTTGTGCAAAAATCTCAGAGTACAGCCAGTGCAGTGCCCATATCCCTCCTTCTTTCTATTTCTGTGTCTCTTTCTCTCTAGCATTTCCCGCCACTCCAGGGTGCATGGGGAGGGGAGAGAAGGGGAGTGGTGTCACAGCCGGTATGAAGAAAGGCTGGCTCTTCTGAGCATCGCGCCAAATGCCGGCGTTATTCAAATCAGCTCAGTGGGTGCGGCCCAACTGTCTCCATGTCCTGTTAACCCCCTCTGAGCTTCAGACTGGTAAGCAGAGACACAAAGGCAGAGGCAAGTGTGGGCTCAGGGCTTTGACACATAAAGGGTAAATGTATCACTGATGTTTATTAGATACAGCCGAATATGAAGTATTTACTTCCTCCAGTGAAACAAATTAAAATAATTGTATTAATGTGAGTTTTGCTGTGGCTCTTCAGTCATGAAATGTAGTATTTCTACATTATATGAAGCTTTATATTGTCACATTTAACCAATCATTCTTTAATGAGACAGGGTGTTAGTCATTATGTTCTAAACTTTGAAAATCTGTGTTTATTCTACTTAAACCATAGGTTTTAGGTTAAAATAGTACATACTGATTACCACAGACATTTAAAGTCCCTATAGTGAGGAGTATTACAGCCATACAGCTACTATGCCAAAGTTAAAATGTTTCAAGATACAAAAAAACTCTGGTTTTCAGATCAACTTCCTCTCTCACACTCACAGTTTCTGTTTCAGGTCCTCTTTGTCTACAACACCCGAGGAATGAATGAAGCAGTAAAGTATACAGGCCCACAACCTAAGGCTGACAGGCTGACCTATCCTCTACTGCACTCTAGTGGGTGTGAGCATAAAATGCAATAAATGACTGATTTGCCTTTTTCAATACCAACACATTACTGAGAGTCTCTCAGTAATAATTAAAAAAGCAGCACAACGGAGACACACATACATTTTGGGACACTAATGAGTGTGCAAGTTTAATTTGCAATAACGTTTTAATTTTAACACATCTAATACAAAACAAATACGTAATATTTTGTGCAATTACAGTTTCTCAGGTTTCAAACAATAAAATATACACAAAATCCTTGAGCTGTCTTCAGTCAGTCGATAAAAGCTCTTTGCCCCTGGTCCCTGGAGACCCTGGAGGAGAGTGCATTACATCGGCATACTTGCAAATGTCAGTTTCATGTGTGCTGCCTCTAGAAGTAGGGGGCTGATAGGTGTAATGGACGCCTGCTGTTTTGTAATTTCATGCTATCTTGATGTTAATGCCTGTAAAGTATGGGAAGCAACACTGTATATTTTCACCGAAAAGTCAGTATTTACTACCTCTGTAATGCTGACAGGTAAATAAAGATGATGGCTGATGGATGCAGTTGTATCCAGCATGTGCCCGTCAGGTTGCTGGTTTTAATATTTCTTTGTTCCTTGCATGGATGTCTGCTCTTCTTCACCGAAAACATCTGTAGTAGGTAAACTGCCTCATTGCTGTGATAAAAGCATAGCTAATATTATTTATCATGCGTTTATGCTCTTCAAAGCGAAACTTAGACTTTCATCTTTGTTCCCTGCATCACCAGTCTGTTTCTGATTTATGCCATATTTGGAGGGTTAGATATGCAGTCGGGTGTCCCCCACAGCCCCCACATCAGATCCTAGATATGGGAGTCCCAGCCACTCTGACTCCCTGGCCGTTGCCTGGCAACTGGGACGGCTGCTCCGTAATTCAATCTATGGAAAGGTCCTGCAGGGGTTTAGATGGAAAGAGGCAAGAAGAGTTATCATTAGATGCACAGGGGAAAGCAAATGACTCAGGATGGATTTCCCACACCACTGAGCAGGAATATCAAATGGTTTTGTAAGATTGGGAGGTTAGAGCACATGGGATAAAATGCACCTCTAAATTGCTTTTGTACTAAGAAAATCTAAAAAAAAACAAAAAAAAACAAACATCTTCATTTAAAATTATCTATTTATATACTGTATGAAAAATTAGCTTTGCTTATTTTCCACCTCTCTATTAGGAGAACTGAAGCATGAATTCATTACAAGCATCATGACATCATGACTGACACAGCAGCGGACCTGTTTTATCCAATGGGATTCATCAACCATTTGTCACACACAATAAATCACATGTTCTGCTGCTGCTCCAGGGAATTAGGGGGAGGATGCACAATAGCTTGAAGTCAGCAGTGTGTGTTAAAGCGGGAGAGAGGAACACACAGAAAAAGACAAACACAGAAGAGCTGAACGAGGAATATAATGCGTATGATGCTGCAGATCAGAGGAAATACTAACATCTTTTTTTAAATCTCTCTCCATCTCATTTTTATTCTGCAGCATCTCACTCCTTGTCTGTCTCTTTAGCGCATTTGGCTAAGTGCCTCTGATCTCATCTCCTGAGTGCACCAGGACTGAATTCAAATTGGGAATGTGCAAGACTGAGTAAGGACTTTTCAGGGAACTCTTGCCAGAGAGATAGAGAGAGATATTAGAAGGAGAAAGAGACTAGAAAAGAGAGCAAACTGAGGACACACTGGGACTCAGTGTGGACCTGAGAGAGACGGAGGAGAGTGGTGAGTTGAAAAGGTAAGATGAGTCTAAACAACGGTCAAACTCTGACCGCCAGAGAACAGGTCCTGACTGGAAATAACAGTAGCAGCAGCAGCAACCGAGCTGCCTGGGAAGATGCTAGGGTGGTTTTGAAGCCCTCCACTCCCACCAGGAAACCTAAACCAGTGAGTATCTCTACAGACATCCTTATGCAGCATCCATGTACAGGTACACTTCCTGAGTTTCCACTGAGTTGTTGACGGCAAAGATGTTCACGAAAATCTAATTGAATCTGCTTGTCATCATTTTGGAGCTGAATTTTGTTGCTCTTTCTTGCTAGTCACCTGCAAAGGCACACGTGTGCTCTCTACTCAAGGCTGTTTATTTCACAGTGGCCATAACTGATGTCACATGATGAATGACAGATGAGACAAGACAGACACTCTGACCTCTCAACTTTATCAGAGTCCAGCCGCAGTGAAAACAGCAGGAGGGTTAATAGCAGGTTTACTAGCAAGTGCTGCAGTTGAAGCCTTACTGAAAGAAAGTTACATGAAGATGTAGCTGGGTGAAACAAGATACAGAGGCTCAGCTATGCTTTATTGTGCCACCTGGAAACTGAGAGAAGTGTAGAGGGCTCTTGTTTCAGATCAGGTGCAGGGTTCTTTGTAAAGGCTATTGGCTCGTTTGGATTACTTACCTGGACAGGATAAGCCAAAATACAAAAACAGACCCAACAATTACAACTTCTGGCTCTCGCAGGATGCAGGGAGTTGTCTCTGTGGTAAGTTTGGGAGCAATGTGACATAGAGTCTTTGTTTGATAGTCTTTAAGTAGTGGAGGTTATTTCTCACCCTGTACGTAATCCAAGGTTTCTGATATCTTACAGTTTTTGTAGATTAATGCTGTCTTTAAATCCGAATAAAAGTATCTATTTCAAGGTCAGCCCACTCATAACAAATTCAAAACGGATTACAAAATATGTCGTGATTATCAGTAAAAAAACGGTGTTGTTGTCCTGGCCTCAATAGTTAAAAGGTGTCTGGTATGTGAGCCTGCACTATCAGAGTCTTGCAGAGGAAAGTATTTCATATCTCACTGTCACTTCTATTCTATCCCACCAGCTCACTCAGTTTACCCACTGTTGTATATCAGGCAGTGGCAGTAACGCCTTTATTAAATTATTCATTTGTATTGGGTACTGTCAGAGTCAGCAAATCAAACCAATATTCTTCTGCTACTGCTGAGAATATGAACAATGTACTGTGTCCCTACAGGCAGAAAAGTTTCAACTCTGATTGGATAATCTGGGTTTGTGAAGAACGAGCCAAAGCTGGACGTAAATGAAACGTTTCTTTAAACTTTTATCCCCCACAGCCCAAGCCGGAAAATGCCATTACCATCGCCGTGTCCTCACGAGTCCTCTTCCACATGGAGAAGGAACAACAGATCTACAAGCAACAAGGCATGGAAGAGTACATCAAGTATCAGGTGGAGCATGAAATGCAGCCTTTCAGCCCTGGGCCTGCCTTCTCCTTTGTCAAGGTCAGAGGCTATAAAGAGAAAGAGGTGCAGAAATTAACACTATATCAAACCCGCTGCAGTGTGATTCCTTGTTGTCAGTGTTACATGTTAGGTCGTGTCTCTGGAGGCGGTGAATGAGCAATAAGCATTAAACACCAACCCACTCACTTCCATCCCCACTGCAGTGATTTATTGTGTTTTTGTATAACTCAAATCTGTGTTTGGTGGTGTTGCCAGGCTCTGGAGGCTGTGAACACTCGACTAAGGGAGCTTTACCCTGACAGTGAGGAGCTTTTTGATGTTGTGCTCATGACCAACAACCATGCATACGTTGGCCTAAGACTCATCAACACCATCAATCATCACCGTGAGTTACTAATGCACATTAATGATAAAGACTTATAAGACATAAGTGTGAAATATCTTTTTGTCTGGCGTATGTCACAGCCTGTGCTGTAGGGCTGCACAATATGGTAAAAACATCATATTGGGATTGCAATATGATTCACGATTAGTGTGGGAATTATCATTTTCCCAACAAAAATTTAATTTTCACTGAAAAAAACTATTGAAATCATCATGATGAGAATTTTTGGGCAATTTATGGGTTGAGAAAATTCTTGCACTTTTCAAGTTAAATTAACCATTTAACCATTTGTTTTTTGTGGCCTATGAAAAGTTGACACTGTCTTTCTACATTCAGGAAAATATGTTTAATCGCTTTATTGCCAAGAGTTAGACAAGAAAACTGATAACGCTCTCATCTCTATACAGTAAATATGAAGCTGCAACCAGCACGGTTAACTTAGCACAAAGACGGAAAGTACTGAGACGCACCAACATAGTGTTGGTTTCTGTCTTTTCAAGGGATTTATTGACAAAAAGAAAAATATATAATGTCGCCAGCCTTATTGTTTAAATGAACGAAGCTACTGTTCACTGAGTTCATTTTCTTATACACTTTCTTTTCCGCAGAGTGGGTTCAAGCCATTTACTTTTTTCTCTCATGCTGGAGAAAAAGTAAAGTATCTCTGATTCTGATTCTGATTCTGGAGGGTCAATTAACTGTTCATATAGCTTCAAATATGTCCTGTTGAGAGGGTTCCTTAAAGGTCACTAGGGTCGCCCTTTTCATTGCTTTTGAGATCAATAACGAGCCTGTGAACTGAATTAGACATGAGCACACTGTATGTGTAGATGCAGCACAAATTAATAGTAAATACGTACTTGGACAGTTTTCAGGTATTATAGGTCAATTTCAGCGTCACCCACCATTATAACCTTTTAGAAAAACGCCTGTGTTTTCATAAGGTGATCTCCTAAAATAGCACAAGACCTACCACAGGTCCGTATACGTACACACACACAAACACACTGAGGGTGGGTTGGACTCAAGCAATGTGCCGTTGCTCTGTTCTCTATAGCTGCTCTGCACAGCTGGTCCTCTCTATTCCCACACTGTGAGAGACTCCATGACCCATTGTCCCTCGCCAGGTCACACAGACACGCAAGTGTGTACATGAAGTCTATTCAGGACATCATAGAATCCTCTGTTGACTCAGGGAGAGGAAGAAAGAGACAGAGGGAGAGAGAGGCATCTTAGAGGCTCTTTCCTCTAATGTAGCTGCATGTTTTTCTTCCTTTTCCATGCTCTGCCTCCTAGAACCCCACACCACCAGCAATCAGTATTTGATGTTGAATGTAAAAATAGGTAGTTGTGCTTCTGATCACCCCTGATTATTTTTTCTTTTTTGTAATTTTTTGAAATCGTAAAAACTTGAAATTTCTCATGTTGGAAGCATTTCTGGTACTTTGATATTATTGATCAAAATTACTATAACAGTATTTAACTTATATCACCATTAATACAGAAATATACAGGTAAGGGAAATGTGAGTGACATTGTAAAAATAAACAATAAGTAAGCAGTGGCTCATCCTTTATAAAAGCATATCCTGAAGGTTGTGATCACTTCTCTTTCATATCTTCAGCTCCTCACTGAACTTTTGATTCCTCTTCTCTGCAGAGTTGTTCATCGAGCGTTTCTGTATGACAGGGGGAAACAGTCCCATAGGCTACTTGAAGGCCTACCACACAAACCTTTACCTGTCTGCTGATCCCGTCAAGGTCCGAGAAGCTCTGGAGGAAGGTCAGTGCAAAGGGAGAAGCTACATATTACTGAGAAGCTGTAATACTAGACCAAGGAGGCAAAAAGTTAGTGTCTATTCTACATGCTACCTAAGATGTACTGATACACATTTTCAACAATTCATCCAGGTATAGCAGCAGCCACCATGTTCACCCCAGAGAAGATAACGGAAGTGTCGGAGACTCAGCTGCGTGTTGCCTTTGATGGTGATGCCGTCCTCTTCTCTGATGAGTCTGAGCGCATTTATAAGGCCCATGGACTGGACAAGTTCTTTGAGCACGAGAAGGCACACGAGAACAAGCCTCTGGACCATGTACAGTATAATCATAGTGACAATTATCAGTATCACACTGCTATTGGAAATGTAGTGCATGAAAAGAGAGTTGTGGTTTGCTACAACTTACTCTTATTTTTTGTATTTTTGACCACGATTTCTATGATTTACGATAAAATTGTACCGACAAAAGGTATATCTGAGATCTGGAAACATGGTGACATCAGACGGGCTGTTAACAAGCAAGATTTTAAAAAGAAGCTTCAGTGTTCACTCACAAAGTACACTTACCATTTGCCTTTTCTGTTCCATATAAAATTTACTAATCTGGGATGTTGTTTAAAACCGTCATCTATTTGTCATGTCACCACATTTCCATATCTCAGGAATTATTAGACCAATGATGGCTAATATAATATAAGTTGTAGTAAAGCAGCTGGTAGACTACCAAATAGAGACTGTGGGCTGACTGTATTTGTTCTTCTTTCTGCAGGGACCATTGAAAGGTTTTCTGGAGGCTTTAGGAAAACTGCAGAAGAAGTTTTATGGCAAAGGCCAGCGCATGGACTGCCCCATCCGGACCTACTTGGTGACAGCTCGCAGCGCAGCCAGTTCTGGTACCAGAGCCTTAAAAACTCTGCGTTCGTGGGGTCTGGAGATCGATGAAGCTCTCTTTCTTGCAGGGGCACCCAAGGGCCCCATGCTTGAGAAGATCAGGCCGCACATATTCTTTGATGACCAGATGTTTCATGTGGAGGGAGCAGCGGAAATGGGAACAGTAGCGTGCCATGTGCCGTATGGAATAGCTCAGAGAGATAGCAAGAAAGGAATTAAAGACATGGAGACTTCTTCAGGAGCCAAATAGCCTTGACATCACTGTGCGGAGGAGACATTTCATTTAGGCTTTAACCAGCTGAGGATGTTTTATTTAAAAGAGAAAATGTCCTGGAAATGGGTTGAGAATGTCATAAAACCCCAGGTGATGCAATTAAAATTCCTTCAGTCATCAGTTAATGACATTTCAGTTCAGAGGGTTATTTTATCCATTGGTTCATCTGTTCATAAAGAGGTACAACGTTGGTTTAGTAACCTGAATCTTAACAGATTCATTATAAGCCATTAATTAGTTACTGTGGACTTTTATGCAGTCACGTTTTTCTGTTTCAAGATTGAAGTAAAGATCACTGTAATAAAAAGTACTCTTTCTTGTCTTTTTCCTCACAAAAAGCAAACTTTATTATTCATTGTGTGAAAAAGATGTGAAAAAAGGGTTTCAACCTCTTACTCTCAGTCAAGAATAAGAATTAGAAGTGTTAAAGTGTTATTAGTGCAGGAAAGGCTTTTTACTTTACAGAAAGACCAGTGAGTGACCTCCAGTCTTTATCCAGAGAAAATAAAAAAGGATGGAAATTGATGGTGGCCAAAATAATTCTTCCTCTTCACAGCAGGAGGAGACAAACACCAAACAGCTGATTACAAAAGCTTTAATGTACCAGTGAGTCACTATTATGTTTGCAATAATCAGATCTAATGAATACAATATTTTTAGTAATTTAGTAATCAGTAACTACAGAGAATACACCATGGTAATCTTTGTATTTTCTATCACACTATTATAACTCCTTACACATCAAACATATCTTTTTTGCCCCTTTTTACTTCAACGAGTATCCAAAAGTTAAATGATGAATAACATTTAGATGAACTTATGGTGATTTGAAGGAACACTCTAAAAGTAAAGTTGTTGTTTCTATTTACAGTACATTATTGTTGTTCATAAGATTCGGTTACTCAGAAATGATTGTCTCATATTGATCAGAAAACAATATATTAATCAGCAAATATATT
>NW_023339873.1:15595879-15608593 GCF_004916995.1 Morone saxatilis
GAATTATTTTTTTTACTATTAACTAAATAGCACTTTATCCAGCTTTTATCTGTCTCAAGACAGGCTGACTTGTTTTTGTGGCAATAAATCTTCCCAAACCTGTTAAAGCAACCGATTCACTGTGTTGTGATCTTTAAATATGTCTATTCTCATGAATGTCCTTCCCCAAAAGGGAGGTGATGGAGTAAATGAGTGAGTGTCGCCCTGGGTCATGAAGCTTTTTTAATTAGCACTATTTTAAATACAGCTGTAAAGGGCTCCAGCTGAGTGGAAAATTGTCCAGCTGAGGGTTCAAAGCTACACCTTTTATGAAGCTTTAAGACAGGCTTAGCATAGACAGCGTTGCATCTTGTTAAATTAACTCAACTCCCCCAATGTAATGTTTGAAATTGCTATGATAACAACCACAACAGTAGAATATTTGGCTTTATTTTGCCATGGCATTGTGTATTTGGTTTAGAATTTGACAGTATAATACAGATAAAACATTATTTCCCAAGAGCAGGCAGCAGCATCATCTTCCCATGTGCATTTAGATCAGTTAAATGTCAGAACGAAAGATACATCAGTGCTTAAATGAAAAATATAAAATTATAAATAAATAATACAAACCTTTTGGGCCTTAATGAAATACTCAACTAAATAAAATCTTGTTGTTTGTGTATGCCAGCACAAACTTGTCATTATCAGATTTATCAGGCCAGTACAGAAAAAACACAATTTGTTAATTTGGCTTTATTAGGTTAGGAGTAAAATCTGATTGCATGTCCACCGCTGTAAATCTTTAATGGGTTGCAGTTTGGTTCAAATAGCGTAAGCCAGCCATCCTGAGTGTTGCTCCAGTGCCAGCCGCAGTTCGCAGTGGAGACCCGCATGGAGAACAATTAGCAATTGCTTCCTTCATTTGGCAAAAGTAAAAGTAAAGTCGAAGTAAAAGTAGTGTAAATTCATCTTGTTCCATTTTCAGATTAGGAGTGCAACCAGCCCTCCCACTGCTCCTCCAGCGCCGGCCACTGCTGCCGTGACAGTTCCTGTCAGACCAGCTGCACCTACAGGAAGATCACACAGGTTTAATCAAGGTGTCAAACTACACAGGGGATGAGACAGACTACATGAAACAGTAGCACAGCAGTGTCATTATATTGTACCTAATTAAAACCATAAGATTAATATGCATTTTAAACATCAAATTAGCATTAGGATTTTACCTGCTGCCTGCAAAACAGCCACTGTACTTCCTGCTGCCACTGCTCCTCCATTAGCAACTGCAGCAGCTGACATCATGCTAGCAGCATAGGAACCCACTGCAATGCCAGCTGAGGTAAAACCTATACCAGCCAGGACAAAAGGAGCCCCGACCACAGCGCCGGCTGCACATGGACAAAGAATACAACAGAGGAAACATTGTTGCTAATTTGTTAGACCACTTTAAAATGGATCATGCAAGATGTGATAATTTCTACATGAACGTTTGGTAAAATCAGTTGAAAAAGTGAACACAGGTGATCCATAAAGGCTTTTCAAAGACTTACTTGCTCCTGCTCCGACTAATGCAATTGTTACTGAAAAAAAGAGATGAAACAAAAACACAAAAATCACCATTTAAAGATCATCTGGTTCAATCATAGACTGAATCTCATTATTACATTTTTATAAGGAAAAACATATAGATAAAAGTATCCTTTCAAATAAATGTATCAGTATTATCAGTGATACTCACAAAGCCCCATGTCTTGCTCTGCTTTGATGAGTATTGGACTGGGCTGAGTTTTATATAGGCTACTTTATGACGCTTAGGTATCATTTCTTGGGAAATGAAAAGAGGGCGTCACAGATTCCTTATCTGGGACCTTTAGCACCTCCCAGAGGGCAGAGGCTGAAACAGACAGTGAGGAAGTTAGGATGTGTTATATAATTTAACCTGCCCTGTGTTGTTGTACAGAGATTGAGTTGATGGGAGCAGGGAGCCTATGATTGTGGAGGATCTGTTGACAGTGTGCTGCACTTTTTAGACCAGTGGTTCCCAAGATTTTCTTTAGTAGACCCCTTTTCTATGAGTAAACTGAAAACCCCTGACTCACTGACACATTTTATAGATATTTCATATAAGCATAACAATAGTACAGAATAACTGATAAACTATGTGAATGTAACTTTTGTTTAAGTCTTCAAAGTTTAGATCTTAATTCTAAACTTTTAATTTAGTTTTCTTCACAGAAACAAAGAAAATGTTGAGATCCAGACCTTACTGTGCATATTTTTTAAGTTTTCTTACATCCCTTCAAATGAAAAAGGCCCTCATGACCCCCTGTGAAGTTTTGATGACCCCTAGTGAGGGTCTCGACCCCAAGTTGGGAACCACTGGTCCAGACAGTCACACCAAACTGTTAAAGATGTAGTGAGGACACTTTCAATGATTATTATAAAAAACTGTCAGAGTATTCACTGTTTCACTTTGAACGAAGTTGTCTGAGGAAGACTGTGCTGGGCTTTTTTGTTGGTGCAGTCTGAGTTAATACTGAATTTGACTGTGTTGCTTATATGTATACCAAGAAATTAAAACAAGTCTGATGGTTATAGCTTCACCTAAAATATGTACGGAAGATTTAGGGTGCAGTGCCAGAAATCATTGGGTTTTGGATGTATTGAGGTTGTTGTGGCACCCAGTGATTGATTATTGCTTGACCAACCTGCTTCATATTACTGTGCCCCTTGTTTGTTGGATATGGGGCCTATTATGCTTATATCACCAGTGTACTGAAGGACGGTTATGAAACTGTTGGTGTGTAAGGAGAATAGTCAGTGTGATAAAATGCATCTTTCCAGGTCTCCATGGTGGAGGGGAGGTTGTAACTGCAACAGAACAGCTAGTGCATCACACACTGCCTCCCCCACTGAATAGTCAGATTCCCCATCAACTTCCAACAGGAATGTGCAAGGAGAGTCAAGTGGAGGTCAGAATCTGACGCAGAGCTGCAGGAGCAAGTTGTTTTGAAGCAAACGGCAGGAAAGGCGAGGCTGACCCAACTCCTGATTCATTCACTACTTATAGCCAATACCGACCACATTAAAAAGGAACATCATGGACATGATGTCAACATATACAAAACTCTGCATGCTAAAAGGAATAGATCATCCTCTTAATCAAAAGCCACACCTGGAAATCTGCAATAAAGCCGTTTTATTTATACACTTCATACAGTTATTTTATATACATTTTCAATGATAAGATTTTGATGTTACAAAAATAGTCCTAACACGCAATTAAAACAATGACATCACAAAGTACACGCAACTTGTATCTTCAACAACAATAAATAACACTAAATCTTTTTTGTAAAGGCACTTTTTTGAAACAAAAAGTCCTTCAAAGGCAATGCAGAATAAAGTGACCCACGCACACAGATTACTTTCTCCACAACAAAAATACTACCCTGACATCCCAACAATACTATATGTGTTCCTCCTGCCAAGGAACACAACCTGCAGCTGAGACTAAATAATTACACAGAAGGTTTTGTTGCATTTTGGCAGTTTCTGATGGGTTGTGTTCCTCTCTATGCTCCACCGGCTGGAAACTCCCCATCCCTTGGCTCCTCCAGGTTCCCTCAGTGATGCTGTGGTCAGCATTCTCCCAATCTGCAAAGGCTGGAGGTGTATAGGCCTCAGACCTGCGCTCACAGAGGAAGTTATGGATGCATAGGGAGGCCATAGTTATCTTAACCACCTTTTCTGGTTCTAAACATATGGTGGACCTGAAAACCCTCAACCTGTTTGCAAGAATGCCAAATGCATTTTCCACCACTCTCCAGGCCCTTGAGAGACGGTAGTTCAGTACCCGTTGACTTTGGTCCATCTGCCTGCACGGATACGGCTTCATGAGGTCAGGCCTTAAAGGAAATTCCTCATTGCCTACAAACATGTACGGCATTGTTATGTCGGAGTTGGGCAGTGAATCAGGTGGAGGAAAGTTCAGCAGGTCCCGATCCATCGCTTTACGCAGGTCAGATTGAGCGAAAAGTCCAGCATCTGAGACCCGACCTTGGGTATCCACACAGGTATAGATGAACTTGTAATTTGCATCCACAGCCGCCATCATTATCACAGAGAACCCGGCCTTGTAACTGTGGTGAAGGCTTCCACTTTTTGCTGGAGGTTGTATGTAGATCCGTCTTCCATCAAGCGCACCGAGGCAATGTGGAAATTGCCATTTCAATTCAAAGTCCTGTGCTATTGTCCGCCATTCTGCCTCCGTTGATGGTGTCTAGTAGTAGAATAGAAAAACAGTAGAGGCTATGAGTTGAACTTTATTTGGTACACTGATTATTATATTTGCCACACATGGTAAAAAATAATACATTTCTGCGGTACAGTGAATATGAATTCATTATTCTATAACTCTCACATTACAATATATACATTTATTTTGCTTCCTGTTGGGAGTCACCACAGCTCCTCATCTGTTGATGTGGCATAGGCTTTTTACCCCAGATGCCCTTACCCTAACCCATTTAACCAGCAATAAAGAATGTCCTGGCTTGTGTATCCCCAGTGGCTGGGAGCAAACTGGGGTTCAGTGTGTGGCCTATGGACTCTTGGACATCTCTTAAGTTGCAATAATTACATGTAAAGTATCATTAAAAGCAGTACCTTTTCAAAGTGCAAATATTGTGAGAAAAGGTTATGACCATATTGCTTAACAGAGAATATTTTATTTATGTTTGCAGCGTCTGGTAACCACCAGAACCTACCTTCAGGAAGTCTTTCTTCATGACCTGGTACAGAGCGGCACAGGTCTCCATAACTATCAGTGAAATAGTGCTGGCCCCAATCCTGTACTGGAAGCTAAGGGACCTGAATGTTACACCTGCATCAGAAATAAAAGTCATTATAAAATATACAGTGATAAACAACAGCTACATCAATTTAAAATCTGGGAGACACACCTGTTGCTAAGAACCGCATGGTCAAAGACAGGCGCTCTCTTGGGGATATGGCCCGTCTCATCTTGGTGTGCTGTTTGGTAATGAGGGGTCCGACCATCCCCAGCAGGACGTCAAACTCCTCTGCTGTCATCCGCAGCATCTCCCTGAACCCAGTCCTGTCGTGCATCTACTTGCATGGTGAGCACAGTAATATTATATCAGAAAAAAGAAAGATATAAGCACACACAGAGACAAGTTTTCCATGATTTGAGACAAAAACAGAGCGCAAAGATTATTTATTAACCTCCAACTCTCTCTGCAGAACAGACAGTCCTTGCTGCCCGCGCCTCCCCGACCCCGACCACTCTCTCCTCCATAGTCTTTTCTTTTTCTTCCGTGTTTTCTCGCTGCACATCAGCGCACAAACTACTTGGATCGCTAGCTTCTTGCGTACGTCCATTTCTGCAGGAAAGAGCTGCTGTCTTCTTCTTCCTTTCCTTCTGCTGCTGCTGCTTCTTCTTCATCATCTGCAAGCTAAAAGTTACAATGGCGTATTGCTGCCCTCTACTGATTGTTATTACTTCTTTTTCATAGTTATATTTGTATATAGTGTGTAGATATTCCATCAGTTTCTTCCTTGTAGTCCACTTATCCAGGCTGAGTAAGATGCGCGCAGTAATAACAGTTCAATGAGAACAAGTGAAATGTGCAATCACAGTTCAGTTACTGGTTAAAATATCTGAACTTGATGGATATACAATATAGCCTATTTAATTCTGCAATGTGGAAACATTGTATGTTTTATTGTCACAGTAATGGGGACTAGTAAAGTGCACAGAGTAACAGGTGGAAGCTCTCACTTTCTGCTAAGCAGTTTAGAGGTTTGGCCAGCAGGGAATATGCATGGGAACTCATGCATTTCAATTGAAGTGACATATAACCATTAAATGAATCTGAATTGAATGTATTAATAAATAATTTGCTAGTTATTTAATGAAGAATGTCCTGGCAGGATGCAATAAATAATAGACCTGGAGAAACTACAATGTGTCTGGCAGTGTGCAGCCTACTCTAATAGGACATGAGGTAGCACAATCACTTTTATCCTTAAGAGACCATAGCAGTGTTAGAATCCTTCATCTGCGTTATAATATGAAATGAGCAAGATCTAAAAATGTATATCCTGGAAAAACTGGATAAAGTTTATGACTCTGGTAGACAACCGAAATGCTGATGTATCCAAAAAGGGGATGTGACTCCATTGACAGACAACCAGGTGAAATGCACTGTTACCTGAATAAAATTATGAATTTCTCTGGGTTTGAACATTGTTGGAAACATTTGAGATAATGTAAGTACACAACTCAACAAAACATAATATAGGTCTAGTGTTTAGAAACATTTTAATGTGGAAATATTATAGCTTTAAATGATTAACTTCTCCATTGTACTAAATTTATGCTGTTCCTTTATTATTTTCTGGGGATAAAGCTGGCCAGCCATCCCACTGCTCCTCCAACCCCGGCTGCAGCTGCAGTGGCAGCTCCCGACAAACCAGCTGCACCTACAGGAAGATTATGCAGTTTTTTAATCTACAGAGAACAAGAGAAAGACTACCATTGTTATCACACCGTTTACAGCATTATTATAAAATTGTACCTTAATGACGTGACAATGTAACAGCATTGTTGCTGTTTATGATCCAGGTTTGCCAGATGTGTGTGTAATATTTAATAATTGTATGTAGACCTACTGTGTTATTGCACACCATATGATTCCCACTTTGATTACTGTCCCAGCAATGATCATCTCAGCATTAGGACACACAAGTTAAAACCACCATATCAAGAGCAGCATTTACCTGCTGACTGCAGAACAGCCACCACACCTCCTGCTGCCACTCCTCCTCCGTTAGCAACCGCAGCAGCAGACATCATTTTAGCACCGATGGAGCCTGCAGCTACTCCAGCTGCGGTGAAACCTGCAGCTCCCAGAGCGACAGGAGCCAGGAACACAGCACCTACTGCACATGGAAACAGATCCTTATCTGTTAGACCGCTTTAAAAAAAAGATATTACTTAATCCAAGTCTACATAAAAATGTGTTAGAATCCGTTGAGAGTGTGATCCATGCAGTCTTTATGAAGTCTTACCCGCCCCTGCTCCAATGGCCACAGCTGTACCTGCATGAAAACAGACACCAACCGTTACAGCTCATCTGGTTCAATCACATTTGACATTTGCTCTGGTTACTGAACAACATATATGTAAAAAATATCTGTAGTGTCAAAGGAACAGCGACACTGACCAACAAGACCCATATCTTGTAGTTTAATTTAATCCAGAACAGTCTCTTCCTTGTGTTTGACTGAAAGACCAGGAAGTGAATCAATGTTTACTTCCCGGTCGCGTTAGTGTCCGCGTAACATTATGTGCAATAAAAGCTGTAAACTTGTATCTAATGTGCTTAATTATTAACAATTTCTAACGCTAGAATCATTTACTTTTAGTTATTATTACGTTAGAAATTCTTCAAACTACAGTAAGTCACATCATACACCCACATGACGATTCATATTCCAGTCAAAAATAAAGTGATGAATGTAATGTGCAATCAGAAAATGACCTCACAGTTCAGTTACCGATTTAAATAACTTAATATATATATATATATATTTAATTCTAGATTCTGCAGTCTGTGGTCCACAGACTGTGGATATATATTTATATATAATATATATATACTTTTATTTTCATTATCACAGTGATGGGGACATCAACACCCTGAGTGTGACAAAACAGTTTATTGTTAATGTCTGTGAAGATTTTTATAACATTGAAGAATTCTGGATTTGACACTTTCATTAGATAGATAGATAGATAGATAGATAGATAGATAGATAGATAGATAGATAGATAGGCTGATGTTACCTTAGAGCTGCACTAATCAATGTTATATGACAAATGAATCAAGTGACAGTGTAAAGTAACCAGTAAACACTTTCATATATTTTATTCCCTCAGTCGACATTATGAGGAATGGAAATATTTACAGACGACACACAACCAGTATATTTCACAGGTTTTTACAGATTTATTGCACAAAAACATGCTTTTATGTAACTAAATTTATATCATCTGCAACTGCAGTTGGCAAAAATACTGTAAATGTATCTGGTTCCTTCATGATTTTCAGTTAAAAGAAGCTGGCCAGCCATCCCACTGCTCCTCCAACGCCGGCCACAGCTGCAGTGGCAGCTCCTGACAGTCCAGCTGCTCCTACAGGAAGATCACACAGGTTAAATCAAGGTACTGAATGTTACATCTATTATAAACAGCAGTGGCTTTATATTCTACCTAAACATGGCAAATATGTGAATCTCTGTTATGACAATGTGAAAATATTTTTTTATTTTAGTTCCAGGATTGTTTTGTGTTGTTGTACTTCAGAAAGAAATAAAAGGGCCCATAATGACCCTGTGATGATCGTCCCAGAAATGACAGGTGATGGTTTTTACCTGCTGACTGCAAACCAGCCACGATACTTCCTGCTGCCACTCCTCCTCCGTTAGCAACCGCAGCAACAGACATAATTTTGGCACCGATGGAGCCTGCAGCTACTCCAGCTGCGGTGAAACCTGCAGCTCCCAGAACGAAAGGAGCTGCAGCCACAGCACCGGCTGCACATGGACAACAACAGAGGAAGACTGGGCTGCTAATTTGTTAAGACCACTTTAAAAATGGATCATGCATGAAATGGGGTTAGCATGTCTACATTAAAGTGTGTTGAAATCAGTTGAAAAAGTAAACACAAACACTGACCTGCTCCAATAACAGCAGCTGTACCTGAAACACGGGGTAAAAACAGAGATCAACATTTATAGCTCCGCTTCAGTCAGAGACCTTTGATACACTTACTATCTTTATTGCAATTTTATAAAGAAAACGTACAAATTAAAGTGCGTTTACTTTTAATGAAATTGTCAAAACAGTGGTACTCACCAGGGTCCATGGTTATCTCTGTTCTGATAAGCGCTGAGCTGGGCTGACTTTTATAACAGCTACTGAGGCTTAGGTTTCATTTCTTCAGAAATTAAACTAAGTTTGAATCTGAACCAAAGGGGGCGCCACAGAGTCAGTTTCTCCATTTGACAAAACAAAAGCTCATGTATACACTGAGGTAGTAAGTCGTGACTACAAGTGGAAAGTCAGAAACCAGTTTAGTCCTGACTGCTCCTTCAAAACAGCAAACTTTATCTTTAAATCACTGAAGGAAATTATGTTGTGATCCTGGATGTTGAGGAGACTCTTATCAAGCAGTATTTACCTGCTTTATAAAAGTTACCAGTGGCAGCAAAGCATCCTCAGCTCAAAGGTCATCTTCTGTTTACAAGTTAGAGACAGTCGATATCTGAACCCTGTTGCTGTTCAAGTTGTGAGCATCATAACAGACCTGCCTGCAGGGGCCTATTATTAATAACTGCATTTATCCTTTTGTTTGGATATTCATGGTCCCCAAAGATTAAAGCCTACGGATATTTGTGATGTCCTGACTTTTTTTTTCTAGCATCACCACGAGGATGACCTTTCACTTCACCTCTCTTCACTTTAATTTTCCACATGCCCACAGTCTGTGGAGTTCATTTATTTACAACATTGGAAAAATAACCCCACACAGTATTTATTGTCAGCAGCACAACATATAGGCAGACATAACATATTAGACAATAAATAATAATCACAGAGCGTCTTTGACTCACAGATGTATTGTATAAATTATTTCAGCAGTTTGAGATGACAAAAGTGTTGTTTATTAAATGAACTGATAATAATCATGACAAAAGTTAAAAATATTGTACATTTATTTATTTTTATTCATTTTTCCATCATCATTGCCATCATCATTGCTATCATCATCATCATCATCATTCTTTTTGGAGGATGGAATTAGAAGGCTGGTCAGCCATCCCACTGCTCCTCCAACGCTGGCCACAGCTGCAGTGGCAGCTCCTGACAGTCCAGCTGCTCCTACAGGAAGATCACACAGGTTTTATTCTATCAAAGTATCCAATTACAGAGAAGAAGAGAAAGATTGGCACTATTGTCATCACATCATACCTAAAAACATTTTACTGTGTTGCATACTGCACTAATCACCCGAATAAGACACCAGGGTTTATGTTAATGTGACCACATCAGTCTGATCATCTCATCATCATCATCTCTATTTGTTTTACCTGCTGACTGCAGAACTGCCACCACACTTCCTGCTGCCACTCCTCCTCCGTTTGCAATGGCAGCAGCAGACATCATTTTAGCAGCAATGGAGCCTGCAGCTATTCCAACTGAGGTGAAACCTGCAGCTCCCAGAGCGACAGGAGCCAGGACCACAGCACCTACTGCACACGGAAACAGATCCTTATCTGTTAGACCGCTTTAAAATGGATCATGTGTAATCTTGGTTTAGCTTTTCTACATTAAAATGTGTTCAAATCAGTTGAAGAGTGATCCATAAAGTCTTACCCGCCCCTGCTCCAATTAAACCAGCTTTAACTAAACAGAAAACAACAGTTACAGTACATCTGGTTCAATCACAGACATTGTTTGCAGTGGTTACTATCAGTATTACAGTTTTATGAAGAAAAATAATAAAAGAAAAACTATCAAACAAATATATCAACAAATATCCATATCATTAAAGGAACAGAGCAGCGATACTGACCAGCAATACCCATATCTTCTAGTCCGACAAGCTTTAATCTTTATGCTGAGCTTCAGAAATGTGAAACGAAACCACTGACAGTATATATACGGTCTCAACACAAGATGGCGGCAGAGAGTCACTTCCTTCTGTTTGACCTGACGCAGTTCAGCGTCATCAGCAGAACAGGAAGTGAATCGCAGCTATTTAACATTATTATTATTAAAAACAACAACGAAAAATAAATAAACACTTAATATTAACACACATGACTATTATTGGAACATCAGGGGGAAAAAATAAATAAAAAACCGGTAATCTGTGTACAAATCTGTATTGTACCAGCAGTTACAGTTAGTTGAAAATTAGTATTTAATGTGCAATTACCAACAATTTCTAACGCCTTTCATATTTAGTTGAATTATTATTATTATTATTATTATTATTATTGAACTGTGACTGAATCATTGCTTGTGCATGCCGACCAGTCGTTCTACAGTCAGTCATGATAAATGATAGCAATCACTTTTGATTTCCAGAATAACGTTTTCTTTTTGCTTTGATTTTTCTTTTTAATAACAAAACAACAGAGCAGATCATATGTGAGGTAAAAGTCATATAATGCAAACAGTCTGTGTAGAGCATAATTACCTGAGAGGAAACGGGTAATTTAATAATGTGCTTTCTTTTGTCCTTGCTGGTGAGATAACAACATTTAACGCAAAAACAAACAAACAAACAAAAACAATCATGACAGCTTGGGCCTTGTTGCCGTTCAGCGGGCGTGATCACGTGGTAGGATTTGCACATGCGCGCAGTGTCGAGGTGCTTATGGAGAGAAGATGCCCACTGCCATCATCCCCGTGTAGTGCAGGAGGAGAGCCACTCACCGGTCCACTCACCGCAGACTGTTCGTCTTTCAGCACAGCTGCATGTTGCAGTCTGACACCAGGAGCCTGATGTCTGTGGCTAATGCAAAACACACTGTCCTGAATCCGGTAAGAGGCTCATCATTATCTTTATTATTATTATTATTAGCAGTGCTCTGGTGCCATCATGCAGTGATCAGTAGACCTTCGTGTAGCTTATAATACAGATGCAAACTCCGTTTAAGGCGCTGGGCTGTCAGCTGTTGTCTATGAACGGCCTGCACACAGCGGACGTGAACTCACCGGCGCTGTCCGGCGGTCCGGGTACAGCCGAGCTAATAAATGAAATTATTGTAGCTCCCTCGCTTCATGTCTCCAGCTGCTGTCAGTGCAGGTATCCAGGTGTCTAACGTCAACTCTCCACCTCAGGTGATCCCATACACAGGGCCCATACCAGGAGGCCTGCACCCCGGGGAGATCATCATCATCCAGGGCACTGTGCCCCCAGATGCTGACAGGTAAGAGAAACACATTGAAGAGATAGATAGGAGGTGATAATTAAACAAATCACATCTCATACTTTAATCTAGAACAACTTCCAAACCCTGTTGTGTGCAGTTTAACGAAACACCAAACTTTTTAAACCCCTGGCACTCCCTCATTCTTTACCCTTACACACACACACACACTGAGCTAAAACCACCTCCTGTATTTTTGTACATTTCATGAATTTAATTTGACAAACTTTTGAAAGAAATAAAAATGATGTAACATCAATATTAACTTAAATGTATAGGCATATTTTCAATCAGCAGTTTTTACATCGTTGAACTAGTTTATTTTACATTTAAACTATAATTAATTAATATTTAAATTAAGTACGCTTTTGAGTAAATGTATATTTTATAATTTCATGTAAATGTTGACTTGTATTTTAGGCGGTGGAACAAAAACAACAACCACTGCTCAACATCAGCTGTGTCTAAAATATGTATGGTTTTTAAAGGAATTTATAATGACATCAGCTTTGAATTCAGCTGCTCCACCTGGAGGTCAGAGGTCAGGTTGGCAACACAATAGTGTGTTGCTCAAACAAGCTTAAGTATTATAAATACTTGTTGTCCTCTGGCTGAAGGTGAACTTAAACACTTTAGACCATCCAATAGCACTACACCACCTCATGGCTGATAAATGGGTCAGAGCAGTGGTTCCCAACCTTT
>NW_023339873.1:15608667-15611009 GCF_004916995.1 Morone saxatilis
ACAATGAACCCAAATAGTGAACTCTGTAACAGCAAAGAAGTTTGTATAAAATTAGTGATTTTGATGAACTCTCTGTCTGTATTATGTATTTTTGAATAATCATACAGACTAAATAAGCTTCTTCTTTGACATATTCAGTGTTTTCTGTTCCTGACGTTTGGCCATTGTTCTATTAGACAGACACTCACCAAATGCTGAGATATAGGCCTACTGTGTATATTTTTAAAGTTTTCTTAACACGCCTTAAAATCAAGAAGGCCTTGCAACCCCCCCATGAAGCTTTGGCAACCCCCAGGTTGGGAACCACTTGGTAAGAGGGCCCCCTGTTCACACTCCCAATAGCTTAATTTGTATATAATCCCTGTTTTGTCTGATTGATTAAACACAACCTAATTTAAGAATATGCACTATTGTTGGCGTAAACTGAAATGAAAAGTAACAGTAGTTTTGTCTAATGTTTCGTGGAACTTTAAAGCTCCTTAAGTCAGGATTTCATTTCTTTCGCCTCCATTCACGGACTTGCTTTTGTTGATATGGTACTTGAACTCACCTCAAATGGAGCTGCCCGGTTGGTAATCCAGCCCCGGTGTGCACCCCCCTCTGCAGGTTTCAGATCGACCTGTCTAGTGGCTGCAGCACCAAGCCGCGCTCTGACATCGCCCTCCACTTCAGCCCTCGCTTCAAAGGCTCGCCCTGTGTGGTGTGTAACTCCCTGCTGCAGGAGAGCTGGGGCCAAGAGGAAACACTCCATCAGCTGCCGTACAAACGCGGCGCCCCCTTTGAGACCATCATCCTGGTGCACGAAGACGTCTTCAAGGTCAGTGAACCCGTGCTGTTAAGGATGGAGGCATCGATAAACCTGTGCAGTACCTAGAGTCAATAAATGTGCATAGCAGTTTGATTAATAAAAAAAGAAAACACTTGTCTGTACCCATAGGTGGCAGTAAATGGTGCTCACCTGCTGGAATACAAGCACAAAATCCCATTAAACAGGGTCGACACATTTTCTATTTGTGGCAAAGTCAGGGTGCACGCTATTGGCTACATCCCAAACTCAGTAAGTACATCTCCATCCCTTGTTTACTTTATTTTGACCTCACAAGCTGGTCACATGTGTGTTTGTTTTCTAGACAAATCTGATTAATCATTTCTAAATCTGTCTTTTTGTCCCTCTTAGGCAATATATTCAGAATCAGGTGACTTGGTGAGTTTTTTTCTTTTGCGTCATCTAAACCAAACCTTTCTGCCTAAATGTGCCCGGTATCTTGTGATGCCGCCAAAACTGGATCACATTTCCTAAATGATGCCTTTGTTTGTGCACTGTAGACTGTTCATTTCAGCACCTCAGACTTTTAAAGGACCATTCTGGTTGGTTATGGTCATTTTTGGAATCTGGGAGCACAACAACATTGCTACAACAAAGACGTCCAGTGAGGCAAAGAAATATGAGCCTTCAGGCAATCACACAGGTTGTAAACAGTGGTTAGATTATCTAAACCACTTTAGCTGGAGATAAAACCTGCTGCATGATATGGTAAAAAAAAAAAAACCATACTGTGATGGATATTACGATTGCAATGTGATCATTTTTGCATCACAACTTTTATTTTCACTGAAAATGTATGTATGTACCAAACCAACATGTTTTATTCGGGTGCCCTGGCCTGCAGCACTACAGTGCTTCATTATAATGCGGTTTTGTCACAATTTTGACCATTTATCAAAAATCTTCTGTGATTTGGATATTGCACTTGGCCATATTATGATTTCGATATTTAAGTTGAGGTATAGTAAACTGATTCTTATTTTTAATAAGTTTATTCTGAATATTGACATTACACTGTAAAGTGAGCATCTGTCAATAAAACAAATCTTTACCAAAAATTGTGAAGCTCTAAGTCATAACACCCCAAATGTTGGTAATAATCTGACTACTTGTGTTTCTTGCCCCATAGGACTTCTTTTTAGTGACAACGTGTTTGTGTAAGAGGCCTGTGCTTTCCCTGCTGCAGCAGTAATTATACATTTTACACTTGCAGTAGCAAAAAAAGGGTTATAGACGCACATGTACATGCATTGAACACAAAACACCAAACCAATAGCTGCTTAAGATGTGAACACTGAATGACTTTTGATTAAATTCAATTCTTACATACATTTATGCTTACATATTGTATTCATATATACTCGTACACACACTCTCACACCAATATGTCAGTGCCCAGTACATAGACCCATCCTCTCATTCATGTTTAGCTGTTTTAAAGGTTTAGTGTGTAACATTTAGGAGGATCTATTGGCAGAAATGGAAATAAGAATAGTTGTGTTTTGTTACCTTAGAA
>NW_023339873.1:15611030-15613760 GCF_004916995.1 Morone saxatilis
GGGGGGGGGGGGGGTCCTGTATACGTTATATCTGTTGCATTACTTCTCCCTATATATGTTTGTTTGTCTGTATAGCCCAAATTAATCAAATCAAATCATCAAAAAATGTCAAAATCAAGATACAAAGTGTGTTGTCACTTTATTGATCACTTTTTATTTAAAGCTGCAATAATCAGTCAATCAACATTTTTCGAGCAAAAAATGCCAAACATTTGCTGGTTCCAGCTGTTCCAGAAATGGGAGCGTTTACTGCTTTTCTTTGTGATATATGCCGGTATAATGAAAATCATTGAGTTTTCAAATCATTTGAAGAAGTCACCTTGGACTGTGGTAAATTAATTTGGCCATTTTTCACTAGTTTTATAGACTAAGTGATTAATCAATAATGAAAATAAACGTATAAAATGTATCAACAGTTTTAATCTCATTTCAGAGCCTCCCTTACAAAGGCAGTATACTTAAAGGACTGAGCCCCGGACAGCACATCACAATCAAAGGACAGGTCAGCACGTATCCTCACAGGTAAAGTGATAACTGATGATATTCACCTCCATCAGAATTTTTTTTTTTAACCACTAATGTAAATTACATTTCCCCTCTGGCAACATTTCCTTTTAAAAAAATGATTTACCTTTTTAATCTATGTTTGTTCCAGTTTTACAGTGAACCTCTGCAACAGCAGGACAGAGAACATTGCTCTCCATTTGAACCCTCGCATGAAGTCCGGCGTGTTCACCAGGAACTCGTACCTGAGTGAGTCCTGGGGTCAGGAGGAGCGGGAGCTGCCCTTTTTCCCCTTCTCCTCAGGGGAGTACTTCGAGGTAGGAACTGCCTACGACTTACCTTTATTTTGAAGGGCTCCTGCTGTCTGCTGATGTTTACCTTGAGTGTGTAATATCTAACCACAAGTTGATCATTAATTACCTCTCTGTACGTTTGTGCGCTCTGTAATGACCGACTTTTTTCTCCGTGTTATTTCTCTTGTCAGATTCTCATCCTCTGTCAGCCCCATCAGTTCAAGGTGGCAGTGAATGGCTCACACTTGTTTGAGTTCAGACATCGGGTGCAGGATCTGAGCAGCATTGACCAGCTGGAGATCATGGGGGACCTGGAGCTCACTGATGTGAAACTGTGGTGACTCGGGACTCCAGACTTACACAGAAACCAGCGTAACAGACACAACAGTTGTGTTTTGGTTATCGATGCTAAATTAGCTTAGCCACAATGAACCACACTATGAATGCTGAAAAAAGGCCAACTCTGTGCTGACTTCAGGCCAGGTTAGTCTTGCAGCAACCATAGGTCGCTGATTTTAAGCTAGTCTAGCATTCTTGGTGACCAGAGACCATGGACAGGCCCTACCATTGAGTATTAACGGCCCACGTTTCCAGCCCTGGCTAGACGACTGATGCATGAGAGTTAGCTGTGCTGGAGCATCAGACTGTGAGCCACCGTGACTGTTTACAGCTGCAAGTTAGGTTTGCATTGGTCCATTTATTACACTGTCTCTAGTGCATCTCTGCTGTAATACGCCCTTAGTGCACTGTATAATTAAAACAGGAAATGTTAATAAGCACTCGAGTGCTGGCTTTGTTTAAATGCCAAAAGAGTCAGCAAATACAAACAATGAATGACACTGAAGGGCTCCATTCTTTGGAGCGAGTCCCATAAAAGGATAATTTACTGTACAGCTAATTTAAAAACAAACAGTTCTGATCATTACTAAATAATTAGTAGTGGTTATACTCTTTCTTTGGAAATTAAAAATGTTTGAATGTATGGTTAAAACAATTTTCACCTGCTTTTTATTTTTACATACAATTTTAATTAAACAGGACTTGCCTACTTTAGGCATGTCCACATTTCTGTGTTTCATACATTGTTTTTTGTTTTTAAATCAGTCTGCTATAAAGGTTGTAATCCTCAGGATTCTTTAACACATGACAGCGTCCCATGCACTTGACATTTAAGTCAATTTAACATGTAATGGTGCAGAAGAACTCAAGCACAGCACAGTACAGGGTCAGTAAAATATAACTATTTCAATAACAAATTACATTTTGCAATCTTTATGCAAGCTATAGAATATAGTAGAATCCTGCATCTGTGACCATCTGTTGTCTCACTGCTCTCCCACTCAATGCTGCAATGATCCGTCCTGCTAATAAAAAAATATGGGATATTTCTTCTCCGGTGTCAATGTTTCATTTTTTTTCGTTTGCATTGTCTGTGTAATTGTTGTAAAATATGTATGAAAACACTTCTCTATGTATCATAAATGATTTAATAACAAATAAATGTGTTACTATTAACTTTTCCACTGTGTAATATGTTGAGATGGTTCACTTTAATTCTGTGTTCATTGATGTGTTTGACCACTAGGGGGCAGCACAATAGGGCATAAAAACAACAACACAAAGATATTTTTTACATTTAAGTTTGTATGGTGAAGGCTTATCCAGCAGAACTGAAGCAACATTAGCATTCATCTAGAGACATGTTAGTCTCTACCTGATGAATGAAAGTCCAATATTCACTCTACTTTTAGCTCTGCTTTGTTCCCCAGCAGCTCCAGAGGAAATACAGGTCTTCAGATAAATGCTGCAACTTCTGCACCAGTCAGTCTTTATGACAGTAAACACATTCTTGCTGTGACTGGAAATGAGGTTGATGAGAATGGACAGAGTGAACCAAAACAGTGAAGTTGTGGGTTGGAAAAAAACAGCAAAG
>NW_023339873.1:15613792-15615952 GCF_004916995.1 Morone saxatilis
AGTCTAGGACACTGTTTCTCAAACTTTCTACACTATCTCAGAAAATAGTAGACTCTCCAAGTACCACCATTATGTTCAAATACAGTAGTCAACCCTATTGAGCTGTAGATAGTTAACACAGTTCCTAATAAGAACATTTGAGTTTGGTGGATCTGCACTTATCTTCCTAATAGTTACTAACCATGATTGCAGTGTATTTGAAGCATTCATTTTTCCTCCGCTTACCATCTTACCATCTTACCATCACATTTTAGCCGGTGACTCATCATGGATGTATGTGTGCACTACATGCATGAATGTGACTACATAGCAGGCTCATATTGAAACAAATGCAAAACTTATTTTAAATTACATTTCCCAGATCTCATAGTTTAGTCAAGAAGTATTTTCATTCAAAATGTTGGAGTACTTTGGTTGCATTATGTTTTTTAATTAATTTCATGAAAAAAAACCACCAGTGGTACACATACTATAGTTTGAGAACCAGTTACCTAGAACAACCCTTACACATTACATGTGTCGTTTCATCTATTTTAAATATAGAAATATTGGTTAGTGCAGCTTAAAGTTGCATTATAGAATAGTCCGACTGTCTTGTGTCTGATTTTATTTTAGGTAAATGTTAAAAAAACTACACTTTCAACTGCAGTACTCCTCCTCAACCACAAGGTGGTAGAAGAGAATAAATGTTGATAGCCTTTCACCAACCACTGCCAGACAGTGAACTCTGATATCTTCTTTTTTTGGCAAAAGAAACACTCTCTTTAATGGACGAACAACTCAGTAAATATTACTGGAAACTTGTTGTAGTCTGTACAGTTATCTTTAAAGGTTGATGCTGGAGGCTTGACTCCAGGACTTCTGTCAGGATGAACGGGAGACTTAAATTCTTAACCTTGTTTGAGCAGCCATAAATGTTTAGCAACATTCATCAGACAGACTTGTAATCTGTCTCGTTTACACCTAATGACCACAGTTATCACCACATGACTCTCACATTAGCACACATTATGCCTTCTACACCTCAATATTAATGCCATAGTATCTGATAAAAAGTGGGTGTTTTATTAATATCCACAGGAAATATAATAATTTGTAAGATTTGTAATAACCATGGTACAGTACAACAGTCTCTTATTTTTTTAACATAGAAAAAGCAAGATGATATGCAACATGATGACATCACCCATTGCACTGCTGAGAATGTCCCAAGAAAAAAAGGCAAAAGACGCTGTCCAATCAGCAACAGGCAAATAGGCTAATGTTTGTTTTACAAAAAAACCTGTCATACATGTAATCCACTGACAGAAATTTGTCATTTGACCCAAAATGTCATGTACGGTCAAAACATGTATTCTTTTTTTGCTTGACATGGCTCACAGACATACGCCACTTTTGAAAAAGAAATCCCCCTGTCCAATTTCCAGGGGTTAGTGGATAATGCTTCCCTTGAAGTAAAAAAAATAAAAAATAAACAGTGAGAACATTATGTTTGTCATACAGGCCAACACACCAGTTCCAGCAGAGAGGTTTGGCAAAACATTGGCCAGAAGGACAACTGGTTTCACTTCGGTTCAGTTAAATTCCATTATTCAGTTTCTAGCAGCTGAATTTAAACCACAGCCCTTTTCTGTTCTCGGGTCCTGATGAGGAGAGAAAGGAAAACTCAAGGTGAGAGCGGGCTGGTACAAAAGTGGCACAGGAGAGTTTCATGGGTTTGATGCATGTTTTCAGGAGGGAGGAGGCGGGACGAGGGGGCATATATCCCATCGTCAGACAGAGCTGAGCTTTACCAGTCCTCTGACAGAGTCCTCGTGTAGTGAGTCCTGGCTGGCTGGGTTGTAGAAGCCGGCCTGCATGGTGTGGCTGTGTCCCAAGGGGCTGCCGCAGGGAAGCATACCTGGCGGTGAAGGCACTTCCTCTGGGGTAAGGAAGTGGTGGTGGGCCACTGGCTCCTGGAGGGCGTGGCTGTGGCTGTGGTTGTGTGCGAGGCTGTGTCCGTGGATTGGCAGCATGTCGGTGACCTCGTGGCAGCTGAGGCTGGGGGTGGACGTCGGAGGGGTGGGCTGGCCGAGGGGGAGCGAGGTGCACGGGCCGCCCAGGGTGAGGGAGGTGCGGCCAGTTAGAGTGCCTCCGTTTTCGGGGGAGGTCATCAGGATC
>NW_023339873.1:15616052-15617678 GCF_004916995.1 Morone saxatilis
GGGTGGGCTGGCCGAGGGGGAGCGAGGTGCACGGGCCGCCCAGGGTGAGGGAGGTGCGGCCAGTTAGAGTGCCTCCGTTTTCGGGGGAGGTCGTCAGGATCACTGGCTCGCTGCTCTGCTGCTGGAGGAGAGGGGTGGCGGCGGCCTGCAAAACGAATTTTGTGCTCTGAATGCACTGGTCTTGGTCACACTGAGAGAAAGCAGTGGAAAGCAGGAGAGGGAGGACAGTATGGGAGGGGGATGTGGAAGTCAAAAGAGATAGATAAGGTGCCGGAGGTGAAGGACAGAAATAGAAAACAAATAAGAGTGAGGCAGTGTTGAAAAGTAGAAGGAGGGAGGAAAAAACGACATAAGGAAAGGAAACAGCAGGAATATGTGTAAAGACAACAGAGGAGGGGATAGGTGATTGGATCAGGGAGAGAAAAAGAAAAAAACAAAAGATGTTAGTACCCTTGTCAGAAGGCAGAGCCACGCAAAGAACCCGCACCAGCTCGTTCATGTGCCCCAGTGAAAACAGAGCTGAGGTCAGTAGACAGAGTGGAAAACACAGGGCTATTATGTCACTACGTCATGACCTATTGATCTCTATTACCAAGCTTCAGAGTGGAAATCACACATCTAAAACTGGAGCGGAGGAACTGGGTTAGGGCAGAGAGAGTCATCAATACCATACATTAGCTACAGGGAGATTAGCTTTAACCCTATTAGCCCTTTACCACCACAGAGCAATAATGTGTATTGGAGGCCGGTTACAGATGAAAGATCACTAGCTGTGCAGAAGTGACAGGAGTTAAAAAGCCATACAGTCAAATAGGAAAAGTACTTTGATACCTCCTTCCAACCCACACCACACAAGTCTGACTGACAAGAAGTTTGAAGCAAGATTTGACCCAGATATCTCACCTTTCTGTCTCAATCTCACTGACCTAAAAAGAGCAGATTGCAGATGTGATTTAAACAGAAGTTGAGCTACCTTTGACAGTAGAAGATGCGATTCTAAGTACTATCAATCCTCATATCAGCTGCACGTATCAACTGCACTTTACAACAACCTCTCTCCGGGTTGTTAAGAAGACTAATGTGAGCGAGGTTTATTGGACTGAAATGACACGGAAACCTCACAGCCACGTTAACACAGAGCTACATCGTCAGTGTAGAACATAAAATGGAGAGGGGGGGATAAAAGGGATACAGCTTTGTAGCTTTGTTCTTTTCTTTTTACTTTCAGGCCCACTCATGTTTTATAAACAGGCACAGCTAGACTGACTCAGCACTGTCCATCCCCCACAGCAGACAGACAGACACACACACACACACTAACTACAAGGAACAATACGTACATAGACTGCTGATAGACTAACCTTGGCTATGAGGTACCAAGTGAAGCAGCACAGGACATGTTTTTGTTGGCTTTCACACAATATTTTCTCTAATCTAAAAATTAATCCCAGATTTAAATGTCATAATATACAGAATGGCAGTGGGTTAACAAAGAGACAGAAATACAACATTTTCCCTGTACAGCTGAAATAATTGCTCGATTCTTTTATTCGATTGACAGAAAGATGATCGCAATAAATTTTGATAATTGCTAATTAAAGTCATTTTCCAAGCAAAGATGACAAA
>NW_023339873.1:15617739-15618296 GCF_004916995.1 Morone saxatilis
AAACAAGTCATTTGAAGACATCACGTAGGGCTTTTCACCATTTTCTGACATGAGGCAGACCAAATAATTATTGAAAATAAGGATTAGTTGCAGTCCTACTTTCTAATAATTTGTGCAAGACTGTCCATTTAATTTAGATTTTCCGAAATCTAATACTGGTGAGGGGATCCTTCACTTTACCAGCCAGCCACAATAATAGAGTTTAATTCAATAATTGTCAGGTCATGAAGAGGATGAACACGACCATGTACAGATAATGAAATATTTCTCAAAGCAGACACTTATTATTTATTCATGTTCAGCTACAGTTTGGGAACCCACCGCCGGCTGTGACTGAGCAGGTGACTGATTATACAGTTGGTTGAACTGGGCAAGAAAAACAGGCAACACCACCATCATTATGTAATCTTTAATAAACTGAGTAAACAAGGTCTAAATATTAAATCGTATGCAGGAGAACTGGGCATTCTCAGGTACTAACACCATCATTCATGCAGCTGACTGAAGTAAGAGTAAGGTGAAACTGAAAACAAGGCTTCAGGGGTTCCCCATCACTC
>NW_023339873.1:15618320-15618632 GCF_004916995.1 Morone saxatilis
CACTGTGCAATCATCAAAAGGGAAATGGTGGTTGATTAAGTTGCACTCTGTGAGCTGTGAGCTTTTTTAATGCAATGAATAGGAAGAAGAACAGGAAGGAAGAAAGAAGACCAAAAATAGAAAAATGTACAAGGCCAAATACAGATGGTGTACTATGAGGTTAAAACATATTTTCTTACCAACAGTGGTACCATCCCATGCAGACATTGGTTTCATTTATAATGGAAATTAATGCTCATGGTGTTGAAATATAATTATTTATATATATATATATATATATATATATATAAATATATATATTTATATAACCAT
>NW_023339873.1:15618732-15632549 GCF_004916995.1 Morone saxatilis
CTGCAACTAAAAACTGTTATTACAGTTTAATCTGTCAATTATAATTTTATTTTTAGTATTCATGTCTAGAAAATATCAGAAATGATTGAAAAATAGAATATTCCCAAGCTGAACGTCACGTCTTCAAAATGTTTCTATAGTTCAAACAATACTCTAAAACATGAATAACCAGTTATTCTCACATTAATGGAGCTGAAACCAGAAAATGTCTGCCATGTTTTGTGTTTTTTGTTGTTGCATGGTTGGTGAGAGCTGACCCTTAGCTCAACACTATGACGACTTGTCATCAGCAAACTGAAAATGACTGCTGTCCCGCAAAGTCAAATCCCAAATGGAGGTTTTATGTTGTCTGGGTGTAATGTGACATAATTTCACACACTGTTACCATGGCAACCGCTTACAAGGCTTCTATACAAGAGGCTGCCGTTTTAAGCTGCATCACAGACAAAAGTACCTCATAAAGAAATCTATCCCCAAAATGCAAATGCAACCTCAATGCATTAACCAACAGAGTGCTATCAAACATAAGTTACTCTTTAAGTGCTTAGAAATTCCTAGTTGAAAAAGCAAACAATCTAATGTATTTCTTCTCTGTCATCTTTAGGTTTAGAAATGTTATTTGTTACATATTTTATGTGACATGTCTGATTCACAATCTATTGATGAGGTCTCTCCTGTCCTGAGTTGACATCAAGAGATTCCAAGATAAAAATAGCCGACCTCCTGTACTGTATTTCCCACACTGTGGGGACATCCAATGGGTAAAACAACCCTAAGAATAAAATTAACAAAATATACGATACAT
Source organism: Morone saxatilis (assembly GCF_004916995.1). Taxonomy (NCBI): domain Eukaryota; kingdom Metazoa; phylum Chordata; class Actinopteri; family Moronidae; genus Morone; species Morone saxatilis. The sequence continues at coordinate 15,619,538 of NW_023339873.1, forward strand.
TTCTATTTTATACTTTTATACTTCTCTGCAGTACCTTTGCCACCTCTATCTCTCTCACACACACTTCATGTACATTCACACACTTTCTCCAAATAGCACCCACCCACACACACACCTCAGTAGTAAACAGACAGAAAGTGATGGGAGACTTTTAGTCATCATGGTTTGAGCAATTTCACTAACTCAAACCGACAGTCTCTCTTTAACCTACATGACAATGTAATATTCTTAACATGGACATGAAATAAGTGGTCTAGTGGTCTGGATTTGTAAGGTGTTTTTATAGTCCTGACGCGTTACCAATGTGGCATGTTACAGAGTTTAACAAATGGATATCAAGCTGACTGTGCGTCAGTGTGCAGATAAATGGCCAGCAGCCGGCACAATAGGACAACTCTGGCTGTTAATCACGGCCGCTACAGAAAACAGATGGCAGTTATTTCTGAATGTGCTAACGTAAGGGAATGTTCCCGTGGCTTTCGGCCCATTACAAGTCGTCCACACAGTTAGGACGCAAAGACAGATGACAGTCATGTTTGACATCTCAATGAGACCTAACAGGATGAGGTAGAGTTTGGATGAGAACAACGAGATGACTGTGACGCAGAGGGAGGGCACCAGTGAAAGACGTTTAATAGCTGTGTGTAAACAGGCCTTAAATCTAGCGTGTAATGGGTGAGGTTACCAGCTAAACTGAACAACAGATTACTTGTTGCTTCTATTCAGGCACCAGGGGAAAACTGGTCAGTGAGGTCAGTACAATGTCCTCTTCACGACACCAGCTATTCTCTCCAAGACTGAAGGAGACTGTTTAACATTACAGGAGGTATCTGTTTACTGATTGTGGTGAACTTTCAGTTTTTAAGATTGAAAGTTTGCACAAAATGGTCTAATATATTTTATCTCTTTCTGATTCCTACCCATGTTTTTTTTTGGGCCCACTGTAAGACTTGAATCATCAGCATAATGAGGAAACCTCTAATCTTAAATACAGTAGTGTGACTGATTAAACCATACAGGAGCCTTCCTTGCTACTGTTGACTGTTGATTTACAAACAACATTGAGCGACACATGCAGAATTGAAAACATCACTCTCTTATTATTCGCACTCTAGAGAAATTTGATCAGTTTCAATGTAGTAGGATGAGGAAGACTAAGTGGATTGGCCTTCCAAGGTCTGGACAGTTAGAAAATGACAACGTTTGTGATTCTGCTGTATGTTGTGTCAGAGAATTAAGTGAAGCCGTTATTTGAAGTAGTTTGACCTCATCTGGCCTTTACCCTCTCTGCCAAGTTGACGTTATCTAGTCCTTAAACCAATAGCTAACGTTTACCATGACAATTAGAGACAATTATGTACAAAGTATTATCTGTAGTTTCAATTCCTCAAACTGACATGGGTCTAAGTTCATTTTCCTCAGTTTGTGAGAGTTGATTTTCTGGCAAATAAACAAAAGACAACAGCTGGACTTTCACTCTGTCAGACAGGCTGCTGTGAAAGATGCTTTGTCTCTGCAGGTCACGCTGACCAAGGCCTGGCTCTGTGGGAGTAACGGTATGGCCAGTTTGAGACTGGACCAAAAAGCACTGCAGCCAAGGAACTCGGGAATGGTGAATTTAGTCGACATTCACAATGTTTCTAAATGTTATAATCCGTAAGGTCCCCTTCCCCTCAGAAATCATCTACAGTTGGATGTTTGAGCTTCACACGATGTTTGTGCAGTTTGACACTAGAAAGATGTTTTTTACATTCCTCAGCTGAAAATGGTGAAAAGTTTCTCTGTGCTCACTGAAAATCAGATTTTACAGGGGGCCTAAGAACAATTTGTGACATCACAAATGGTGTGATGTAGAAGCTTGAAGCCACCAGTGCACATACACTGAGAATGGACTGTACAGTGAAGTAGGAGACATCTTGTGTCCAGCAAAAAAAAGCAGAAAACTGAGTTTGTTTGGTTGTGAGACAATACTGGTAAACCTTTGGGAATAGAGGATCTAAAGTATCCAGTCCCATTAATCAATGACTGTACTATTCCTAAAACTTCATCAATCAAGTACCCACTCACCGTGAACCACTAGTGACTCAGTCTGCATTTTCATATCTATAAAATGATCAACCAGATGGTAGTATGTTGGAGGTCAGTGTCTTACCATGTGGCTCTGCTGAGACTGGGTGGCGCCATACATAGTGATGCCATTGGTTGGTGGTGCCAGCTGTGGTGTGTCTGATTGGATAAAGCCCCGTCTGTCAATGAGACTAAACAGAGAGAAACAAACAACGGAGAAAGGTGTTAATTCACAAATATTACATAGCAAATGGTGTTACCCATTAAGAGATTAAATACAGTAGAGCAGTCTCAACAAATAGATTCTTTTGGAGCCCTGAAATCCCGAAAACACAGATGTACAAATGAAACAGTGCTGTATCATACAGCCAGGTTGAGTCAATGGGAGTTGGAAGGATTAGCAGAGTGCAAATGACTGTGTTAGTGGTCCCACACTGTTCACAGAAACAATAGTGTGCAGGTGCAAATGTGTGCTGCATTATTGTGTACAAGCCTACAAACATTTGAGTCTTAACACTGAGATCTTCCACTCACACAAACACATAAAATCCCAACTTGGTAATAAATCACTGAGGTCCTGCAGTGGAGCACTGGAGTGAATCATTGTTTCTGTCCTAATGTTAATGCTGCAGAACTCAGCTGGTTAGACAACAACCTGCTGAACTCTCGGTATACACATAGACATGTGTGTGGTCATGAGCCAGATCTATGTGATAATGGCTATTTATCAGCCAGATAGAGGTTGATCTGACAAAGCAATCTCTAGCGTGCGCACACACACATCTGAGGTGTTAGACAGCATAAACAGGGTAATCATTTAACAGAGTGTGTGCTGACAGCGTGTTCCTGTGGGACTGAGCTGGATTCAGGTGGAAACGGTTTAGAAGAATCACAGAGACAAACTCTAGGAACCAACAGCAGTGCTGGTAATGAATACAGGAACGTCTGCAAATGCAGTTAGGAGGAAACAAGCATAAAAATATTTATGCATGATTTATTAGAAAATGTGAGTCAAGGTCTCAGCAGGGAATGAAGTGCGAGAGGTCTGTATGTGTGAGAGGCAGCGTTGCTTACATAGTTTGAGGTGAAACATTCCTTTCTTACTGGTAGAGCCAGCTGTGCAATGCCTGTGGCTGGCCACAAACACACACACGCACACAAACACACAAACCCAGATGGCAGCCACCTGGGCACTGAGGACTCTCCTTTGCCACCCACAGGTATCATTATTGGTGACTTAGGGCTTATAATGGCCAGAGCACAGTATGGCGAGAGAGAGCGAATGTTCCCAGAAGCCTCCATCGTTGCTCGTCTTATACTTCGCGGGAGAGTATGTGTCTCTTTAGATGTATTAAGTAAGACGCGAAGGTACTGTATGTATTTGCTAAACTAGAGACTGTGATTCTCTAACGCCTTGATTCCATCATATCCGCGACACGAAGGGCTGAAATCTGGTGGAATCACACGCATTATCTAGAATGGCTGCAATCAGCTCTGGTGGACACGTTTGTTCTCAACTGTTAAATGGGTGCAAAGCAAAAGACAAAGTTAAAGGCTGCATGTTCCAAAGGCTAAGAGATGTGTGTGACGTCTTGACAGCGTCACTGAGTACTGTATCTTCAGAGTGGGTACAGTGGCCAGTAAAGATAAGAGCAATAGTCAGTATCTCTGATCCAGTGAGTAAGCACGAACACATTTCTAACCACGATGAAAGAAAAAAGGGCTGTTTAAGTCAAAGGAAAAAACTGTTTCACAGAGATCAGTAATGAGAGCTGTTGGTACTGAATAGTGAGAATAGTTAAGCTGGGAGGGAATGTGCAATGTGTACTGACCCTTACAGGCACATGGACATGAGAATGTAGCTGTGACAATTGACCTGTATTTTTATTAAATCATGTGAACTGCAAAAGTGTGAAAAAAAAAAAAAAAAATTTGATCTTGGATTTGGTTAAAATGGGCTTGGAATTCTTTGTACTCTTGCAGCATCTTAGTTGCTATGTGTAGAGAAAAGGCTGCAGGCAGACTTATTTCAAAGCAGCTTCTCAAATCAAAAGGAGTCTTGACGAACAGTTTTATTTCAGCCTTTGGACACAACAGAATATTACAATGAGGGAAAAAAAACAGGTGTGACCTATTACTGTGAAGGTGAAAAATTACAGAATGGGTTTTCTCAGAGCAAGGAATGATAGGGCTTATATGTCATCATCTGGGCACCTGGAAATATGTAAATCATCTCATAAATACTATCATGCACATTCACGTGTCACACCTTGGTGGCAGGGGTCCACACAGGGCTGCACAGCAGTTGGTGAATATATTGCCATGGCTGTAGGGATTATAGTTGTCCTTCCCTCTTTTAGAAGACCAAGACCCTTTTATCTGGAGAAGATCACAAAACATAAGTCACAGTTTTAGAGGGACAGATTATTATATCTCCAGTCTCACTGGAATCAAGACTCTAAGACTATAACAGAGATTATGTTTGTGTATTTTTTTAATTTGTTACACAAGATCTGAGGTTCTAAAGTTATGTTATTGTGGCTTTAAAAAATAATTTATACTGAACCGTAAACTAAGAAATTTTAATAGACAGCACATGTAACGTACTGATGTCTATTTCATAGTTGTTCATACTCACATCTTCATTGGTGGTCTGGTTGGAGCTGATTAGGTAGGTATGAAAGCCTGAGAGGCCCACTATGGACCAGACAGAGAAGAAACACACCACCACCTCCAGCACAGTGACACAATTAAGTCAAGGAATAATCTGCCACAGTTTCCATTTAATCCATCCTTACATTCAGTGAAACAGACAACACTGACAAAGACACACACATCAAAAACCCGTACGAAGCCAGCACGGATAAAAAAATAGTATAAGTTCTAACAGCTAGCATATTGACCTACAGCCTCAGGGCTGTCCCCCTCTTGCCAATAGTCCCTAGTTACCAGTTCATTTGGCTGGGACTGCAGAACACTGCTCATTTTCGCTGCTCTACATAAAGCACAAAAAGACACAATGTCCAAGAGGAATCCTTCTGCCTTTATGAAAATGAACTACAATGACCCTTAATTACATCTTAGGATAAAGTTTCTAAAAGAGTATCATATGTATAAAATAAGACCTACAAAATACCCAAACACTACAGGTTCACTATGTAGTACAGATAGATCCCGATGGGCATATTGAAAAAAAATGAATTACTTGGTAGGTCAGTATAATAATCTAATATAATAATGTAAACTAAATGCCCTCTTTTTTTCCTCGTTCCCCAATCTCTTCCTCCTTAGCAAGGACGAAATATGTCATCATTCACCTAGTACAAAGAACTGCTACAATACTATCGACGGCAATTCCCCTTTAATAAAGTCCTGTAGGACACAGGTCGTTATCAGCTTGGGTTGGCACACATTTCTCTGCCAGAGAAACAGTTATCTCACTCAGCCATAGAGAGAAAGGCAGAGAGGGAGAGACATCATAGCCCTGTGCTCTCAACTTCATTAGTGGCTTAGAAACAGTTGGGTATCATTTAGATTTGATCAATTCTGATTTTCCAAACTTGATCATAGATTCTGGTTATTATCAGAGAAGCGGAAAAAAATGTTTCACACTACAAAACACCCCCACATCTGTACTGTCTCATCACTCATTGTGTCATGTGTGTAAAATCTGGAATCGCCCAATTCATTCTTAAATTATGGCTAAAAACCCTAATGACCTTTGAGTCAAAAAGGTTTTAAGAGGTTTAAGAGAGCATTTGTGCCAAATTTGAAGAAATTCTCTCGAGGCATTCCTGTGATATTGTGTTCACAGGAATGGGGTGGACACATGGACAACCCAAAAACATAATGCAGAGTACACTGAAAGCAAACAGCAGGTTTAGGCTGTCATCAATATTTAAAAAGGTCAAATAAATGTCACTCTCTACACAAAAACAGTGTGTTGAAGAGGTGATAATAAATTTAAATTTTAACGTTAGGTGACTGCTTCCTACGTTTCCTGCCTCGATTTACAGCTAAAACCTAAGGTCAAATGGTGTGAAACCAAACTTTAATGCGGTGCCAAAATAAAACATTTGACATTTGCTCAGATTTACTGAAGTCCACATGATTATTACTGATGTCGAGACAACAAGCTGACTTAAAGGATATGTGGAAGCCTAAGACATCTTGCACACACTTGGCATCTATAACACAGATAGACACAGCAGCGCTCATATAAAATCTCACTCACACAACATCTCTGTAGAGGGAGTGGAGCCAAGTTAGAGCCAGATAAAATCAAAGACGGACTCAATCAAACAACAGAGACAGACTGACGAGCTGCTTCGCGTGCCATGTTACTCCAGTGGAACAGGACTAATCAGACGCGCACCAGTTATGCAAGTGCTGTAACTGGCAAGAGCAATGGATGAAAAGGCATTCTTGCGAATGAATTCTGATCAACAGAATGACCCGTATGTAATACAGCTAAATCTAGGGAAAGCTGGGTGAGTAAAAAACTTTGGACAGAGAGAAGCAACAATCTGACAAAACACTCAACACACATTTGACAGTAAATGCCCAAAATCTGTTTTCAGTGAAAGGATATCTGGCAGGACTATCTTTAAGTGCGTTGAGGAACCCGTTTTGATGGGAGCCTGTGAACAGAGAAAGACAGTCTCCATTAGACCACCAACATTAAACAACACTTAATGAATATGGGAATTTGTATCAGATATTAGGTACTACGTCCTGGCGCCATAACTTGCTACAAGCGCTTTCTTGTTTAAAGTCTGTCAACAAGATGAACTGGGCTAGGCAGAGGGTGCCCACTTGAATTTGCATTTCAATTTAGTTCCCAAGTGTGAAGAGTAGGATCACTGAGCCAGACGAAAGACCAAAAATTAAGTGTTGGCCAGCTATATGTGGCTGCAGGAGAGATCTCTTTGTCTTTCTACTATGCTTTTAATTGCAACTGTGCAAAATCCAACAAAGAGAGTGCAGATACATGTTCATTTTGAATTAGTCTTTACAGAATATATAAAATATTGTGATTAAAGATGAGATTTCAGCACCCGAAGCACTGAAGGACTGCGACTACTACATGTTTTACCACTTTTGTGTTTTTTTATGTATTCATAATCAGAGAAGTCAAACTGCTATGAAGCCTTTTTGCCAAATGTGAAAGCATTTAGTCTCAACACAGCATGGTTACAATCAAAGAAACAAGAACAAGCTCAAAAGGCTGTTAATCAGCACTACAATTTTCTAGCAGTTAATCTTGGCCCATATTTTTTCCTAGTGAAACATTGATCCACTGACTGTCATTTATACACACACACACACACACACCACACAAACACACACACACACGACACACCCAGACACCCACACCACACCAGCACACACACAACACACACACACACACACCACACACACACACACACCACACACACACACACAGGGTGACCAACAGTCCACTGCCTGCTCCCAGCTGGAAAGATGGTAACAAGCCAGAATGCTGCAGCTTTTCACAACGCCCCCTTACAACCTGCTGGCTCGATACACACCAAGAACACAGCCAGGAGGAGTGTGTGTGTGTGTGTACCATGCCTGAGCACAACGTCCTTCTTTCCCTTCCCCTTCAGCTTACTTACGTAAAATGTGTGTGTGGATGACGGAGGCGGAAGATTGAAGATGGTGAGGAAGGAGAGCGAGAGGATGAACATGTAGAAGAAACGGTAGTTCCTCCTTCCCACACAGTTCCCCACCCAGGGACAGTGATGGTCAAAACGCTCTGCGTGGACACAGAGAGAGAGATAGAGGGAGAGTAAGAAAAGATAATTTAGGATACAACGACACACACCTACAAGTCTTTTCTTTTATCACACCACACTGCCGCCACAGTGATATTTCTCCTGTCTGAAGTCTCCGTCATGCTCATGTGCTCCTGTAAAATCCCCACTAGAAACTGGGTTATATACTCATGGCTTAGAAATCAGGTTTCTCCAGAAGATGTCTATGTTTTCTTAATGCAAATTTAGTCGGGTTTTAAAAAAAGATCAGGTTTCTACAGTGCATGTAAGAACACACTACCAGTCTGGAGCTGTGGGAAATTAGGGGAAAGGTGAAGCGTCCCTCTGGGTCTTGGTATAATAACATACACATTTTTCACATAGTGCAAACCGGCTATTTATATGAACTAGCTAATAAAACAGGCTGGCCAACATGACTGTGCATGACTGAAAAACTCCCCCTGTCACCGTGGGACTGAGAGAGTGAAGGAAAGCACTTTTCTGGGTCAACAGATAAAGTGCCTTCAGTAAGACCTCAATTTAAGAATATCTAAAGACGTTTGAGGAATTGTAAATGAAGACAAAAAAAGAGGTAGTAAAATGTTGCAGTGTTCCTTCCATAGAGATCATGCAGCTAAGAACGACTGGGCTTTTCCAATATGTTAACACAGACAGCCACCTTGGTACAGTGTGCACAACTGAACAAAGTGCCTCTTTCATCTGAATATATGTGTTGTTTAAGTGAATAAAATGTCCATAATTCAGTCTGCAATGCATTCAAAACACACAATATGTATCTGAATGCAGCCGTATTCAACTACTTGATCATTTTAATGTGAAAAAGAAACTGTTCCAACATCCATACATACATCCATACATACATATAGAGTGCTTATTGTAAGTGTGGTTATTTAATCAACTCCACAGTCCTATGTCCGAGTGTGGACTACTAGCTGCGCACTCTGGTAGCTACTTAACTAATTAATCAGAGCCATTATTTGTTTAGTGAGGTGAAATGACCTGCTTTTGTCTTCATTAATCAATGCCTGTTTGAAGTGTGTCTGGGAACTGCAGCCTCTAGTCAGACAGGATAAAAAGGGGACAGCAGCTACTAGTCCAATCTGATTAACACGGCCTGCCACAATAGTCTGTAATATTAAACAATGCTAGGAGAGAAATTAGACTTCTGGTGCTCTTCTATGTGTGTTCATACACTCCTATTCTCAATTTGTCATTGTAAGGAAGCTTTGTGAGGATGTGTGAACAATGAGCATTGATTTCCACTGATATTCAAAACAATTTAAGAATCAAATCACTATAAACAATGTCAGAAGCATGTGTGCTGTTTCAAAGTTTCAGATTAACCTTTTACCTTATGGTTAGGATGAGGCGGTAGTGGAAACTAGGGGCACTGGCTGCTCATTAGCCTTAGCCCTCCTATTTACAGTGAAACCAAAAGCTTGAAACAGCAACTCGGACCTAAAATGACTAAATCAATCACAAAATCCCAATCCTCAGCGCACATAAACAAGCACTAAAACTTACAAACACACCAACTAGCATTAAAACACAAACAGTGAGACCATCTGTACAATATATACTGTGAAGAAATAAAAAGAGCAGGACATAAGGCAAAGGAAAGTGGTCTGTGTTTGTGTGTGTATCATAATTCTTATAAGCCTCTTCTATCACTCCCAGGGGGATAACTCTCTTAAAAAAGGAAGTGACTCTACCATATTCATATCTCCCACATCCACCAGGGAGGCACTATCCATTCTGGCTGCTAACTTATTTAAGAGCTTGTTAGCCCCCTGGCGTTTACAGCTCCAGAGGAAGAGAAAGAGAGAGAGAAGTCAAGATACAAGGGAAGCACTTGTACCACTTTTTCACTGTCAATGTGATCCCCATTTCCAGTCGAAGAGCAAGTGCCAAACCAATTTCTTACTCATATTGATCAATATAAACAAAACAAACATGCTAGAGTTATTAAATAATATTTCTCTCATTAGAGAAGGGAATGTTGGCCCATTTCTCCTGCAAATGACCTAATTCCCTGTATTATTATTCATCATACTTTATCTCTACAGCTTCACACTGAAACCTGGCTTTGGGGATATGGAGCCATGTTGGGAGGAGACCTGGAGCTTCGAGAGCAGAGGGGAAAGTAAAAACACGAGTTACAACTGACATTCATCACTTGAGTTTATCCCTCCCACCCACCTGCAGTACGGACAGTCCAACTATGTGTCAGTTTCTCATTTTTCATTTCCCTCCCATCTATGGCTCAAAACTATGATCTAAACATAGTTTTTAAACCTTATTCCCAAGAATTGGATATATACAACCACACTGCTGCACCTTAAAGGTTTTTTGTACCAAACATCTCCTGTGATTATACTGGTCTAAAGCAACAAGTATTTGACCTTAAAATAACAGCTTCAAAATCATTTTGATGCTACACTGACTTGTAATAAATGAGAATGGTTACCTCTTTCTTTATCACTCTGCGCCTTGTTGCTGCACTATTAACATTGGATACGATCTCCTGCAAGAAGTGCGTGGCGTTTTGTGGCACTACATCATACCCGACCAACTGTGTCACATATTGTGGGGAAACTGGATCATATTTTATGGAGAAAATGTTTCCTGGTTTTCCTCCGGCTGCTCTGCCTCAACTCTCTTTGATATACGAAGATTCCTGATGGACAGATAGCTTTACCTGTTGCTAAAGTAACTGCTAACTGCTGCAAACTGTTAGCTCAGTTAGCCGTGCAGCTAACAGTCCTAACTCTGCCCAGACTGGGAGCTCGGAGCAGGACAGGAGCTTTGGACCTCTAGGAGGAAAATTTGAACAATCCACCTAAAATGTGCACAAAATCCACCTTTGTGGATCGACATACATAGCCTGCTTGTGAAAATGACTGCCCTCCTATCTTTGTGTTCAGCTGCCAGTCTGTCTTCCTTCCTGCCAGCGTGCATCTGCCGCCTCTGACTACCAACTCCTCATCTTTTTTCCTGTTTACTACTTCCTCATCTTTGTCTCCCAGGGTTTTTAGTCAGCCCCACTTCTGACAGGGAAAGACATTTAAAGAAGGAGTTATCTCTGATGAGCGAGCAGCACAGAAACCCAGATGAGAAAGATACAGACACACAGGTCTCTGTATCTGTCTCTATCTTTTAGTAACTGCCTAGCTGTGCTCTTCGCTTTGTCTTCAGATGGAGCATGTGGCCGTGAAGACCAGAAATTCTCAAACATTATTGTACCTATTCCCTCCCTCCCTCCCCTCTGTGTGAATGCCAACTCTTGTAAGCATATATACTGTAGATATGCATAATAAAGTAAACATTTAGCTTGGCTGCATTCTCACATACAGATGCAATTTGTCCGACTTGAATTGTGTGTGCTAACGTGTGTTTGCGTATATTATATGTTTGTGTGTTTATCTGTGTGGGTGGGGGGTGGAGAGATAGATGTGTCAGCACATGTATCAACCCCAAGCTTATTCTAAGAAACAGGATAACAAATGTGATTCTCTTTCATATAAACAGATATTTAGTAGCAAAACAAACCATAAACTGGATAGAGGACGTTTGGTGATGGTCTTGACTGTTTGTGTTCATTATACTAATGTCTCAAAATGAATGTGGTCAAATTTAGACAGCAAATATCAGCCAAACATACACACTCGCATTCCAGAGAATTTCATTTTCACTCACCCACACAGTTGTCACAGAGGCTGCAGTGGGAGGCACGTGGCGGTCTGAAGATCTTGCAGGTGAAGCAATATTTCAGCTTGACTGTCTGTCCGTTGATGACCACCTCCTTGGTCCTGGGAGGAGGCTTGTAGCCAGTACTGCCATTAGCCACATCTTGGGAAAATCAAAGAGAGAATAATAAAAGGAGATACATAAGAATCACAGAGAATATTACTGCACAATGTTTTCACTCAGGCACGAATGGACACCCACATGCAGTACCGTATGTGGGTATGTTATGAATTTTCCAGTGGCACAAAAATATTACATGTTTATTAGGGAAAACTCTGGAAAGAACATACAGAGATACAGACAAAAAAAACAGAAAGTAAGTTAGGATAAACGTAACATTACGCTTGAAAAACCCACTGTTATAACTTCAATACTGCATTATAGACTATGATCTCTTTACAGTCTCCCAAACAGCCTCTAAAACCTTATTACATGAGGCACTACTCAGTTTCTATAACTATAACATAACTTTACATACTGCATGGATAATGCAGCCCAAACAACAGAGAGAATAACACTATATGAAGGCTACAGGTTACTAATGGAAAGTCATTTTACATTTGTAATGCAGTCTTGCTAGATAATAACAATAAATGTCCTGCTGCCTTGAAAACCTAAAAATATAACAGTCTATAGAGAATTGTATGCTTGAATGATTATTTATTTAGCACGTTAAATGGAATTTGTAAAATTAGGTACTTGAGGTACTATAAAAGGTATAGGTAACACATTTCTTTATTTGTAAGATAAACCAGTAGTTTCCACTAGATTTTATTGTTTAAGAGAGATGTTCAGGTTGTCTGGTTTAATTTGTGTTGAGATGAGTGAATCTTAAGGCTCCAGTAAAGTGAAACCTTTACTGATCTGCAATTATCCTTACCTTTGATAAAAAGGTACATGTCATGATATCAGTTGCTTGAAAGGGTTGAACATGGACAACCCACACAGCTCATTATATTTAATTAGCCCGACCATTTTAGCTCTTTTCATGAGCTACACAGATTCTGCTGAGGTGTGTGAACCACAACCAACCTTTGTTCGTTACAGTGACTCAAATTGTAACATAGTTCAGGGAATATAACCAAGTCTGGAATTCAACATGCACTTAACACCATGATTCTCACACTATAATACAAAGAAGAAAATGGTGGCACACTGCTTTGAATGGTCTCTGGTGGAGGAAGACAGCAGTGATGACAGGCTAAACGCTAAGGATGGGAGCAATGATAGTGATTTTCAAGCCATAAAAAGGTAGAACCTATATTCCATTATTGCTAAGCTCTATTTGAGCACTCTCACAAAACCCTGAGAGGAGATTGTGTGTAGGAAGATCATTTTGAGATGATTTACACAAAATCCTGTAGCATTGCTAACAGAGTGGCTTGTGTGTGTTAGTGGGG
>NW_023339873.1:15632572-15653703 GCF_004916995.1 Morone saxatilis
GGGGGGAAGAGACTGTATAGGAGAGGCTTGCGTGGGTGTTTGACATTTCTAAAAGAGAGCAGAGAAAACCACTGAGTTTTATTCTATTGAATTCGTCTCTATTGTGATCAATGCCGACAGAGCGCCCTCCTCTCTCCTCCATACTCCCTCTGTTCCTCTGCTCTCTCAGCAGACTCCACTGAGGGAGACAACAAATGAAGGGAGTGTGTGAACAATTCAGCGAACACAATTCAGTTACAACAGAAGGAGAAGTCCCATTGTTTAGATATTCATAGCGCAGTAAAACTATATACAGTAATATTAGCTCAGGTCAGGTGCAATACAACAACCAACTGCAGATCCCCTATGAAGCATAAGAGGAGACCTCTTTGAAGAGTAGTTTAAGATACATAATGACACATTTATGTCATATCATACAGAATACAGTAATGAGAATCAGCTTAGTGAAAACATTAATGTCAGCCTTGAGTTGTTTTTGACTGCTACTATATTTCCCACTTGGCACAACTAAATCCAGTAGAATCGTTTCAGCTATGTTTTATGTGTTATTTGGTTTTACTTCTGACTTTGAACAATTATTGGGAAATTATAAAAAATAGCTAATATATTAGGCTTAATTTCTGTTTGTAAGCATCATGGAATAATGCTTGAAAGTTTCACATTGGAATGCAGCATAGGGAAACACTATTAGTTCAACTGAAGGAAGATATTTGACTCCAAATCAAATAATCTCAGAGACTAGCAGACCACAAGTACTTATGTCCTGGCCAAACTACTGTAACCTCAACTCATTCTCTACAAAATTATTTTTATTTAAAATAGTACTGGAGAATCATTCATTCTTTTATTCATTTCATTTTATTTTTTATTTTTTGGTCAATATGAAGAGAAAACAGAACTGCATGACTTGTAATCCAATACACTCACACTGTAGTATATGGCACTCTACGTTTACAGAGTTTATTGTGTTTAATTCTCGATTGTTTCAGGGGGACAAAAATATCAATTGTACGATATATAAAATAAATGAAATATGATTGTAGCATTGTTAATTCCCAGCTGTACAGAAACATTACAAGGGAAAGCCAAATCAACAGAGGCACAAAAGATGATTGCAGAATTGAATTGACACATTTTAGTTTCACCAACCATTGAACAAACGTCCTGAAGGAAATAGTCATTGCAGGGCTGTTATTGTGCAGATGTTGAGTGAAGTTCTTCTAAGTCTATGCTATACAATTGAAGTTGTAGACTGAACAAAGATCATGGAGTAGATCTCATATCAGGATTATTTACTTTGTAGTTACACTAGGCGTTTTATGCTCACAGACATCAAAACAAATGCGTACATAAAGAGTAGCAGCTTTTCTCATTCATATATGAATCAAATACTGTACATTTTTTCCATTGGCTAGATTTTATTTTTCAATTAGTATAGAGAGAGCTCTTCTACAGTCTCTACCTGTCTCAATAGAATTTCAGTGGCTTGAAAGTTGCAAAACCAACAGCATACTTACTGCTCAGCCTGAAATACCTGAGTCTAAATACCAGTATTACCGTAGAACATCCTGTAAATTAACTGCGGTCACAACTTCAGTACACTTCAATGAGCCCATCAACATTCACTATACTTGTTCACAGATGCCTGCAGTAAAGTAGTGGGTGAGTGTCAAAGTAGCTTTTCTGCTGAACAAAGCCATTTGTACACTATCTTCCTGGCAGCCAAAGCTTAGCCTTACATCAGAGTCTAGTGGGAGATCCCTCAGAGAGATAGGCCAGGCTTAAGAGCTTGAAGCTAGAAAATAAGGCCAGGTAGACTGGGAAGTGATGTAACAGAAGACACACACACACAACAATACATACATACATAGCAATACATACCACACACACACACACAGAGACTCTGTACCCACTCACACCCTCATACACAAAGCTAAATGAGGGTTCAATGTCAGCCAAACTGTGCTAGGCGTTGCCTGGTGAGGTATAAAGGGAAACTAATTGCTATCCTGCTGTGTATGTGGAGGAGAGAAAACTGGGGCCTTTACCTTCACAGATGGAAAAGTGTACTAGAACACAATGATGATGGCTGACATACAGAAGTACTGCCCTCGACCTGCCTGCCAAAATATAGGACTAAAATCAGAGAGGATGTTCAGTCAAGCAGCGATGTCAAGGTCTTGCACACAGCAGCTAATGAGACCAAAAAATTCAAGCACACTATAAAAAGGTGTGAATATCCGATGAATGAAATATATGATCAAATTTTGCAAGATTTTCCCCAATTAAGACGATCTCTTTCTAAACACAAAAAGACTGACTCCGTTCTTAAAGTTTTACAAACCATTTAAATGGAACATCTATCAAGGTCATGTCACTTTAAAAGCCACAGTGGAAAGTTAAAGGTGACTTGTGCTGTGTTGGGTATTTTGCAGGGACAGTCAGTCATTGAGTGAATCCTCAAACTAGTCAAAAAAGTATGACAACAATTTACACTGCAATGATAATTTATTATTCTCAAGACCACAAAAAGAGTTTTGTTAACTGGAAACCACAGCCAAATTATAACAGAGTAAATATAATTTGTTTGAAGGCAAAAGCTTATTTTCTTAATACCTGCGCTATTACTGTAATCGCCCATATTACTGTAATGTGTAGGAGACTAGTGGTTACAGCTAAATACAAGGACAATTTAGCTTTGTGCATAGGAACATTTTGTCTTTAATTAAACATGTATAAACATACATAAAATAATATTATGGTCAAAATATCAATACCAAACATATAATATATATGAACTTTCTCTGTACTGTTTGACATGATTCTTGCTTAGATGGTGTTAGATGTTAGTGGTGTTTGTGTCTGGACTGGACCTTTTAGGTACGAGTTCCTTTTTGTCTTGGCTGGTCAAAATTACCCTGTTCTGCATTCACATTCACTCTTCACGCAAAACAACATAAACCATATAGAAGAGTATGAAACAAGTGTTTCTCTCGTCACACAATATATATTGCCATATCACACAGCCTTACTTGCTTCAGAATTTGTCACTCTGGGCTGAACTTACAAAGGCCTTGGCTAAGACCATGAAGGATCAGTTCAATAGTCTGGATACAAAAATGTGATATTTGAGTGAAGAATGACAAGTGGAGGCATGGTCAGGTATTGGACGAGGCTAGAATATGAAGCACAACACAGTTGCTGCTGCTTCCCCCTGGACTTCTGACTGGTTAATGAAGCCTGATGAGATCAACAGTGAGACAGAAAGACAAAGAGATTCTACTGGACAATTATTAAAAGGTATTATTGGTCATGTGGCAGTGTCTTTCCTATTAACTAATCTGAACCCTGTATGACAGCACAGACTGTTTCCTTCTTTCCTGCCTGTATATTTTTTATGACATTCAAGTGCATTAATATAGAATGTGTGTCATAAGTCATAATGGGTGGAACAAAATAGAGTAAATGATCGCCATACTGGGTCAATCCAGGCCAGTTGGATTACTCAGTAACACGTTTGATTTTCATTGTCTTTTCTTCTGTGTGCTCCCATAAAACTGCTCTGCAGTGACAGCTCTATTCCTGTACATTCCTATCCGTCTATTCCTGTTCCCTGCAGCTCGATCACCCACTGACTATGATTTCTTTATCTGTCTTTTTCATACCCATGTCACTATAAGCCTCGGGATTAGACAACAATGAAGGAAGACTGAGAGGAAAGAATATAAAAGAAAGCTATTTTGCCTAAGGCACTTTAAATGGGTGTAAAACGGCTCTTTACAGCACACATGATCTAAATGATATGAATGGCTTTTAAGTTGTAGGGGGTGTGGCTCGACCTGTGACTGTGTTATATAAAACTGTCCTGGATGTTGGGGGTTTTTTCAAGGAGATGCTAAAGAAAGCTTCACTTTAGCAAGGAAATAAAATATATGTTTCCTACTGGATTCAAACAACCAACACATTTTAACTTCCCATGGGTAATTCAAATCAAATCGTAAAATACATGGAGACTCTGCATGTGTTCCTCATACTGCTTGTTTAAACTCCTTCTCATCCTCTCTGACACCTGCTACCAAGCAGTTTCTTTCCATCTTTGTGTCACATTGAAGTCTGTTAAACTCTTCCTCCCTTGCAGACATGCCCTCTTTGTCAGTCGTAATAAGAGAGGATAGGCTCAGGCTGAGGCCCATGTACAATCCACAAAAGTTGAGATGTCAAATGGCTTAGTAATAGAGCCCGTTTCCGCTGGCTGCACACCTATTACTTATTATTCAGCCAATAACAATGAAGTCAAACATGAATGTGACCGAGGGCGGCTGGCTACACTGAGAGCAGGTTGGGAGGGAGGAAGCGAGTCGCAGCATGAATTATGATTGGATCATTCAAAACAAGGTATTAATTCATTCTTTACTGCAACAAGACGAACATCTCCGCATTGTGGTTAACAGACATTACAGTATATTGTCGTTACAAGGGCAAAGGGGACTTTAACATGAGTAAAACAGACTCTGCTTTAGTGCAAGGGTATCTCCGGACCACATCTTAAGAGTCAGTGGTGCATTCTGGCTGATTTATTTCACTCTTTTAATTTCTATAGTCGGAGGCCAACAGGAGGTCAGAATCAATGCAGCCCAGTGAACTGCACTATCTACAATGATTCATTTAAATTGGTGCCAGCTTTTTGATGTTTAGTGGCATTTAACAGTGCAGTGGTCAGCATTCAGGGACTACAAATGCCAAGATTGAAATAAGTAGCCACCTCTAATATCTTGTGATGTTCAAGACACGGATCATAATCAAAAGAGCCTCAGTTTATTCATGGTACAGTCTCACATTTGCCTCCAGCCAAAGCTAAGTCAATGCTACAAGCAGACCTACAAGGTGTTAAAATCCGACAAGCGTGTTTGCAGCATCTTATCACTACAGGGAGAGGAAACTGCATCTAATGTGATTAAGCTAGCTCTCCTCTTAGAATGGTTCTCTCTTTGGTGATGGACTGTGTATTTGAGTTTGGCATCTGAATTAAGTTTCTGGCGCGGATACTGACGAAAACACTTCCAACAAAACACAAAAGTGATAAACACAAAGTAATTAAAACAGGATGAAAGTTAGAGAAGAAAGTATTATGTGGGTTTGATGATAAAGGAATATTGCGAGAAATATGCGTATGTGCCTTCTTCCTTAAATATAAAAAAAGGACTCAAATGTGAAGAAGAAAGAAACAGCTTATGTGATTAGATGATCCCTGGTTAATATGTTAGGTTTGTAACTTTTAACAGTCCACTGCCTGGTTCATTATTCACAAATTACAAACAGTTTATTTCTAAGTTAAGTGCAGTTGTGGAAATAAGAAACAAGTTGTCCATAACTAAAATATGAAAAGCACAGATCATTTTCTGCTAACTTCACTGGGTCTGAAAAACTGTCTCCTACCCAGAACGCAGTTCTTATCAGCAGACGGTGACAAGTGTGATAAGTTCATGACCCTGGCATATCCACAGTGTCACAGATTTGTCAATGTCAGTCCACCATTGTCTGAACCAGAGAGGAAATTAAGAATCGAGAGGATAATTGATTACAACAGAAAAAAGAGCAAAGAAGCAATGTAATGTGGGAAAAAAATAAAAATAAAATCACATTCTGTCCTAATTCTCACTACCTGATATCAGAATTTTATTATACTTCCAATGAAGACGGAAGGATGTTTAAGGCCAAACATTTAGAGAGTGTATCACCACATCACCCCGTCAGAATCTTTGATTGCATCAACAACAGGGTGTCCAGCTTTTGTCCCCTCAGTGAGGCTCAAGCTTTATACAAGCATTTCCAGTTTGTTATGATATTACACACTTTGGCAGAGTGAAAAGAGTTAAGACACACTACCAACGGTAGTGGGCTGCCACCCATAAAGGAAAAGTCAAAAACAAAGAAAGCAGTGGGTCGCACTGCTGGCCCAAAGGCAAAAACTACTTAATTAATAAAACATTTTAACTACAGGGTCTTTGTCAGGGCATAATTTACCCTGTAAAGTGACTCATACTTCTACAATGCAACCATTTGCATCCCACACATACTACATGGACATATTCCTGGCTTTACTTAGCATACATAAGCTTCTATTGAAATATTCCCATGGAACATACACACAGATACATTCACAAATTGAAACAAAGAAAGAAAATAAAATATGTACTTCAGAGCACATCCATATCGACTGCTCCTGCAGTCATGAAAAGCCTAAATGTCATTGCATCCTCTACTGATGTGCTCATCTTTCCTCCAGCAGCACAAACTCTAAGCCCTCCAAAAGCTATTTCCTCTGCTGGCCTTGAGTCTGGCTTGCAGCTTTGGAAAAAACAGTGCGGCTGCCCTGACATTCACCAGCTAGCTTGGGCCATATTAGGTGGAAGGAAGGAAACAGGCAGCTCTGACCATCTCTCACTCTGATTAATGCTTCAGAGAGTCTTTTGGATTTGGCATGTGGTGGCTGAACTGATGCCAGCCTGTCTAGTCCTGACATATTGGGCAGGCAGGCAGACATGCAGGGACATCAAACACAGCACACTGAAGAGAAGTCAGCTCTTGTCTCCATTTCAAACAGGGATAAAACAACAAGCTATGCTACCTTTCCTGACCCCACAACCCTTTACAAGAGTACGTGGTATTTGAGCGGCATTGGGCGTACACTGCAGTTTCGTATGTTTCTCATATATTTGTACATGTGCAAAAATGACACATTTGATTTTGTTTGAGGTAGGCTATCTTCAGGCCACCCACTCTGACCTCCTTTTCACACGCTAAAGGATAAAGCATTTGGCAGAGAGCAGAGATATCTGCTCACAATGATGACAGCGGAGGCCTAGCTATCAGCTTTCCCTCGTGAAGCACACAGAGCACGAGAGACCTTGATATCTCATATTGTACAGACATTAGGTCCTCTATTGTTTAGTCAACAGATCAATAGGAGCCGTGTTGAACTTGAGCCTTGTAGCACTCTGACTTCAAAACATCATCATCTATTCATGAGGCTGCTGGTGAACTGCAAAACTTCTTGGGCCTCTGGTAGGTGGCGTATTCAGG
The DNA here is from genome assembly GCF_004916995.1 of Morone saxatilis. Lineage (NCBI taxonomy): Eukaryota > Metazoa > Chordata > Actinopteri > Moronidae > Morone > Morone saxatilis. The sequence goes on from NW_023339873.1 coordinate 15,639,656, forward strand.
GGTTTTTGTTTTAATTACTTTTGTTAGCTACGTGCACAGAATACACATGCACACGATGGATGCAAAATATAAATCAGAGGTCATTTGCAACACCCAATAAGTTATGCCTACTACTAAGGATTTTGTATGGAAAATTTTATCGGCGATAAATGTATGACAGTTGAGGAAAGTGTGCAAGTGCTGAACATCATTTGCAAATCAAAGAAGCATTAACTGAGCATATGGGAAACAAAGCCTTAAGTGATAAAGAGCCATGACGTTATAGCAGCACTGACATGAGAAAAAGGTACCCATGCTGGCTGAGCCCGTCAGCTGCTATTCTTAATATCTGCGTCTGCACAGTTACATAAGGACATATTGGTTAAAAAAAGAAGTTGTGAATAAAAATGGACAGAGCTGTCTCAGTCAGATGAGAAAGAAAATTCTAGGAATGAGTCCTGCTGTAGGTAAAAGAGGAGGAGGAATGATGAGCACTTACAAGAGCAAGCATGGAAAAACATGCGCACACAGGATGAATAAAATACAAGTGTAAACATGGGCAGTGAAAGTAGATATGAACTATTCCAAAATGTGTTTTAATCACTGATTCAAGACAATTAGCAAGTGGTAAGAAACATAAGGAAGAGAGACACAGAAAGAAAGAGGCATAAGTGCTTTCTCTAGAAGACATTGTGAGGAGGGTTGGGGCTGGATGATCAGGCTAAGAGCTAACAGATGTGCTACAAATGTCTTGCATGTCAAGCTGCCACGCCATGGCTAGAACCAAACAGCACTGCACAGGTCTGGACAAAGGAACCAGAGAAAGGAGGAGGAGGAGGAGGAGGAGGAGGAAGAGGGTGTTTGAATAAAAAGCCAGAGACACTACAATATCAAGACTAACAGAGACTGACAGAAAGTAAGAGAAAACAGGAAGAAAGAGCAGCAATAAGCAACTCTATAAATAAAATGCATTTAAACAAAGCATTTCTACCTTTCTACTGGCTGTGGGAAAACCCAGTGACCTTCATCTCTCATCTTAACTCTAACATTCCTAGCTGAAGGATAGAAACCACCTGAAGTATTTATGTGTGCGTGTGTGTGTAAAATGTCCATGCTTCAAGCCAGGTTCTTTCAAATGGAAGATAATGGGACCCATAATGGCACCAACACTAAAACAGTCAATTACTCTACTGGCAGATTGAATGTAGATGTTTCAGGGAAAGACTACAAAGACCAAAGGGCATCAAACAAACTATTCCACAATTAAAACAAGCTTTGCCTAATTCATCTTCACATTCATCCAAACATTTTCTCAGAAGTGAAAAACACTCACAAAATGTTGTGGCCATGCAACTACACCAATTCACTGATCAAAACAATCCAAAACTTGATGGATGAGTTCAAGAGTGTGTCATTTTTATCGCCCTTCATTTGTAACTTCCAAATGATCGAGATACTTTAATTGTACTTGTTTAACATCTGTCTGTAAGCATGATGCCCTCGACTGTACTGAAGACTGCGCTGTGTCGAGCTTCTGCAAACCCACATCTCAGCAATTAAGCTGGTGAGAAAGATGTTATAACCAATGTATATACCAATAGGAAAGACTACAAAACTACAAACATACTAACCATCACATTTTTCCACCTGTGTGTACACAGATTTAGCTACAGGCAACCAACAACAACATGACAACAATCAATTGTCTGTGAACAAGAGATTCCAGTTTAGAAACAGCCAATTTTGTACGCTTGAAAATGCACAGCACAAAAGCCAACTGGGATGAAAGGATGGTGGAGAGGGGGGCAGTGTGGTATTTGGGTCAACACTGTTCATATTTCAGCCTTTAATTTGTTTACTCTCTGAAAAAACGCTTGCCAATATAACATGGTACTTTTGCACAGTGCTGTTTTGGCCCACTGCTCCAAGCTCTCTGTACTACCTTCTCTCCAAAAGCTTTTAAGTCTCCTAATGAGATTAATTAAGCCAGTCCAGAGTTTGTTTAATGAGGCCCCAGTGGCCTGAAGCACGGAAAGGACCAACACTGGGAAATAGAAGCTTCACTTCCCAAAATAAAAAAGGACCAAAAATTTAAAGGGGTTTTTAAAAAGAGGGTTTAAAAAGTTAACAATTGAGTAAAGTGGTGATAATCTACTTAGCTACAGGGCAGTGGGGACACTTTTGAAGAATGGCAATTCAGTCCTGCAACTTACTGGCGAGCAACTAAACTGACACCAGTATACATTTCAGTCTAAGTGCCCTTGATTGTCTCTCTGCCTCCTCTGAAAGAGGCCTAATGTAGCGGACTACACTCTTAACCACACAATTTTAACAACTTCTATATGGCTGATGGTTACATCTATGCGGTGGTCTTATGCAATTTCTGAACATGTAAAATTTTCACTGCTCTCAGATTGCCTTTCTCAACATTTGTTTTATTTATTTTGAGCACTACTTTAATAACTTTTCTGATGCTCAATACAGCAGGTCAGTTATCCATGAGATATCTTAAATATAGTGGAAATTGTAGAGAAAAGAAAGTCTTGAATGACTATTTGTCAACTTCTCATTCTCAATTTCTGGCTCATCTGTAAAAAAACAGTCATCTGCATCCAGATACTTTCTTGCATTGATGCATTTAATTCAAAATCAATTACTGATCTTTATTGATCTTTCTATATGTGATGTAATATACTGTAAACAGTGAGGCATCCACAGACTGAATCCACATCACACAATGTAGTCTTGGCTGTTCCTGACTCATGGCGAGCTACCGTCAGTGCTGTGATGCTGCTGGTAATTCACTTACACCATATCAAGTGGTTCCTAATGCACCAACAGTTTTACCTTTCACATCACAAATTTGATTCAGAAGTTATCCAGATGAAATTTATGTGTCAGGTAATACATCAGACGGGGCCCTTGGAGAGAGTTGGAGTGAAATAAACAGATCAAATGCCATTTGGTCAAAGCAGAGCCAATACTTCACCTCAGCCTAGATGCAGAGGCCTTTACAGTCAGTGGAAGCTAGATCCCTATTTCTCTGACTACACAGAATCACACCCCAGTCACATCAGACAGATAATCTGGCACTCTGTGTGGGAGGTTTTTAAAAAGGCACACACTAACTCCCCTGGATCAGCACCACACTCAGACAAATACAGTATCTAAGATAGAGGTAACCATGAGCTCAGACAGGGAGGGAGACCCTGGATATACAAAACACAAAGAGGGAAAACAGTTAGAAAGAGTAAACAAGGAAACGCTGAGAAACAAATCCCCGATAATATGTTTTCATATATAAATAATTCATTTAGTCTTACCTATTTGCCTCTCCAGGTCAGCTGCTTCATCAGGAGTAGCCCTGGGCAGCACCCCTGGGTCGCTGAAACTGGTTCTCAGGAGTGTCCCCAGTACAAACATAAACAGCACACCTCCTATGACTGGGATAACTGGGGTCAACTGCAGTGCCAGGAACGGACAACTGGTAGGACAGGAAGAGATGGGGAGAGAAAGAGAAGTAAGCAAATTGTAAACAAGGGACACAGGATCCAGTCTGACTAGTAATGCTGTTGGCCTGAGGGGCAGGTAGGTGTCTGTCTAACAAACTACAACAGGAGGAAATGGTAATACCTGTGACTTGTTGGTTAATGACCAGTAAGTGGATATAACCCCTTAACAGAAAGGCACACATGTAAGGGTCAGTCCTCTGTGTTGTAATCTGTTCTACTGAGACAGTTTAGTATAATCCCATTAAACGTCCAACAGGTGGTTATTACAGTAATCACATTCAGTCCCACAGGGGTGGGGCACAGGCTGCCGCATCCCAATTCATTTGTTAGTGTCTGGTCTATTGGATTGGGTTTAAGGTCAGCAAAGAGGTGCCACTCCAGACAAGGGAAATTAAATGAACATGTCGTAACCGTATGTTTTGAGGGATGCTGTAGAGGAATGCAAACTAGTACTGCGAGTTGAGCTGGGATTCACAATAATATTAGTGTTTAAATCTGAATACTTTACACTGGACCATCCTCAAAATGTCTTAGTGTAGGAACAGGTCATTAGTTTTTCTATGAGCTCCATTACTGAGAAAGCAGTATTTGTTGCAATGTGTCAGTGTATACTGAATCAACAAAAAGCTGGTTGGGAGAATAGGTATGACAGGCATTTACTAAGTACATTTACATTCCAGTTATTTCAGGACCAATGCAGAGAAACAGTGACTTTAGATCATAAATAAACTGAAGCTGCTTAAAGAGACACTGATGGCGACAGTATAGAGACAGTGGTCAACCACAGTGGTTACACTGTTGAACCACATTGTTTTTCCAAATGCATTTTTGCTGCAACAAAAACACCAACCCATAAAGCCCTTCTTTAGATTTATCATAGCAGCATGTTTGTGTTTTTTTTTTTTTTTTTTTTCTAATAACATCTCACCAGCCTTCAGATGGCAACACCTTGGGAGGGCAGTTACATCCGCCAATCCATGCCAACAACAGTTATTCTCGTTAACCAAGCCAAACTATATTTAGGCTTGCCATGTTGGGCTCCATCAATGATAGTGGGTGGGGAGGATGTAAATATGGACTATGGATTCACTTAAATGTTCTGAGCTGTGCTAATTGGGGTCCTAGCATCACCTGCACACACTGCCTGCTTTCACCTGAACAGCTGGAGATGAATGCCCTTCAGACAAAAGGTCAGCCAACATGACGTCCTAGCAAACAACACAAAAATGTACAAATGTGACGGTACACTTGCATGTTGTCCTTAAGCTGAGTAAGTCAGTTCACTATATTTTTTTATTTAAAAAAAGAAAAAAAGACCAAATCTACATCAGGTGCATACAATACTCGCGCTGTTTTGAAGAACACTTAAGATATGGCAAATACACTTTCTACAATTCATCCTATTACCCCATCTGAGTGGACGCCGGCCAGTCCTGCTGTTTCTCTACATCTGGAGTGAGACTGAACTAAGCAAAAAACACTGGGTTGTCTGGGACATCAGCAGGGGGCTGCAGGCAGGACAACACTGTGCAGCATAAACATTTCTCCTGTTAGAAACTTGCCTGGAGTTCCCAAGGTCATTGTACTGGACACTGACTGTGTCAACCTACAATATACACAACTTATGTCAGACACTTGCTAACAGGGCATTCATTTTACAGCCATCAGTGCTTTGTCATTCTTCCACAGCTTTAGTCTTCTGAACTGGGCTGGGTGGACACACATCATCCTTCCCATCTTTGGCTGAGGCAATGCTGCAGACTAACTTTCTGCTTATTATCTTCCAAATCAGTCTGTCATTGTTTAAACAAAAAGCAACTCTGTTGTTCCTGCCCATCAAACACTTTGTCTGCAAACATTGTAAGCACCAGTAGCACATACTCAGTTGAACTATTCCACATTCATACCACACTGCAGACGTAGGAAACTTTACTAGATACCATTCATCTAGACAACAGAAGTGTACATTACATTGCACAATTATTAGCTTGCAATTACATTAACCCACGTCCAGTATACATGTAGCTGTGAATACTGTCAACATTTGCCATTGAGATATACCTTGCGAAGAGCTGGTAAAAACAAAATGAATGCAAAATGCATCTATATGTTTTACATAAAGACAAGTTTGATTCAGCTGTTGGAAAGGAAATAAATAAAAGAATGGCAGCGGATTTCTGACCATTTAGGCAGTGCTGAGAGGAAAACATATGATCGATCAAAAAACAATGACTTGTCTGCTGATGGCTAGCTTTTCACAGTGGAGCACTAATATTGTGTTATTGTGCTAGGCTAGTTCTGTTTCACAACAGACACTCTACAGAGAGTTTGTTTTGTTTCTGCTTGAAATGATCCCAAACTTTAGACACTTGCTTTTGTCTTTTCTCTGGCCTGCCTATTCTCTCTTAGCCCCTCGCTATTTTGTCTCTCGTGTGTGACAGTAATACTTATCCATGCAAAACACAGTGCGCTGTATGACTGGATATAGTCATAGATTAAACACAGAAATTGCTTGCTTGATTTCTAGTAACTGAGTTACTCAAGTAACTGTTTCAGCCCTACACATGGGTAATTTATTAAAATATTTTAGAACAAGTTATGGTAAAAACAACACAATCAAACTTGGCTGCCACAAGTCAGTCCCCCAAAAATGCTGTCTGCTGGGAGAAGACATGCCTGTCTAATTGTTGCTAACAACCACTGTGTTCAAGTCTGGTATTTGAGAGCACTGTGAGGGTATAGTCAAGAGCTTTGCCACAGGAAATCATGACATTTCAATGTCTCATGTCATTACTCAACATCTTTTCATCTACCCATTCAGTCTGTCCTCTATTTTGTCTAAATGGTCACACATCACATAATGAATCCTCCAATTAGGGGCGCTAATGGGAAATCACTGCAGGTGTAAAAAAGCTTAGCAGACCTTGAGTGAGGGTGCTACATCTGTAACAATTAACCCAGCCAAGATTTGAATGGTTTTGAAGTAATCAATAAAAAGTCAAGCTCCCCACTGAAATGTCAAATATTCACAAAGGTCATTTAGAGCTACAAATTTACAGAATCCTTTGAACGCACTGCATGTCCTCTCTTTCTATAGGGAAAGCTGTTGTGCAGGTTTGTGCTTTCTTCAATAAAAGCATTATTATATTTCAAACCTTGTCATGTGGCTAGAAGTGATGGAGATGGCTGAGAGTACAGCACAAACTGCTGCCTCAGAAGCTGTGTCTCAATGTGTCCGACATCAGGAACATAATGAAAAGGCAGTCATGTGTGATAGAAAGTGACAGGCCGGTAGAAGCGGACAGAGATTAAACACTGAAGCCATTAGAGAGGGAGGAGAGATGCGACATCAAGCCCGCCTCTCCGACATGGATCAATAGAGATATGTGGACGAGCTGCAGGTAGGCAACATCTTGCCTGGTTTAAGATCCCACTAAAGACGTTGTCCCCAAAATCAATTTTTATCAGTGACTGACCATGAGTGGTGAAGACAATGAGCAATTTGAACAATTGTCTTTTCTGTTAAGGACTGTAAGGAGTGGATATCGACAGGAACTGGGCGTTTCCAAAGTTACATCCTAATTCACCTTTTATTTAATACCAAATCTTATATTTAACTGGGACTTTAGGGGCTTTGTTGCCATGGAGACGGACAGTATCCAATGTCAGACATGGTAAATTTTGAAAGGGAATGTGGTTACCCTGGAAACAGCCACATAAGTGAGCTGAAGCCTCCAAGGAAGAAGAAAAAAAAAAGAAACAAAAGACATTCAACAAGACAGAGACAGCATGAGGACATTCATTACAATACTTTTAAATGTCTCAACAAACCATTTGATTGATGAGGACGAGCGGATTGTTGGATTTGATCCAGAAATAGTGCCAAGACAGATGTCGTCACTGGGTGCTGACCACAGAAGATATCTGAGTTGAGGACTAAGGTGGGGGACGCCTTTATGCTGTATTTGGTCTTAGCATAGTTCTACATTTCTTAGTTTTCAATTTCCAGGACTGCTGTGAATGAGTGTGTAGGCTGGGACATGGGACTGGAAGTACTCTACACTCAATACATACATTAAGCCTGAACACACTTATATGGCAAACAGAATTAGAGGTCAACCCTGCTAACAATAATTTATTTTCATTCTTGCACATTCAAAACTGACAGGAAAAAAGCCTAAAACAACAAATCTCTGACTGCATGAGTCGGACTAATACTCAATTAAGAAAAAAAGCCAGACATTTAAGATCTTTGGATAGCACACCGTACCCTAAACAACAATGTACAGATTACAATACAGAGATCTCTAAACAGGCAGATCATTGTTACTGTGGGATCATTCAGAATAGAAAATATCAAAAATAAACACATCTTGATTGTCTCAACTGTTGTCATTGAGTCCCTGGAGGCTAACACATTCATGTTATTTAATTGAAGCTGCGGTTGTGTGTGCTATAGCTGGTTTGGAAAAAAACAAGGTCTGTGATGACGGCTCTTTGACAGCTTGTACTGATAATTAATCATCAAAGGTAGGTACCCATTTACAAACTGTACAGTGTGACTGTCAAAGTCTGTGTGAATTATTGACTGCTGCAGGCAGTGCAATAAAAATATGATAGATAATTCATAGGGCAAATACCATAATGATATATAGTTAACACATCTGCAAGAGATATTAGTGCAGAGCAAAGAGCAGCAATGACCAATGCCTTTAATCAGAGGGTGGTACAATCCTTCAGATAGCAATAAGCAGCAGTATGACACATTGTTGACTTAAAGAAAATCTAATGTTTGCTTTGTATTTAAATAAGGAATGATTGTTGCTTCATTCTTGTATTCAACTGGAGTGACTCACATCTCAACATGGTGCTGACACACATGAGCCCAGTGCACAGAAAAGTTAGCAGATCAGACTCTGTTATAGATTATTGGTTTGGTTTTGAATCCCATGGCCAAAATAAAGTATTTAAGAGATGTAGGCTGGCAAAATCTCAACCAGAAGCTGTTTAAACAGATTGTCTTTTTCAGGGCAATCACAGAGATCACGATTCACAGGTACCTGTGGTGTTTTCATTCCATATTTATTCCTCCTTATGCATTATATTTTGAGAAGGTAAATAATAGACTTTCTTTAATAATTAAATCGCCTTGTTTTACAAGTATATTATTGCTTCCAAAAATGCCTTTTAAAAATAGTTTGCAGCAACTGCCTGTTGGAGAAGTCATTAGGTCTTCAGGCCTTTCTCAGTTCAGTCTTAGACAGATTCAAATATCACTCATGATGACAGTAGATAGCTTTCCCTTGGTCCCTTTTTATAAACTCAAGTTTTTACACTTCTAGTGTACTTTACTTTTTGGTATGTTGTATGTTCCTGTTTGTGTGTTTGTGTCATCCGTTACTAAGCCTCAGCAGTGTTTCCTGAAATATGATAGCTGGGTGTCAATACAGGGTAATGCTCTATACATGAACAGGAAAGGTGTGCATCGAAGTGTCCTAAACCTGTCTCTCTCACACGAACAAGAGTTTATGTTCCATGTCGTCATCATTATATTTACACAACAAGTAGGCTATTTTCCTAGGACTTGTCTCCACATTTACTGTTGTTAAGTTGATGTGGCTAAGCTTTGACCAAATCTACCAAATAAAAAAGAAAATGCTTGATGCTAATTTAAACTAACATATCCACTGAAAATTAAGAAACAAGTTACCCAGCTTCAACTTAAAACAAGTGAATACATGCACAATCTAATAAAAAAAATACATATGAACTTTACTCTCTTTGCCCAAGACAACCAGACATAAAACACACTTGAAACTTTGCCATTTTAGTAAACCTAAAGGTCGCAGAGGCAGTTTAGAGATTCTAGTTCAGACTCAGGTTACATACCTCTCAGCCAAAGCCAACTTAAACGCTTCACTTTGAGCAGGAAGCGTTTCAATTCTCAAAAAGGAAATGGAGGGGGCAAAGTAAATGCTCAGTATTGGAACAATAAAAAAACCAGAGTGAACATCTTAAAATGTTCGAAATCACCAGCCACTCAATAAAACAAAAATCATTATTTTGTGCCAGCAATCTACGAGCCACTTTCATGTTTCAGCAGCATTTGTCTGGTGGCTGATGTGGATTTCCCACCCACACAACCAGGTCTCTTATATTCGGGTCTCTTGCTTTAGACTCACTAAACAAGCACAGGAAGGAAAGGAGTCCTGTCAAAATAGAATTAGATTTTAATACAAAAATTACATTATCTACTCCTTATGTCTACTATTACGTGCTTATGTATGACATATGTTTCATTTTTGTCTGCTATTATATGCTCACTAGCAAAAATCATGGCAATCAGACAAAAGAATATCATTTGAAATGACCAAAAATACTGCTAGTACTGTCACCCTGCTAAATTCTGCTATTATAGTTCTTTTTCAGCAAATGTCCTCTGTGATAGTGGGGACACACCCATTATTTCCACAAAATACCAAAGGTAATCTTTCTACCTCAATAGGGTATCCCGAGGTTTCCCTACTCATTTGCCTCCCAAAGGGTGTGCTAATCTCAACAATAATCCAATCCAGATTAGCGTTATCACATTTCCCTCTAAATCCTCTTATGATGCCGACCAGTTTTTCAAAACTCAGCTGGGAGTTAAGCTTTGGGGACTTTCATCTCCGCTTGATGCAACCATGTGAAGCTCTCTTCACACAGCACTGTTCACTGGCTGTCCTTTCAGTGCCACCTGAGATAAACTGCACCCTCGTTTGCTTTCTTCTGCAGCCATACAGCTTTGAAGGCAATCGATATCCTAAAAGTCTGTCAAACCTAGATTATCCATCCCCCAACACACACAGCATCTGGGCTTGCTTGCCTGTGCCCCCCCTCACCCCTCACTTGCTTGAGAAGAGATATAGTTTACCCAGAGATAGTGATGCAGTACCAAATGCATGAATGTGTTTAAAATGGGCTTAACGTTGTGTTAAAAATGCATTTGCAGCACAAGGCTTTATGGCCTCTCACTCTAAAGTCTCATTACTCATCTGGGCTACATGGATACAAGGCTTTGTCCGCTTTGCCTTTTATTACATTGCTTTTGATGGCAGGCAAGGGCAGAACATGAACCCCCTCGTAGCTGTAGGCCAAGTCATTTGTCAATGAAACAACTGAACATGACATGCTTTTGCAAATGGTTACATTTTTGCCCAGACTACTTCATGGGACCACGATTTCCTGCCACCTGCAGCCTCAGAGGACTGCAGTGGTCATGTATGCATTTGAGAACCCCTCAAATCCAAAACATGTGCCATGCACTCAATTATGCCTGGCACAGGGAGCGGATGTGTTAGCACAGGAAAGCTGTGTGACAAACAGAGGGTGCTGGGTCGTTTGAAGGCTTGGAGCTTGTCAGGAAGAGGAATCATAGCACAAAAAGCAAATAGCTGGACATGATCCCTGGTTTCAGTGAGCCTTGTGACAGATCTGCCTCTTGATTCTACAACAAAGCAGACAGATCTCTGACAGAATGTCCTGCAAGGAATTAAAGTCACATCCAAAAACATATTCACTTTTAAAACGACCCAGATCGGGCTAGCTGATATTTATACATGATTAAACAGTCAAGTATGACAACTGGTCTATTGTCCTCATTTAAAAAAGGAGTATATTGTAGCTTTTTATGCTCTTATGTTGTGCTCAAGTGTCAAAAACCTCTTTCTATTCAATTAAGTGTAAGCCAGTGAGTTTAAATCAGTAACAGCACACTAATCTAAATTCTTGTTTGGCAACTGGGCTTGAGAGGAATGCTTTTCTTGTCTTGGGAAATCATGTCTAACATGGGCATGACTGTTCAAATGATGAAGACAAAAACTCTTTCACAATAGTTGGCCTTATGACACTGAAACGCTGACTTATTATTTCGCCCCAGCTTGCAGCAAACACATTTATTCTTCTTCTGGAGAGTTGTGCAGAACTAACATCGTACAGGAAACAAAGAGTCACCATTTCATTTCATTTCATTCAATTTGTTACAACAGGACAGCCAAAAAGATGGCATGCTTGCGGAGGGGTCTTGAGAGCTATTGTATGTGTGCTCTGAGTGAAGCTTCAATACAATTCCAGGTTCATTCCTGAAATAGGGGAAGAAACAACCGAACACCACTTCTAAAGAACTTGACCTCAGCTGCCTGTCTGTGTTCTCAATATGACATTTTATTAAGCCTGTGGACAAACATGATTATGGCCTTGTGAAGTGGTGTTGTTCCATTACAATATCTGAGCAGGTTTAAAAGCATCTGAGCTATCAGGATTATCTGCTGCTGAAAAGGGAGGAGACCTAAAAAGTATCTGAAGATTATTTAAGACTAGACGGCAGCTTGTGGACTGATTGACATGACAATTGTTGAACCAGCGTAAATATTCATGTACATAAAGATGAGAAGACACACACTGCTGTGTTGATTAAAAAGAGCTGGTGAAATTAAGACCTGTGATTGTTAATGTCTATAAACAGACCATAGTGAGTCACTGGACTGAATATGACTTGTTACTTTTAGTGTTGGTCACTTTCTTTTAGATATTTCCCAGTTTGTCTCTGCTGTAAGTCTGACATTAGGAGGACACTTGTACCTTTTTCGCCCTGCCTACACATTTAAAAAAATCCTTTCTACCAACACAGAATTGTTTTTTGTATATTTTTACATTATTCTTTGTGAAATCAGTTTCTACCATTTCAGGTGCAAACATAAATAAAACTATAAGGGCTATTATTAAGGTTGCTCTGGTTGATCGGTCTAGTTGACTGGCCATCTTTAGAAACGCCAATCAGCTGACATTTATTTTATTCCACAGAAAGGTTATTCAGTAGTCTGTATATGGAGAAAGGAGCAGAGAGAGACGGGGTAAGCCGGTGTGTGTGAGACAGGTGTAGGTGTGTGCGTAAACTATAACTATCTAAATAGACCCAGTGATCGGTTGATACTGCTGCCCTGATCGGAGCACCTTTAGCTATTATGCTTTATTCATAACCATGCTTTACCTCATCGGTCTTATTTCACAGCAAAGATAAATCACTATCAAAGACTGCTGAGATTTAGTGTTTAGTCGGTCTTAATGACATATTTAGAAAAGGTTTATGAAGGGAAAATCATGACTAGTGATTCCTGCAGATTGGGATTAGGCAGAGGCACAATGGGTGTGAGCCACAACCTAACTACTCGATACACTTCATCATAAAAGAGGCTCCACTTGTTAAACAACTACAAACTAGTTATCAAAACATGTAACACACCGTTTACATTTTAAGTGGATCATCAGGTTTTCTAGAGATTTCTATGAATCAAAACAGATTTTCTACCAATGAATTTCTCTGACAGCCAAAAACCAGGTTAGACAACTTCCCATATGTCAGTTTTGTCGTAGATTTTTTGGACAAAAAGGCTGACTTTGCAGTGGTTTTTCAAAACTGCTTCACTTTTTTTGTTATTTTGCAATGAACTGTTGTAATATTTAAAAACTGTAAATGTGGTTCATTCCTGTTGTAGTCTGTGCAGAGCACAACAGGAATGCTGAATTAAGCCTGTCAAGCAGCAAACACTTCCAGGCAGTGTAATGCTCGAAACAAGCACCATTAATAAAATGGCTACAGTCTTTACTGAAGGACATAAATTAGATGAGACTAAACGTGCAGGGCACTTAAATCAAATCCTAACCCACTCTTATATCACTCAAACAAGCTGCAGCCTATGGCTAAATCAAGTAGATGTGCTGATCTCCCGACATAAGACTTGAGTTTTAATGTTTTTTAGAAGAACATAAATGTCTCTACATCATAAAAAGTGTTCAAATTCATCACCGTAAAACAACAATATTGCAGTTCAGTTTTGCAAGAAAGGAAGTTTGGGGGAAGTCAAACATCCAACATGACATCGAGGTAACAATTACCCTTTACAGTACAGCTCCTGTTGTATGGAAAACATTCAACAGTTCACAGTTGCTTAGAGTACACAGAGCCCAGTTAAGACAAATATATGTAAATTAGACATAAACACAAGCCACTGCTGGAACCAAACATGCAGTGACGCACAGATACTGCTATGCCACCTGTATGTACTGTGAGTTAATATAATAATAAAATTCTTATCTCAATGAATCGATATTACTAAATCATACATGTCTAGTGGAGCTAGTAGGCTCTAGGGTTTGGCTTAAGGCCTCGATTACACCGCACAGCAATTTATAATACTGTGGGAAAAGTTGAGCTAGGTTATACTTTTCTGCCGGACGACCCCCTGAGTTGTCATGTCAGTCTGAATCCTCACATTTCAGAGGCGGTTTGGCTTCTTTGCGTAAAAAAGGAAACAAATTGAAACACCCACTAATTTTCTGTTCAATCAAGGGGCGGCTGTGGCTCAGAAGGTAGAGCGAGCATTAACAGCAGGGTTGGCAGCCAGACCCCCAGATCCTCCTGTCAACATATCACAGTGTGCTTGGGCAAGACGCGGAGCCTCAAATTGCTCCTGATGGTGAGGCCAGCACCTACCAGCCATCAGTGTGTCTGTGTGTGTG
>NW_023339873.1:15653784-15654476 GCF_004916995.1 Morone saxatilis
CCATCAGACATGTAGCCACTCTTCACTGCTTCAGTGTCACAGCCCAGTCCTGGCTGACTGCTGACTGCTGCGTTATATCTTATGATTTTATCCACCTGAAATACTGTTAAATGCAAATACGTGTTTCTCTCTGTCCAAAACTGCTTCAAACATCTGCCTGAGTGAACTTTTATGAGGCATAAGGGAGAGAAGGCAACATGTGCAACAACAGCACACATGGACGTCTGGGGGAGCCAGCAACAGAATAATAAACAAACCAAAGTCTGCCGGTCACTAACAGGGTTTATTGTGCATGGCTGAGCCCCTCAGACGGACAAAGAAAACAAGCAAAAAGAAATATGGAGATGCAGAAAGATCTCTGGGTGAGCGTTCTGTGCGTGTCTCCAGCCCCAAACACTCGCCATCTGTTGACTCTTTCTGGACTCCGCGAATCAGACCGTCAACTTTGAATAGATGTGGACCAGGTGTCATCATACAGGAGGCAGTTCAAAAGACAGAGGGAGCTCCTATACGCTGAATTAGGAGCATCACTCCACTATTGCTGGCAACTGGCGAGCGGGGTTAGAAAAACACACCTAATCGAAACGCATTACAGTTAATGACAACAGAAGGCAGTGTGCAGGTCTGCTGACTATCGCCCTGTCCGATAAATGTCTCCTTTCAGCTGAGGGGAGTGGGGCTGGTGGGGGGGG
>NW_023339873.1:15654576-15655198 GCF_004916995.1 Morone saxatilis
GGGGGGGGGGGGGGGGGGGGGGGGAGAGACAGAGAGAGAGAGGAGAACCAGGAGGACTCGGTCAGCCTGGGGGCGTGGGCAGTTGAACAGGGACGACAGCGCTAAGCTGAAAAGTGGCTTTGTGGTTGCATAGTGTTCCTGAAAAACGTCCCCTGTAGTCACAACAAACAGAGGACAGTACACTGGGCCCGGCTCCATTGACTGGCCACCGTGTAGGAAATGAAGCTATCTGAGGGGGGAGAGGTATCGTCAGGAAGCATCTGGCATCCTCCATGTGGGTGCTGAGGAACATCCAGGTTCAAATGGACACTGCAGTACATATTCCCTCCCGCCTGAGTCATTTTATAAACTGCTCCATAGTAAAGAGGGTTGGAGGTTTTAGCCCTCTCTCTAGCAGTCTGCCCTTTGGTCATGGGTTATATCTGTATCTCTGCTGAGGTGACAATGCATTGAAGGATGGAGTGGTCCAGAGGTCACTGCTGATAGATGTGTAGCATTGTGCCTGGGACTTTACACGAAAAGAAAAAACTGCCAATGAATTGGAACAGGGCATAACTGTGTGTCGATGCATTGTATTTATGAAATGGATGATCTTGAAACAACTCTTTAGCCTAATATTAGA
>NW_023339873.1:15655222-15676113 GCF_004916995.1 Morone saxatilis
CCCAAAGTGACAAATGTCTTGTTTAGTGAGATATTGAATTTACAAGGATATAAAACAGACAAATCCTCAAAACGGAGAAGTTCAAACAGGATAATGTTTCTATTATAAAAATGTTCTGTCAACAAATCTATTAATCGCCTCATTGTTTTAGCGCTACCAAACATACCGCTAAAAACTAAAATGACATCATAGTAAGTCCTTTCAAAATCTCCTAAATCATGTGAGGACACAACAGTAACAATGCTGTTTGTTATCGTGGTTGTGTGCTATACTATTCACTGTCTTTTGATTTACTCCTAGATCATTAAGCACAGACTATCTTTACAGTCCAGATACTGAACAGCAGCCATCAACCACAGCACATATTTTGCCTATTAAGCTTTCTCTGGCTCTGAAGCACTTTAGCCTGATAAAGACTGTCCCAATGAGCAACAAATCTCATGATGGAGCAGGATTTTTATCTCGTATAGATGGGTTTTCTGAGATGATAGATGACAAGGTGATTACTCTGGAATAATAAGGACAGACACTATCTCTCGTGGTACGCTCCAGTACTCAGGTCTGTGTGTGTCTACATGCCGTACCATGCACTTCAGTCACAGTGGGCAACTGAGGACATCTGGGACGAGGTGATGATGAAGGCCTGGATGAGTACAGTGTGTCTGTTGATTACAGGTTGCTGTACCAGTGAGAGAAAGACAGAGGGCTCCTTTGAGGATCACGTGATTAAGGGGGCGCAAGTGACACTGTAGTCACTCCATGTGTCAGGGGGGACGTGTCACAAAGATGTCAGGGAAATTGATCCTGAAGACAAAATGCTGAACTGAGGTATTGTTAGAGATCTGGATTATAACCCTTTACTCAGTTATGCTCAATATGAAGGTCAAATTACCACACAATACACAACTAGTCAGGATTCAATATCACGTTCAAGGACACTTGGAGAACGTCTGCCAACAGTAGTTTGAATGAGGATGCTCTTAGACACTAAGACCAGCATACCAAATCCACAATGGTACATGTGGATCACGTGCTGCCTGCCCCCCTTTTTAAGATGCATACACCAGAAGGGCACATATGAGGCATAAACAAATTGAGAGGAAATCCACACCCTTTGACCGCAACCACAGAGCACTTTCAATCAGCAACAGCTCCTGTTAAAACGCTGCTGCCACTGCTAAATAAATGCCATTAGTATATCTTCTATATTACCTAAAACAGAGAAGAGAATCCCCAACCAGTTCGTACTGACATCTCCCTGAGCCCGAGGAGATCATAGGGAATAAACCCAGTGATGCCAGTGACATAACTGACCTATATCTAAAACTTTTTCTCTGGCAGCTGAGCCTGTGAAATGAAATCCCTAATCCACAATGTCAACGTGCACAAGTAAATAGCAGAGGAGAGCAGGAAGAGGCTGAGCACACTTTGAACAATACTTACTCAAAGGTGAAGAAAAGTCCACAAGTCACTAGAATGAGGACAAGGGTGAGGTAGAAAACCCCTGTCTGCTTGGCCATCATAATCCTCCCATCGCAGTAAAATTTATTCCGACCTGGGAAGGACTCCCACTTCCTCTTCTTTGGGGTCCTTTTCTTGTAAGGAGTCTCCATTGGTGTGGAGCTGCGAGTGCTTATCTGGCTGTACTCGCACTCTCTCATGGACTCAGATACCCCGAGATGCATCGACGGCTGATTAAAAGCCCCACAGCTGAATAAATCCCGGGGCAGATGTGCCTCTGTGAAGAGAATAAACCAGTTCAAGGTCAAAACTTTTCATGCCTGGGGTGTAGTGTAGGTGGGAATAAAAAAAAAAAAGTTTGTGAAAAGTGCAAGACACACTTCCTGTTATTAATAATACCAAGCTAACGTACACACCACCTCCATGTAGCTTTCTCAAAACCCACCCAGACTCCCGGTGAATCCCGGAAAGCTACAAATAAAGTCAATACAGCGGCTTTTAACTAACCCAACGTTAGCTAACTTAGCAAATAACTTCACCGGCTGCTCACACATACCGCAGCTTCACGGTAACAGCGCCTTTGTTAGCAAGCAACCTGGTTAGCATTTTATAGCAACTGAATCTAAAAGTGCCGCTGAAGCTAACGCGGCTAGCAAGTTGATGGGCTGACTGTAAGTTAATGTTAGCACGTCTGTCAACTTGTGTTAATTAGCAGCGCTAGACGCTCACTTCACCCACAGGACTAAACACACGCGTTTGACTTGGCTGTTTTACTTTGAGCTCTCAACGCTGAAGAGGAGCTAAAATGAAGGGCTTTCTCTCTTTTTTGTGTTGTTTTTTTGAGTGTGCTGTCAGCCACATAACATCAGACACAGCACGGCTTCACATCCCGGCTGTGTGTCTGTGCTCTGCCCGTTGGACGACCGTTGAAGCGACAGTTGAAGCGCTGCCTTACCGAAGCAAAGTGACGCTGGTCGTCGTGTTGGGGTGTTGTCACGTTAGCTACTCCTTTCGTTATCCAGGTTTGTTACGAGCCGACGACAAAGCGAAGAACACCATTTTTAGAAGTTTACGGGTGAGGAAAAAAAAAAAAAAAAGAGTTGGAAATTGGCACAAGGCAGAACTTCGTTTTTTTTTTTTTTTATTAAAAAAAAATAAATGGGGAATCCAGAGAAAAGACGGGGTGCTCTCAGACGAGCTCCAGCATCCTGACTGGCCGTCGCTTTCAGACAGACACTACGAGTCTTTGCGCACAACGCGAACCGAGCAGGACCTTCACTGCCATATGCCCAAGTGTTTCACAGCGACAATCGGCCAGTAATCATCGGAGATCTCCACCGGTTCAGCCGCGTTTTCGGTTAAAAAAAAAAAAAAAGTTGCAGCATTGGGGGGGGAGCCCAAGAAAAGCGTGCAGGCAGGTACTGGCAACCCTCCGTTCACACTGTGTCCCTCTCCACACAGTGCTGCCTCCCTCGCAAACAACAAACATCAACATGAGAGCAGAGCCTCCCAGCCTGCTCCTCCCCCTCCAACCGGGGCTGAAGTCACTACTGAGGAGGTGCAAAGGGAGGACGGGCTGCTAAAGGGGTTCCCAAACGGTGGTCTAGGGACTTCCAGGCGTCCGAGCAGGGGCGTGTCCTGAGAGGGGCCTGGGGGGGTAAACACTGGGGTTTACTGTAATCACAGCACCAACATCAGGTGATGCCCTCCTGCAGGTTAGGGGAGCTTTTATTAATGCTTTTGGTTTGTTTCAAAAAGGCCAAACTAATGCCTGCTAACTGATACAATAGAAATGGGAATAAATTAAACAACTAGAGGGGAGGGATAAGACTGCTAATGTTACTTATTTTTCCTACTGTTAACACATTCCATGGAAAGACCAAAACCAACAAGGATTTGACCCCCCCTAACTAATACTGGCAGTGTATTCAAAGCCTGATAAAGCCTCTGGCGCCATAGAGCTCTATTATTGTTAAATGAAAACAGTATTAAAACAGATCAATGAGCCGCACGTTTGCACCAGATGTTCCTTTATTACCATAAATATGGTAATAAATTATTTATTTTTTGATTATTTTGAGTCCATCCCCAAACACTGGTACAATATATATACACTAGCACACCAAATAATCCCCAACAAACACACTATTTAATCCTTTTTGTTGTTTTAATTGTTATTATTATTGAGAGTTGACTAGAATAGAGGGATGCAAACTGGGGACACCATGGTCCATGGTCAGCACCCCGATCCCGAGGACTCACGGGCCCCTTTCCTAGTTACGCTTTGGTAAAAAACTAAGCTATCTTAGAAAATTATAAATACATTTATATATTCAGGATCTGTTTTACAAAGATTTACATCTTCAATAGGAACAAATGGAAATGGGCCTAAGAACCATATATGATTAGAAAGTCTTTAGATGGTTGCCCTGGTGGCCAACTGCAGTAGTGCAGCAACAAATCCTGTGCACACTACTATTAAAACTGTCTGTAAAACTGTTACAGGGACACCTCAAACTGCAGACAAGGTTACTTACTATACTTTGTATTAGTACTTTCTGAACCGTACAGATTTAATGATTATAAAACCTTCCCAGAGCCAAGAAAACCACTTTTATCCCAGTGTGACATAGTGTTAGTTAAAGGTCTATGGAAGAAGTGGGCACGGCCAGAGAGAGAGAGACACTAATGCACATGTGCAGTGAGTGAAGCAGAAAAGCTGTTTGTGTGTGCAGCTTCCACTGGAATGAATGGATGCCATCTTGAAGTACGGTACCTAGTTCTTTTGAACATGAGAGATTGGTCATGTTAATACGAGTACGAGTCAAGACAGTGTCTGTATACTTTAATCCTGTACTATTTCATGAGTAGAAATGAGTACAGCTGGAGATTAATGATGCCCCTTTATTTCCCTGTTCTGACCTGCAGACATTCTTTTCCCTGGAAGCCTCATCAGGAAGCATGGAGTTATTGAATGAATCAACATGAGGAAGGTCATAAAACCAAACAAAACAAACATTTTCATTGACACTGAATCATTAAATAAATGTTGGCAGTATCAGTTATATTAACTTTGTTTCTGTTGACAATAGACGTGCAGTGATGTCGCCACACAGCTCGTGCCAAGTACAGTTCACTGATGATGCAATTTCCTGTTCAGCCGGCATTAGTACAGATTATTGCATCATCGGCCCACAGTTCCTCTGTCATCTGTCCTCCTCTAAACACCTACACACGCACACACACACACGCACACACACCTCCTCATCCTCAGCTCTGAAGTCACCCAGGCGGTTCTGCTCGTTCACTCCCACAGCCGTACAATTATCCACTTTCTCTAAGAAGCCTGGCTGCATTTCATGTAATGTGAGAGGACTTAATTGTTCGGAATCAAACATCACGCAGAGAGGAGAACATTTATTCTCACTGCACTTTCATGTCCTGCCAATGCATTTGTTGTATGAAAGCAGGATTCTGAAATCACTGAGCTTTGTTTGTCAGATTGAAAATGAAACATCACCCATCTGACACACACACACACACACACACACACAAATAAACTGTAATTACTTCATACAGACAGTTGGCTGACGATGCAGCATCTCTAAGGAAGTGGTCATGTACAGTATACTGTAAGTTAAAGCCTGTGTCATGCATCTGCAGTCTGACTGGAGCATAATTGGCTGCCACCACTGGCCATGTGAAGCTATCAAGTGACACATGTTTCACTTAATCTGTTGGAAAGCTGTGGATGTTTTCAATGGTTGCTAATGATCTGTAAGCCCCCACCCCCTAACCCCACTGTCCCTAGACTAATGCCTTAAGCATGGGGCTCATTAAGCAATGTGATGACATATGGCTGAAGCTGTGTTTTTGTTGGGAAATGGATGGACATGATAGGGGCCTTTGAGTCCGGATCCAAGAACAACACCGGGCCCCGAATCACATCCTGGCAAGGCCTCATCAAACGAAACAGTATTGTTTCGTTTAGAAAGCTGGACGCAATGAAATAACTTAGCGACATCAAAGCCTCATTAAGAGTCCAATGTACTCTCTATAGCCACAGTTACTGGACACAGTCTGACTCAGTAAACGCCACTGCTAGCACGCATATATTGTAACACACGCCTGGAAAGGTCAGAGCGGTCCTTTTTGTTTTCACCCTATACTCATTCATCTACCTACGTTAGCGGTGAGAGGCAGCAGGGCAGGGTACCTGGGCCGGCGGTAGCCAATGACGGGCCTGGCTCCCTCTCAGCCACCACATCCATCGTGTCAGAGCTGGATGACTCAGCTTCTCAGAGGCACAGGAGTGTGGGAGGTTTTCTCCTGCGGTTGGCTGCCTACGTGAAACGCATCCTCCATCACCACAAAAAAAAAAGTACAGCAATCCACTTTCTATCCAAACTCTAAATGACAGGCTGAAATGGAAAACACTTCGAGGTAGAAGCTGTTTATAACGTGCAGGTGCATACATGTATCAACAGTGCAGCTACAGGTAAGAAGATGTAAAGCATATGAATAATTTCTCTCTCCACAGAAACATGCTTTAGTTAGAAATCAATTAGGCTGTTAAGCACCTCTCAGGCATGCAGTAATTAGTTTTAAAGTGTCAGTAAGATTTTATGAGATGAAGATGAGTGATTGTACTTCTCTGTAGCCAAACAACCCTGCTAACAATCATTCTTTGAAACCCGCCCAGTGATGAGACTGTATATTGCCTGTGTTGTCAACCTCAGGAATGTTATTATTGAAGGAAGCTTAAAATAGGACTTGATATTATGCCCACATTTCCCCTGGCAAAGCGAAGGAGAGAGGAAGACGTCAAATTCCAACTAAAGAGGAAGTAACAATTCTGGGAACAAAACAAACTGAGGATTCTATTCAAACATACAAGATAAACAGAAAGAAGAAGAAAAAATTAGTAACGGGTGTGATCCACAATGAATCTAGCCTCTGAGTGTTACTCTAGATAATAAAATGGGCTGTTGGCATCCTTATTCAACACTTCTTCTTTCTTATAAAACTGACTCAAGTTAGAAGGTTAGAGTGTAGCAGACATTCATTTAGAGACAGTGGAGAATGTCTGTGTTTATGTCTGCTTTTAAATTCCTACCTGATGTCTGTGTTTACACTCAACAACTTGCATGTCTTCATTAAAAGAGAAACCTATGAGCCTTGGTTAAAATAAGAGAAATAATAAGAATAAAACTTCAAGTGTGCCACCCGTTTATCATAATAATATTATCTTTGATTTGATATTGGGAAAAATCTAGAGGCCAGATATAGTCCAGTCATGGGATTTCATTGTTAAATAGAAACATAGATATAAAAGGAAGGTCACTGTCTTATATTGAACTGAAGTGCATAAATATCAGGTCCAAACTTACAAAGAACCGTATGCAGAAGGGGAACTAATATAAGCTCTCCTGGGACACACAAACGATATCTTACACACTCAGCAGATATTATACATATATATATATATATATATATATAGAGAGAGAGAGAGAGAGAGAGAAAGAATTGATAAATTGTGTTACTTTAGCATTATGTACTATAGCCAAAGATGATGGGAGAGAAAGACAAAGACCTAAATGTACTCTGGGGAGCAAGTATAGTACTCAACAAATCTCCTGGGTGTCTGGCTTTAGTAGAGCCTGGTACAGAGCCTGTAGTGTTCTTCAGCCCTATGGGGGGCTCAACCCTCTGTAATGACCAGAGTTTAAATTCTGTGACCAAGTATCCATGTCTCTCCATGTCAGCCTTGTTGATGCTTCTCGTGAGAGCAACGAGCCTTTTTTAATGTTGACATGTCACAGTAGGGAAAGAACAGGCATTAAATAAACTATTGATGGCTGAATTCCATTTAGCTGCTTCAAGTTCAGGGTCTTGCGATTTATCACTGTACGGGCTGAGAACGGTGTTAGAAAGGTCATTGACCTCTTTCTTAATGAGGAAATGATGAAAGCTGATGCTGTTAGAGGAGTGGCTCTGATTGAGTTTGAGGTCCCCCGGGCACAGTAAGTACTCATTATTGTATATGAATACATAAAGTACTCCTGATGGTAGCTCAGTGGACCCAGACCACAACATGAATACATCAACAATATATCAGCATTATGTGATCAATAAATGAATTAATTCATTTTTACATTCCTTTTGAAATCCCACAGGTTGTACAAAGAACGAGAGATGCCCTTTAATGTCCTTACATTAGAATATATTAGTATTTATTGAGGGATTTAAAACTAAAGTGGAAATATTCATATCAGCAGGGATGGCAGAGTTTTTATTCATAAAGTCAACAAAGTCTCTACAGGAGGGTTGATTGTGTACCTCTACTGCCTTCAGACATTCATCAGCAAACTGACTGAGTGGCTGGAAGAGTGAATTGGCCCTGTAGATAAATGTAGACCCCTACATAAATTCATCAAACTGAGAGATTACCAAGTTTCACATTTCATACGTGGTCAGAGAATATCACTTTTTTTTGTCCTAAATGGCTCTACGTCTGTGGTAGGTTGGGAAAGAGCTAGGGTCTCATCTTCAGACAGACTGTCTTTCAGTGGTTTGTGAACAGGAACAGACATATATTACAGGCAGTACATGGTTCACAGGAAGGTCTGACCTTTCCAGTCAAAGCTCACCTCTTCCTCTTACTATTCCCACACAGGCAGCAATGCTGATAAATATGACATGTCAGAATCATTGTTGTTTATATATATATATATATTTGGTGCTTTTTGCCTTTATTGGAAGGACAGCTGACGATTGACAAGAAATGTGGGTGAGAGAGAGGATGACACGTATCGAAAGGCCACAGATTGGATTCGAACCCGTGGCCCCTGCAGCAAGGACTCAGCCTTGATACATAGGGCACCCGATCAGGATCACTGTTAACATGCTCTAAAATATTCATTTCAGAAGTATCTACTTCAACAGTTAAAAAAATGATAGATATGATATAAAACAAGGGAAACATTTATGAATTATGAATTTATGAATTATGAATATACATCAGTGACCTCTGAAGTAATATCTGAATAGCCTCCATCTTTACCTAAACCTATTACAAGTAGTTTTTAACTGTGTATGAAACAATCTCAGTTTAATACTGATGCTTCTATATGACCTACATAAGCACAGAAGACCAGTGAGAAGATTGGTTAATTCTAAAGCCTGCCACCGGGGCAGATTCGGGTGGATTTAGCTTGAAATCAATAAAACAAGGCGGGGGAAATACTGCCGGTGTTGTCCACAGGGGCCACCAGAATCAACACAAAATGAAAGTTCCTTGTTGCTGCTTTAAGCTGAAATATTCACCTAAAGCAAATAGCGTGACAGAAAACAATCAGGTCCACTATACTCTGGAGCATTTCAGTGATTGTATCATTTCACTGTAAGGCTGGGGGATTCTGTTGTGACTGGGATCACATATTTTCTGAATGAAATCAATAAAAGGCAGTCTATGTAAGCAGTTGATGTTTGTTTTATTGGCCTAAGATTGTCTGGACATAATGCAACGTCTCCGGTGCTTAACGATGTTCATCGTACATTTATTTGTGACATGTGCAGCACAGAGTATAAATGTGTATACTGAATAAAAGAGAGACATGGAGTCATACGAAAAAAAGGCAAATTTTACAATGAGCTTTCAGGACATTTTGAAGATTCTTTTCACACGTTTCTTTTCGAACATTATCTAGATTCAAAAATATGCCCATTGACATGAATGGAGGACAGTAACAAACAGAAATGTGTTCAGTTTTCTTGTGTAACCTCACCTAGATATCCTCTCACCCTGGCACTTCCACATTTGATTACCAAAGCGATTGTTTTCTCAGCTATAATACAATGCATACAGGAATTTTTACATTGAAACATCAGTTACATCTGCCATGTTCAAATATTTGACCCCTTTAACAAAATATGTATAATAACAATAACAAATTTTACCAACAATAAAAGCATTTGTTATAATAGTCAGAAAGTCCCATCTCTTGCTATGCTTGATTGAGACTGAAAGAATCATGTGCGTCCATTGTACAACGGTTTATATACACAGTGATGAAAAAATACAGACATAACACAAGTGCTTAGGAAACACAAAGTTCATCTGTGAAAGTCGTTGAGGCTATGATTGATAAATTAGACACTTCTTTTGACAGATGCTCTTCTCTCGTGTTGATTGGCTGGTGCAATGCTGCCTCCTCATGGCCTAAAGCACACACTGCAGGTGTCTTTAAAGATTTACATCATGTTCTCAAAAAAGGGACAACTTGCTCTAGTCCTATTGCACAATTTATCTTCCAGCGATGGAGACATATACATTTCAATTTAAAAAGTCAGTGTTTTTTCCCCCCCACAAGTGTTGGCAAAAAAGTTCAAACTGCTGTACAGTGTCACATTTTAAATAAATACTCTCCATTAACAAAATGTTGATGAGTATATTAGCATTTATAAAACTGAAAAACATCTCGACGACTCATCGACTCAAAAGGAACCACGTAATTCAGCACCAAAATCTGGTGGCAGCTTTGGCTGAAAAAGTAAACAAACAAAAAACAAATGCCAAACAAAATATCAAACATTATCAAGCAATCCAACACCAGCAGGTATTAAATATTTGTATTAAAATGAGCTTTCAAATCCCAAACCCACTTTTTTAACAGGGCCCAGAAGCTATACATATATAGAGATATTTTGTTTATGTGGATATTTCTTTAAAAAAAACAAACATTTTCTGTCATTTTGATAAATAAAAATAGAAACCACAGAAATATCTTGTCTGCCTTAGCGTCTGTCGTGCAAGTCCTGCCTCTCCTCTTGTCATGATTTCCCTAAGTGAAAGAGAACTTGGCAAATAATAGCCACCACACCCGCATTGAGCACCGAGGAAATGGAGATGTCTAATAATCTGCTTTCGTATAGCACAAACTCTGTCTTGTTCTCCTCCACTTTAGCCATAGCCAACAGGCCTTTAGCTGCTCTGCACATCATGTTTATGCTCGGTGGGTCCATAGGGGGGTGCCCCATGTGCAGCAAGCTGTGTGGGTTCTGCTGGTACTGTGCCATGCTAACACCATCCTCCAAGAAGCCAACCAAATTACCCACACTGCCCTTCTGCATGGCTATGGCACGTGCCGCTGTGGGGTCTCCTTGCGCCAGGTGGGAGAGAACAGCCACTGCCATCTCCCTGTACACCTGGGCCTTCCTCTGACCCACGTAGCGGACCAAGACGGTGAAGAGTTTCTCCTGTCGGCTGAAAGGCGGCGTAGCTAGTAGGAGGTCCACGTTGTCTCCCAGTATGCTCAGCTTGCACAGGCACTCTAGCACCAGTCTCTGAGGAGTGAGCTGGGAGTAGGGTGCTGCTGAAGGGAAGGGGTCCTGGGCTTCAGCTGAAGGGCACACCATCCAGTGGAGAAGGCCATCCAAGATGGGGAGGCAGATAGTGTCCGGATAGGTGGAGAGATCCAGCTGACCCGAGATGTTGGCAAGAGTGACCATGGCATTCTCCCTGAGCAGACCCAGACACTCCCACCACCACTCCTCTTTGCTACTCGACAGCCCCCGCTCCTGCTGCTCGTCCCTCTGGTAGCTAGGGGGCGACCTGTTCCTCTCCGGGTGCTGGTGGTGCAGCAGGAGCAGCCTGCCCAGAAGAAGAACCAGAGAAGGGTGGCGTGACATATCCAAGTCGTTCCCCGGGATAAAGGACAGACTCCGGACGATGTTGGAGATGCAGAGGCACCGCTTGGCCAGAGAGTCCTGCCAGGCAGAGGCTGTGGAGAGTGGGGCCTCGTCCAGGCAGCGAGGCTCATCCTCCAGCAAGGTTATGTGGTCCTGCTCCCCATCCGAATGCACCCTGAAGGGGTAGGATGGCAAGGAGCGTGCAGGGTGGGCATAAGAAAGGGCGTCAACCCGAGCACACAGAACATCATCGATAGTAGCAGTGATATGTTTCAGTGGTTGTTTCTTCCCATCGTCCACCTGGTTTTCCTCTTTGTTTTCTATTCTCGTCTTTTCATCAGCCCTGGCAGGTGGTTCACTTCGAGGTTCAAATTGTGTTTGAATGTGTGCCGTGGAATCCCCGCCACCGGCCTGCCAGTGGAGCAACCCGCTGGTGAACTCAGTGACGTATCCTAAGTGCTCTGTCATGTCTTCAATCAAGTCCTCTTTGTGGACAATCTTGATGGGGAGCTTATCATATTTACTGGCTTGTTTAGGTTTAGGTTCTAGGTCAGCGATAGGCTGGTCGACACACTCCTTTTTACTCTCTGCTCCTGTTTCACTCTCTTCTTCTTGTTCATCTTTCTCTCCGTCCTCTTGTTTCTCCTCCTTCTTTACGCTCACCTCAGAGTCCTCCTTCTCACTGTTAACCTCCACTGACTCTGGCTCTGCAGTGACTGGTACAGATTCGTCCATGATGTCTCCCGCTTGCTCCACCTGTGTCTCTGCTGCCGCAGACTCAGGTTCAGGTTGGACAGTTGAGTCTGTCTCCTGGTCAGGGATGGCTTCTTCCTTCTGGCTAGAAGCAGGGTCCAAAAGGCTTTTGTGAGCCACGGTCCCTACCTCAAGCTCTTCTAGGATGCCAAAGATCTCGATGAGGAAACGGCGGTAGTACTCCACAATCAGCTCGAGGAATCCAGGCAACTGGTCGGACAAAAAGAAAATAAATGTCAACAATTTAAGCAAAAGGAACTCAGACATGTTGCCAAAGTAGTCTCAGATGGTGAATGCAAGCCAAGATTTACTATCTAGGGAGAGCATTTTTATTTCAATATCTTGAATCCTTTGGATTACATAAACAAGTTAGAATGACATAGTGGTTTTATGAATATTTCCCCCTCATAACTACAATAAAAAAGGTTAATCTAGAAGCTCAGGTTTAAAGACACACACTGTTATGTCATACTGACACAGCATGCTCTAGCGGGCTAAATGAATCTGTCAGTCAGCAGTCAATAAATTACCTGGGAGAGGTTAAAGGAGGCCACAGTGCTGTCATCGTACAGTAGGATGTTGATGGTGTCTAAAGCCCATGTGCTCTCTGCCAAAAGCCCAGACTTCAGAGACATCATCACACGCCAGGCCTCGGGCGTTCCTGGAATTAAAACAGGGGGATTTTTGGAAAAAAGGGTGATCAGACATTATCCAAATGATAAAACGGACATTGAACTGAGTATATCAGTGTAATTCCTTTCATAAAATTTCCCTCAGGTCCTGCCAGTTCTACCTGAAAATTAAAATTTAGCTGTACATTTAAGGCAGAGATAAAATGATGTTTCACAGAGCATTAAAATACTGTAAATCCACAACTTCTCAAGCCAAATGCACAACTAGAATAAAATAATCAGCAATGCATCGTTCAAAGAGCCTCACCAACCCATCCATCTTACAGCCCTATTCAAAACTGTAATCACTGAAATAATGGGACTGCATCTCACCAGTGTCCTTGGAGTTGAGCTTTCGTCTGGGCTTGAGAATCGGCATGGTGGCCTCCACTGATCCTGGTGGGTAGTTGAGGTCCCTCCTTAGGTTTGGAGGAAATTGACCAAGGTGTCCACTGCCCTGTGAGCCCATCATCGCCATCCCAGGCTTGGGCATCTTCATGGGGGACATGAACGGTGCTTTGCTGGGTGACATCCTAGAGTCCATGGAGCGCTGGAAGGCCCCTGGGCTTGGTGCTCTGGGCAGGTGGTTGGCCATGGATGGCGAGTTGGAATAAGAAGATGGCTGGCGTGAAGACAGGGTCTGTATGCCCCCCGATGATGACATGTAGGGAGACTGGCGGTGCCACTGCTCCTGTCCGGGCCGCCCGTCCATGTCATCTCTACCGATGGAGCCATAAGGCGGCATTTGCGATGGTGGCCCCTGTCTGTTGGGGTAGGGATAGCCGAGTTCTGTCCTCGATGGCCACATGTTGGGGCCATCATTAGCGTGGTTAGGAGTGGGCCCCCCACCCATCATACTGTGCTGGCTCTGACCTGAGGGGGCCATGCGGTCACGGGGGTAGGGGAAGGGGAACTGTCCCTGGATGGGTCTGTGTTCAGGGCCCGAGTATCCACCACCGTAGTGGTTGTACATGTCCGGCTGCTGGTTGGCGTACTGCATCGCGTACATGTCGCTCTCGTGTCTCTTGGGTGGGGGGCCATACATGCCGTCCATGGGCCGTTTGTAGCCCTGCTGAAGCAAGGGTGTGGATAGTTAGTGATTTGTTTTTTGGTAGTAAAAACACACAGACATAGCAGATTCATTTTGATCATTCCACTGCTTGTGTAATGTTATAAATAATAATATTAATAACCATAGTCATGACCTTATTTGTGTAGCACCTTTTAGGCAAAGGTGCAGCACAAAGTACTAAAAGAGTAGTCAAAATAAAAACCAAGAAACAACATTAAAGTAAATAATACAACAAAAATAAATAAGTGAATTAAATCATCACCAATTTTGAAAAATGTATACAAAAGAACAGGATTGGCTATTTGTTATAGTTAATATAATCACATTTGTTTAGAAGTTTTGTTGTAAAATATGGCTTATAGTAGAAGCTTGGTAGAAGTCAGACCAGGGTGCTTCAAGTGTCAGAATAGCAAATACAAGGCTGACTGTGCCCTTCCATACCTACATGACTCAAAAATGAATGAGCTTGGTGGATAGGTTTTCAGTCCTTTGAGCAAATATATGTTTGTTTTTTTTTGTTTTTGTTTAATCTCTGTATATACTGTACCTGTAATGTCTATGTACATTTTTTATGTGTGGAGGCAGGGGGTATGTGCTAACTCATGCGAGCTGAAGAACAGTTCCTAAGTTTGCCTGCAATTGTAGAGAGTTTTGAGCAGAATTTGACTGAACTGAGATGACCTGAGGTGAAAACACTAGCGTCAACAGATCAGTAGGAAGGATCACTGTATGAGGCCTAGAAATGTCAATAATTTCCACTGTGCACTTAGAGCAGTGAGAGGCAGAGATACAACATCTATGGTGGACTTTCATGAGTTTTCAACCCCAGGTATTATTTAAATTATTTATGGTTATGATTATGGTATGGTTTTAACTCAGTTCAGAGTGTTTGTAAAATGGTAAGATCGATTTAAGAAGTACTCTTTCTCTCTGTAACTGGAAAAGTCAAGTTAGACCTGAGTGTGGGTTAAGCTAATGACAAAGATTGCATCTTTTGAATTAATGATAGCCAATCAGCAGAAGCATAAACAATCCCATTTGCTTGTCTGGAATCACTTTTTGTCTTTTATAAAAGGAGAAAACAAGTCAGCTTATTTTACTTTAAATGGAAATGATCGGAAAAATCGCTGCCCCCTTTCTATTATAGGAAAATGGAAGAAAGGAGGTGATAAAACAAAAACACAGCATTGGCCAATTTTACTAAATTAGGTTGAAATGCCTTATTAGAAGATATATATTACTCAGTGTTTTACTCATGCAGTACATTATCTGTAGGTCAAACTGTGACAATCTTAAGACATTTGCTTCTTAAAATTGGTCGAACCCCGGGGTCAGTAATCTTTACTATCAAAAGAGTCATTTTTGGCCCAAAAAAGAATGAACAATCTGTCTGAACCTTATAATGCTAATTTCTCACCACAGATAAAAAATACAGGTAAACCGCAGCAAACAATTCTGTATACGCATTATTTAATTCTCTATTTTCCCCTTTTATTTGTAATGGCTGCACATTACACATTGGAGAATCTAAGCATTACTTTAGGGCTGCAAAAATGATGACTGAAAATGTTAAAAAATAACCAGTAAGTAACAGTTATTCATTTCCATCTAATATTTTGTCAAAGCCACAGGGAGCCACTGGCGCTGCATGTGGCTCTGGAGCTGTAGGCTGTCTTACACCTTAAATACATGAAGTCTTCTCAGTGAACACAGTAAAACTACTGTATTTGCATCTTACAGTTAGAGATAAACAGTACTGACTACATACAAATGAGCTCTCTCTCACCTGTTGCTGTGGGTACATCCCAGATGGATGCATCCCATATGGCATGCCGGGATACTGCTGGCCGTAGCCATCGTGTCTGAAACGCAACAGACGGGAAAAGAGGATGAATATATCACTCACTGAAGACATATCATTTTGCTATTGTTTTGTCTACACAAGTGTAATCCACTACACACACACTGGTGCTGACCTCTGCTGTGAAGGATATCTACTGGGAGAGTACATGCTGCCCTCACTGTTAGAAGGTCCCATGTTGTTCTGACTCCCAGGGGGACCCATGCTCCCCTCCATCCCCATGACATGGTCTGGTCTGAGGATCAAACAACAGAAGAGTCTTCATGATTATGACACATACACCGCTGACAACTTCTATTGTAAACATATGTATTTAATTATCCCATACATTACTGGTGAATATGCTCCATGTTGCCCATAATAGGAAGGTTCATACAATAAATAAAAATACCACAGTAGGACTTAGAGACCATGTTAGGGAAATGTCTAAGAAATAAATATAGGAAATATAAGAAATAACAGGTCCTCTTCTGGTCATTGGTGAGCCTACCTCCTGTCGTAGCCTGGCCCGTACGGATACTGCGACCGTTGGCTCATGCTCAAGGCTGATGGGGGTCGACCGTACATTTCCTGCATACCACCACCGGGCATCTGGCCTGGCATGTAGGGATCAGCTCCTGCCACTGCAAATGAGGTAAATGCATCTTAGATTATCTTATATGAGAGTGAGTGAATTTAGATAACTTGAACAAAATGGAATAGAGATTTTAACAGGCATTAACTAACTAAAAAATCATAATCCTGGAAACATGTAACAGAGGCTTAAACTTGCTTTGCTTCTAAATGCATGAACCATATTTTCTGCTGACCACCAGGTGGCAGCCTTCCTCTATGAATATTCACCACATTTCCATGATTAAACCTATTGTTCTGAGGCTGCAACTGTTGTTATGCAGCTAACATCCACCATATTATTAATTCAGACTCCATTCTCTTCAGCCTTCAGAGGAGCCGCTATCCTTTCTAAAACTACTGTTTGTTCTGAAAACTAAACCACATGAGTTGGTCAAAACAGGTGCTTCTCAGCAGGATGGAAAGGATGAAAGGTTGAAAACGAGGAGGATGAAAAGGATGAACAAAGTTAGGATGAGACGAAGGCTAAGCTACAAGAACATCAGACGAGCTGGTGTGTTTTCGATAAAGGTATGTGTGGCGTAACAAACAGTTCTCATCTCCTTTCATAGTTCTAGTAGTAAAACACACACACACACACACAGACACATCTGTCCTGATCTAAGACAACATGGTGACTAGACAATGAATTAGACCAACGAGATAGACGAAAGAACAATGGCTTTGGGATACATGAGTCATTTTGACAAACAGCTAAATAAGTTAATATAAAGTTTTAAATTTAAATATCTTCAGTTACAGGCTAATGTGAGTGTATGTAAGTAAGTTTATATGACAAAATAGTTGATAGTTTGAACGATTTTCTTGGTTAGTTGCAATACAGCAAAACACAGTTTATTCACATAAGTCTGAGAATATTCTGTGAAATTGGGGAAATGGGTCTAGGTCTCTGTGTTAAGGTGAAAGGGTGTCACAGCATGTGCCTCACTCACTCTTCCTCATCCCAGCGAAGGGGTCCTTGGTGTCGTACTGCATCCTCATCATCATGTCAGGCATGCTGAGGCCCTGCTGGTAAGGAGCTGAGGGGGGCAGGGAGGTAGCACGCTTCTGGAAGGCCGGATCGCTCACCTCCGAGAAGGGGTCCTGTACGCTCACACTGCTCCTGGACAAGGAGGAGAGAAAAGGGAGAGAGATGGAGGGAAGGAATTTTATGTAAATGCAATGCTTTTATTTTTGAAAAAAATGTCTTACTTGTAAAAGTGAAGAAATATTAGCAGCAAAATGCACTTAACATATTAAAAGTAAAAGTACTACTTATGCAAAATGACCCCTGTCAGTGTGTTATTATATTATTGGATTAGTTTTACAGATGGGTTTCTGTAGACCTGTATCTAGCACTTTATGTTGTAGCTTGTTAAAGCTACAACATAAAGTGTATGTGCATCCTATTTTTTTTAACACATAATTTAGTTTGTTTACAAAACCTTAATCTTAATAGTAGCTATAATAAATAAAAAAATACATGTAATGGAGGGAAAAGTATAAAAAAACAAGTATAGTACTTAAGTTAATGTATTTAGTTACTTTCTATTACTGTTGTTGTTATTTTCTACATTTATTTGTGTCTTGCACATACAAGGGCCCTGCCAACATGTGCTTCAAAGGCACCAAATAAACCACTGCAGTGGTAGAACAACACTTGTTAGACAAGAATACAACTCACACATAATATCACACACAAAGCAAACAAAGAACTCTGTCTGCTCTCCCAGGCTGCAAATAAAATCTGCCACAAAAAAAGGCTCCCATCCTTTTCATACAACAAAAAATCAGCAGAGATGAGGAACATTTTACAAAAAGGTAAAAGCCTGTAAAGAGCTAGAAAACATTATATGGATTTTGTCTTCAATCTCACCTAAAAACTTAAACATCTGCTTCTATGGACAATGGGAGTGCATCTGATCATAACTGTACACATAGAGATATGTACCTTTAGTTAAATCCTGCTTCACTACACTGTAGTTGTTTTTTACAAAACAAATTCCCCCCGGGGATCAATAAAGTATTTCTGATCCTGATCTGATTATGAGACAATAGACAATTTAGGTTTATACCATCATCAACAGCCTCCTTGTTTTCACATAACGTACAATATGTGCTAACTGACACGAATATCACACTGTTGTTTTTAAAAAGTCAATTCATCATAGAAAATAAGGAACTACTGCTACTACTGTAGTAGTAGTAGAGTAGTGTAGGCAGTAATCAATGTAAGTAGTAACAGTAGTAGTTGCAGTAGTAATAAGAGGAGCATTTTCACTGTGAGCAGTAGCACCACTGTAGTAGTAGTGTTATGGTGCAGTATGCCAGTGTGGTACCTGTTGGGGGGCAGTGGTGTGACCTGTCCCAGTGGGGTGGTGGCGGGTGTCGGGGGTTTCAGATCCCCTGCTGCCTCCGCCGTAGAGCTGCTGCCAGAGGACTGTGGTGTCTGTGGGCCTTGGAGGGAGCCGCCAGAATTAGCTGGAAGACACAAGTATCCTTATTATCATTATTATTACAGCAAGATGATTCAAGAAATTCACAGTAAAAAATTTAACACATTCCCACCGCAGGGCTTGTCCTCAGATAGGATCTTGAAGCTGGTCTGAGTTAGAACGGCTATAGTGGGTATTCACTGAAGCAAGGTGCTGTATTAGAGAGATAACTTTGGACTTGGGCACTAACAGTGACGCCCTACATGAGAAGTGAGCTTGAGCAAACAGCCTACATCAGGGCAGAGGAGATGAGTAAGGAGGGACTGCTTACGAGGAGAGGAAGAGGAGGGAAAGGAGGCAGGACGGAGAGGACGCAGCAGAGAGAAGGATTTCTCAGAGGGAATTGCCCACTTGGGGGGTCACAGCATAGCGCTTTATTTGGAAGCTGTTTGAAGATGGTTTAGCTTTTTTTATTTTAGGTGTGCCACGAACTTGATGAGGGGTTCATATGGAGGGCTTAGCTGCAGGGCACATATGTATTCGAAGAAAATATAAGGTAATATTTACCATTAGTGTTCTGGGTAAAATGAAAAGTGCAAGCTAATACGTGAGGAGGTTACGAAAGCTTGTGACCTCTTCCAAGAAAAAATACATCCCATCACACAGAGACTCAAACTGGGGTTAAAATTGGGTGAGTGCGCTCTCTTGTTATGACACCACACTTCTGTGAATTTCTCCATTCAGATGACTAGAAAATCATACGAGTGCTGAGCTACAAGAGCCCACCACACAAAGAACCCCCAACCAGATAAAACCAAGGGATACAAATTCTCAGAAGCAGGTTTAATGGAAAATGTGGGCTGTTCCGGCTAAAAGATGACAAAGAAGGAGAAAAAGGGGAATATGAAAGTATCCTAAGGAGCATTTAGCGTAAGAAGACTTTCTCTGGAGCAGCCTCAGTGGCCTTTCCCTGCACCGCACGTTTCCACAGGAAAAAAAAAAGAAAGGCTTAAGCTTTAAAAATTCATGCTAATTCTGAATTATTCAAAGATACCCCCTGCCTCTACATCACAGGAGACGGAGAGGAAAGAGAGAGAGACAGGGAGAGATGGTTATCCCATGATGATGAGCAGAGGTAAGAGACGGGGCAAAGGAAGGGGCAGTGAGCATTAAGGATTCTTCACTTATTGGGATATCCCCACTTCAGATACACATGAACGCACACACACACACACGTGGACAAGTGCAAACAATGGTGGGGTTAGCCGAGGTTAAGAGGTTCGCCATTCCTCAAGAGCAGGCGGGCAGACGGATACATAACACGGAGCGGTGGGGGTATGAAGATGGAGGAGAGTGTGAACTCAAGTGCCCTCTGCTCCACATTTAGAGGGAGAAAAGAATGACAGAGGAGGCAGTGAGGGAAAAAAAAAGAGTGTGTGTGTGTGTGCAAAAGGCATGTGGCTGACATTTGATGTGTGTGCGCACCAGAGCCTGTGTGTGTGTGTGTGTGTGTGTGTGTGTCAGCGGGTGGGGTGTGTAGAGTCTGTTGGAGTCCTACTCAGAAATATGGCCTTCATTTGTGCTGGGCCTCTCCCGCTAACTGGAACAGGGTTGGAGGTGGACTGAGGGAGCCACCCCACTCCTACACACACACACACACACACACACGAGCTAATGTATGTGCTTATCCATGGGTTTGGACACACTCTCCCCTCTCTTGTAGAAAATGGTGTATTGTATTCTCACCAGCCAGCAGACAAGTGGACTCTCCACCTTTTACAATTATATCTAACTCAGTCTCCCATTTACAAATGTCCTCTGCTAACATTGAAATGAACAGTGGAGATTGTCCTTGACTTACATACTGTAAGGGATTGCTGCACTTAGCTCTTTTTTTTGATGAAAAAAACTTACAACACTACCTGGTTCTCTATACAGTAGCTTAATGCCACGCCACACAAGGAGTGCACATCGAAAAAGTACACTGCCAGACAGGCGCAGACAGGGCCACACGGCACAACCAGTACTACGGCAACATCCGACGAGTTCAGGACACGAAAAAGGAAGCGACAGATATCAACAAGCACGCTCGGAACACAATACACCACACAATCCCTTAACGTTCAACCCTGTCTTGACTTCCTTCTACCTCTCACGTATCCACCTCCCTGACATCTTCATAACACACATCGATGGAAAGGAGCAGCGAAACTCAATCCTGCAAATCAACGTCAATCATCGGAATAACAGTTACGGTGCTGCAAGCCTACGTGAGTTATAAGAAAAACCTAGGAATCATCATACCACAGCAAGCTCATAGGTGATATCTAGACATT
>NW_023339873.1:15676138-15687241 GCF_004916995.1 Morone saxatilis
GGGGGGAGAAAAAAAAAAAAAAAGTCAGTCATCCGAGCTGGTTTTGTGAATGAAAGGTGACGGCGAGGTCGACTTTGTTTACGTTCTACATTCCAGTCCTCATTAATCACTCCCCACACCCCACTACCACCACCACCACTACTACTACTACACACACACACCCTCTCCACCCCCACCCCCACCAGCCCGCTGGACAAACTCCCTCAGTGACATCATTGGGCTGTCAGTCTATATATAGGCTGGCAGGGTGTCAGTAGGGCAGCTCCTGCACTTTGGAGCAGGATAGCACAGACAGTAGATCAAGACAAAGGCATGGAAGGGAAATGGAAGGGACTTTTTCTAGCTTGTGAACCTGCAGCACTTTATATTACAGAATTTACCCTGAACAGCCAAGGTTTTAGAATCTGGGCGTCTACATAATAAAAATGTGTTCAAGACAAATGTATCCATCCCTAAACTACAATAGGTGTCCATCTTTGAAGTCATTTTGTATACCTATGTAGTCTTAAATCCTATTAGTTTAAAATATTACTGACATTTGTATTAATTTCACTTAAATGTAATGCAAACACAATCATCAAGAAGCACCTTTAAATGTATTCTTAAAGGGAACTTCTGGTTTATTAGTACTCGGGTGTTGTGTTTGGAGCTTTGGCCATCATTTCCGTCAGTGATGATAACATTGCACTGATCAAAGTAATTGCTAATATCTGGGAACTAGGTGAAATTGCTTCACAGAGGTCAGATGAAGCAAGAAACGAGTATTCAGACAATCATACAGGTTGTAAACAAGTTGCATCTTTACCACTTTATTAGGAGGTAAAACTGAGAGTGAGCGCACCCGAAATGTCAGTAATAATTAGGGTTGAATGATTTCCTCTGATTTAAAGGTTATTACCTCACAGGAATATATCTGTCTTTCCCCTGGATTCCTGGGATATCTCGATAAATGAGGTTTGATTTTAAAAACAGCACAGCAGGCAATTTAAAATTAAGTTTATTCCAATTTTTTGATGTTATTCATTCACATTCACTAAATTGTGTGGTCATACTTTTAGTAGACCAACAATTCTCTGGTATTGGAAAAAATCATGTTAACAATACAGACTCATTTGATTGATTCAACCATAGTTATAATGCCTCATTGCAAAGATCATGGCTGATTCTTTTGCAGCGTACATTAGCTCAAAGCTGAACCAGGTAGTCAATATGTTAACTGTGATGGAGGTTTACAACAGACAGTTAATAATTAAAAATAATAATTTTACAGTTTGCCTTCGTTTTGTCTTTCAAAGAAGTCTGTTGGATCATATGACTGCTTGTTTTTCATTTTCTTTTAAGCGATGTCGCTGTGTTCCCCGATCTCAACAGTTAACTTGGTGAGAACAATGTTAGGAATGAAAATACACCCAGGTTATAACAAACCTGTACTGCAGTTCAAAATAGCACTTGTAGCACAGTTTACTTTGTAGAGAAAAGCTTTTTATGGTACTGTCTAACGTGGCAACAGTATTACAGTACTAGCTGTAGGGGTTCAGCTCTCGTGAGGACAACCCATTCTCACGTACGCAGGTGATATAAAAAGTGTGCAAGAGATATTGCCTCAGTCAAGTGTTGCAGCTTAAGCACTTTTCAGTTTAATGCTGCATATCTAAAAGGCGGTCCAAACATCACAAGTACTGACCTTATTGTATTTCACAATAGAAGCTACGTCTGATTATGTGTACCACAGTCCCATCAGCACAGCAGGTGCTGATGTGGACAAAATGAGATTCTGTGAAATTGACGTTAGATCCCCTTGAATAGATGAGAGGGGGCTGAATTATTAAGTGTCATGAGCAAGAAGGAACATGAATTCATTCATATGTGTTTATATATGTGTGTATGTGGCTCATGTGTGCTGTATATAATGTAAGTGTGTGTGTGCCTGTGTACGTGCATGCAAATGAAGGCAGGTGCTCTTTTCCACCCACCAGGAAAAGCAATCTGCAGTGTCTGAGGCAGGTGAAGTGCTCTGATGTTCTATTTAAAAGCCAGGGTCACTTTTCTCATCTCCGCTGCAAATTAGAGACGTGACCTCACCGCTCTATATCGCTCCAACTCTTTCTCTCTCCTCTTCTGATCCTCACGTCATAATTGTGCACAGAGATACACGGTGAGAACAAGTAATATCCACAAACAAAAAACACCCTTTGTGTTATGGTGCTGCACCAAAACAATGTTACTTAACCTCTAAAGCACTGTAATCAAATAAAGGTGAGTCCAGGGTTTGAGGTATGACCGGCGATCTAGCTCACCTTCATTAAACTGAGAATCACCTCATCAAAACAGTGTTAATGTTCAATCATCTCTCTTGGGTTTTAAGGTGTGTTCAGGTATTCATGTTGCGTTCTTTCATGCTATTTTTATAACAGTGTTGCATTTACTGGCTGGCCACGGTGCCGTAAGTTAATGGGTCAGTTCAGCCAAATTACAGAAACACATTCTCTGTTACCACTAGTGGTATTTGCCATGTGGGTTTTGTTGAGGTTTGTTAAAATAAATGTGCAATCCCATTCACCTCAGTTGTATTTGGGTGAAACTCTCACATCAGGTAAAACCCAATCTATCTACATGTGTACACACTATGGCTCATGCTTGCAACTGTTTTTTATTTTATTTCTCGAGATAACAACATAATCAGCCCATTATCAGAAGAAAACAAAAGGTAGTTTCCTATTATTATCAGAGATCAGGAGTGCAATGGCGTATTATAACTGCAGCACTGGTTCAACATAATGGACAATGCATGGAGGAGTGCCATGCAACAGGCCAGTTAATATTCATTTCATCATACTGACCCAAATGAGCCAGCGGCTAGGAAAAAGTGTATGAAAGGAATCTGGACACTGCAGAGAGCTCGTATAATAAATCTCAATCTTCTGGTATATTTTGTCAGCATTGCATCACATTGCCAGGAAATGAATAGCTTATAATAACTTTCCCATGTGCATTCTGGTAACAATTCATTTCAGTTCAGCTGTGAATCCTTCCTGACAGTCATCAGGTGTGATCAAATGAACCAGAAGAGTTCTCCATAATTATGTGATCTCAAGAAAACATAAATAGAATTGAAATGATGAGATTATAGATGATCTCGTTATCTTGAAAAATGCGCCTTTTGTTTTCTCGGGATAACAAATTAATTTGTGATCTTGAGATGACGGTATTAAAACAAATAATTGCAAGCATGGCCACTCTCTGTAAAATAACACTTGACGTACATTAAAAAAATATGGTGTAATTTGGGTAAACTGACCCTTTAACTGTCTGATTTGTACTTCTACAATGTCTAATCTTGATATAATTGCGATGTTTTAATTATTGGTGAAATAACGAAACAAATATACATGACATCAGGTAATTTCACTGCCATGGAAAATCAATCTGAAAGTCTATCCTTGGTGTTTTAGTGCGCTCTCTGGCAGCCGTATTGGAAGTGCACAGCTCTGTCTTTTAAGTGTTGAATAAGTTAGCTTGCTTTTGGCTCGTTGTGAATCATGTCACTATTGGTAATCTTACAGATTTTGTGTTTAGAAACTGTTGATGTTGCCAAGTTTGGCTAATTCATCTAATGTGCACAGCAGCTAACATAACACAGCGCAGACTAATAACGTTACTTTTTATTTCTTTGCTAAATTAACCTCCTAGCTAATTAGCTGCAAAATCAAATGCAGTTGTTTGTTTAAGCCTAATGAGTTGACTCATTTAAAACTACAACTTCGTCCGTCACCAAAACCTACACTGGGGAACAAACTTACACAACCTGCTCATTAATCTTCCCTATGAATCTGTACATGTTACTAATATTTCAGCTACGATCACTAGGAGGTTTCTGACTTCGCTGCAAAGCCTTGTGGTCATGCTGTACGCTAGATTGCCATGAATACAGATCCCTGTTTCTCTGATGATTCCTGACACCTGTAGTTTGATCAGCAGCACCTGTTGTTTGGCTGCCGACAGATGGGAGAGTGGTGTCATGGAGAAAAACCCAGCGAACTGGTCTGTTATCAGGCCTTACCAGGTGAGGGTGGCTGGATCTTGACCTGCTTCCTGCTGTCCCCTCCAGCGATGCTACTGCTGCTGCTGCTGCTGTCTGCTGGCGGCTCTTCTCCCCTCTCCATCTTGCACTCATAGGCGAACAGATACTGGATGTACTGCTTCTTCAGAGAGCTGGCAGAGCTGCTGGATGTACCCACGTTCAGGTTGGTGGATAGCTCGCGCCACTTTTTGTTCTTGTTTACCTGGGTGGTTGGGGGGACGACAAGACATTAATAAGTCAAATGAGGAACACGCATCACAATGACGTCACAATGGAAAAATAATAATTTCTTTGTGCTCATGTTCTCTCTCATGTGCTCATGTAATAGTGTATCCCAGTAGCATCAGCCACACACTTGTCATTTTGCCTCGACTATGGGAGACCACAGCCTGCTGAATTTAATCAAAATAATCAATTCCATGGGTGGCCACTTAATGTTTTTGTGCTTACTATAACCACAGCGCTGGAGGTCACTCATGAGTATTGCACATCATTTTTACATTGCTGTTTTTAATCTAACAACAAACAGGTACTACATTGTATGGCCAAAAGTATGTGGACACCCCTGACCCCTTAATCTGGGGCTGTTTTCACAGTTTGGGCTACAGTCCTCTTCTCTCATTATGGAAAATCCTAATACCAAAAATTATAATTATGTTTTAGACAAAAGTGCACTTCCAATTTTGTGGCAACAGTTTTAAGGCTATTTCTTTTTTCAACCACATCCATCCAACTGTACTGGAACACTGACTGTGAATCAGGCCTTATTGTTCAACACCACTTACGCTATTGTGGCTGAATGGGGCCGAATCCCCGCAGGTTCCAAAATCTTCGAGGGGAGGTTGTTATAGCAGCATTAAAATGTTCATGGCTTTGGAGTGAGATGTGTAACGGTTTTCTCGTCCATATACTTTTGGCCACATAGTGTATGACATTTCCTGGTTTCTCTAAGTTTCCCATTAATCTTGCTACCATTAGTATGTAAAGCTTTATATGGTTTACATTTTTATCACATGTGGTATAACACACATGGAGTTTTCTCTGAATGTATTGAGACTTTTTCAAGGGGGGGAGTTTCAAGATTGATTTCATATATCTCATTCCCTTGAGTACATCTCTCAACATCTACAAGTACACCATATGCCATGCTGCTTCAGTGCACATTGCTTGAGAATATTAAATAACCAATGTACATGGGCAGAATGATATGAATGGGTATGTTCTGCTCAGAATACTATCTTAAACTGTGTAATCTCTAACATTATCCCAACGTATCAACATCACGAGTGTTCCCTATATGTTACCATGGCAAGGCCTCCGATGTCCCGAACAGCTATGTAAAGCTTCCAGAGGTCCAGCGGCTTCTTGCCCACAGCAGGAAGCTGGGAAACAGGTGTGCCCCTCTCCTCCATGAAGGTCAGGTATCGCTCCACCCAGCCCCGCCTTTCTGGCTCCACACCCAGCTCAAACAGCCGAGTGATTCGCTCCCCACTGAGGGAGGAGGCATTAGGGTTGGGTTTCTGGTGAGTGGGAGAAAAGTTATGGTGATAAATGTGACACTTATGAAAGTGAGATTTTATGCACTACATTCATGTTGATTCCCATTTCTGTTATATTTCTGTTATACACTTTTCATTGATATCCTACATTTGACATCTGACTAGTGTTCAGAAATACTAATTTGGGGATTTCACGCACAGTATATACTGTATATTTTATAATATAATCTATTCTGCAGTTTATTTTTCTTTGCTGTATCTTATTGCTGTTTTCTGCTACAACAACCCACTCTTCCCAGGGGGATCATTAAAGTTTCATCCCATATTTACACATTCTGAAGTAGGCCCTTGGTTGAATGACTAAGCAAAAATAAACACTTCTTTAGAGCATTTTGTTCAGTTCATTCTTGTTTACTTCAAAGTTCATTCACAGCACATTCATATCTCTCAAATTCAACTTGGTGGACAAGGTTTAATCCCACACAACAATGTCTGGCTTCAGTCCAGGTTTAGCAAGGCCTTCTTTTGATCAAGCAATTACAGAATAATCCTTCAGTCATACATGAATCAATCAAACAGCATGTGCTGACATCATTGACCATAAATGGAAATTTACCTTATTTCACTGTTGGTTTAGTCGCCTGGTTTGGTCTCTGTGTCTATATGTTAAATATGTCTATATGTGACCTATTCAGTAAATGCACACATGCACCCATT
The DNA here is from genome assembly GCF_004916995.1 of Morone saxatilis. Classification (NCBI taxonomy): domain Eukaryota; kingdom Metazoa; phylum Chordata; class Actinopteri; family Moronidae; genus Morone; species Morone saxatilis. The sequence continues at coordinate 15,682,436 of NW_023339873.1, forward strand.
AAATAGTGTTTGAACTTGTGGTTCTTACAGGACTGGAGGGGGTCTTAAGGGGCCAGGGGGGGCTGCTGATGCTGTCGCTGTCATCTCCGTGATAGGAGGAGAGGCTGGCTGGGCTGGGTGAGAGGGGGGAGGGCACGGGCAGGGCACCGCCTGGCGTGGCTGGCTGGGACACACACTGCTGGGAGCCGCTGCTGCTGTTGTTGTTGCTGTAGCCATCCTGTAGCTGGTGAGGAGAGAGAGGAAGAGACTTTAATTTTCTTTGGATAAAAGCATACATCACTGTTGGGTTCTTTCAGCCACCTCCACAGTATGAGTGTAACACAACGGCGTGTTACTACTGTCCACACAACAACAGTGAGGTCATAGCTGAAGTTTGCAACAGCAGAGCCAAAATGAGTCAACATGTTTGTATTGTAATGCATACGTTTGGATCCAGAGGTGGACAGTACATCAAGTACTGTACTCCACTCCACTTGAGTGTTTTCATTTCAAGTTATACTTTTATTACATTTATTACATCCCTATGGTTACTAATTACTTTTTTAGAATAAAATTAATCTAAAAAATATAAGAGCAGCTTATAAAATGTGATACTTTGTTATAGATTTAGATTTAACTACTCTTATATACCCGAGAGTACATAAAGTAAAATGAGCTCCACCTCAACCAGCTACAATTCTCACATTTTGCTTATATCTAAAAGCCTCAGTAATAATATAACATATAATAACAATTTATAAGGAGTAAATTTTACCTCTGCATTTTAACTTAAGGTATTGATACTTTCACTTAAGTAAAGTAACTGCATACTACTTCCACTACTGTTTGTGTCTAAGTGGACACAAAAATGGTGGAGGTACAAAAATATAAGCATTTAATATACTTAAAGTACCAAAGTGTACTATTCAGAATGTATATTATATTATTGGATTATAATTGTTGATGCATTAACATGGTAGTGTGCATAACTTCTTGTGGCTGGTGAATGTGGGGTTAAATACTTTTTATACTGCTGGGTATAAATATGATCACCAAATTATTATTTGATGATCATATTTTGTATTCGTACCCTGATGGTATGTGTGCGTGAAATATTGTGCATACCTTAGTGTGACTGTGTCTACATGCATAAATGCATGTGTTTGCATGCAAGAGATTTAAAATGCATGCAGATCAGTATGTATTAGTCTATTTCTATATATGAGTGTGTGTGTGTTTGCGTGTGAATCTGGATACAAGCTTCAATTTGTGTAAATCACTCCATGTTAGCTCACATCAGTGTGTGTGTGTGTGTGTGTGTGTGTGTGTGTGTGTCGTCGTGGTGTGTGCTTGTGGTGTGTGTGTGGACAGGAGAAGCTGCGGGACTAGATGTGTGACACAGACCTGCTTGAAAGTGCTTTGGTCTGTTTAGCAGAGATGCTCGATGTCAGCAAAGACCTTATCGTTTTCTCTTTCTCCCTCTCTTTTTCTCTCTCTCCTTCTCTCTCTCTCTCGGCAGACAGATCATCTCTTTTGGGAGCACTGGGGGTCTTTCTGGCTGCTCTGACTGCCTTAAATAATTCAAAAGGCCCTACTACCGTAATCAGCAAAAGAAAAGACAGGGATTTGGAGGGAAAAGACGTGTAGTGGATGTGATGGAGGCGGGTGAGTGTGTTTGTGCACCTTTGTGTGTTCTGTGTGTGTGTGTGGGAGAGAGGTTGTTAAGCAAAAACAAGGGGAGGGGGTAGAAAAGAGCAAAGAGCAGAGTTCTGTTGTTGCTGAGCTGAGCCAAGCCGAGCTGCAATTGTAGGGCAAAATGAGAAGTCAGCATTGTGTATTGGGACATGTGGGTGTGTGGGTGTGTTTGGGTGTGTGTGTGTGTGTGTGTGTGTATGTATTGAGAGGAGGAACTGAGGAAGTAGTGCTTAAGAGAAGGATGGTATATATGTGTGTCTGTATGTGTGACTGACTGTAAAGGCCAGTGTGTGTCTTCTTGTCTTTATGTTAAATCAAATAAATAAATTAATAAATATTCCTTTGTGTATGTGTGTACTGTTTTTCTGTGCTGTGTTTGAATGTGTGTAAATGCATGTGTATACTGCAGATGCCGAGCCCTCTCTTTCTCTCTGTGTCTCTCTTTTTTTTTTGCAGCTCGGGCTGCCAAAACATCAGCAAGAAGAGAGTGCTGGGGGCAAAAACAAAGCGAGGAAAACATTAGGAATGGTAAATGTTAAACAAATCATTAAATATGGCGAGAAAACAACAGAGAAACGGCCCACTGTGCTGAGGCAGCATATGCTGATCAGATCTGGTTTGCTTCATTAGAGGAGCAAGATCAAAAAACAAAACAAACAAAAAAAAAAACGGAGAGGGCAAGAGGGAATTGCAAAGATAGATGGGGAGAGGAAAAAGGTCAAGGAGGTACCTTTGGTTTGTGAGGCTCGTTGGTGGGGCTGCTGTCGTCTTTAACGTCCGTTTTCGGTTTCCCATCTGGGCTCATCATCCCGTCTCCCGACATTCCCATGGCTCCTTCACCAAGAATGATAAAAAAATATCTGTGCTGAATTTTTAACAAACATAAATGGCTGAGAGTCGAAATAAAAAACATTTAGTGAGAGATATCAGAGGGCAGGTAAGCTTTGTTTTTTGGCCATAAAAACATTATTTCAAATGAACTGATGTTGACCTCTACAGAGGTTTATGATTTTGTTTTTAAATAAAAAAAAGCTTTTTTCCACCGTAGAATGAACTGGCACACACAGCATCTTTTGCTATTATGGTCAATTCAACATGTTTTAACTCCCTAAAATGAACGATGGCTTCTTTGTGTGTGCTGAAAGCAGTTGGATAATGGTTTGCATAATGTCAGAGATAAAGTCAGACAAAATAAAAAATGGTTTAACGTCTTTCCTCAGTTTAAATATTATGTTTTTTTTTCTTTCTGTGTTCTCAAGGCCCCTCTAAAGACTGTTCGGCCATTCATCTCAAAGGGAAGATTGTGAAAGAAACGTATAAAAAGACTGCTGCTTAAGGAAGACATAGAAAGAGAATGAGATAAGACTCCACTAAAAGCGAGCCAGTGTGCTCTTTCAACCTTGCCGGCTGCACATCCTTAGTTTGGGAGAAATCATCCATGTTCTCATATATTCAAAGGTTAGCATTCAAGAGATGTTGGCTGACAAGAAGACTTATTTCTGTTTTCAAAGACATTTGTGTACCTTCATGAGGTTTCTAATTGAAGAAGAGTTAAGATCCTTAAAGACTACTTTTCATAGTGCCAGCTGCATATTTCTTGTTAATAGAAAGAAGGGGTCCTTGAATACAAGGCTCCCCTCTTTATTTTTCCCTTGTGTGCTGCAGCACGGTGGGAAAACTAATGGCTTTTTACTGTGCCCAGGGGCAAACCAGATGAGTTTTGAGGAACCTTGGTGCTCTAATTCGTTTGAAGTTTTCCAAATGTCACGCATTCTGATATTTGGTTTTGAATAAAAAGGTGCCTTTCATTTTTGGAGCCACAGTGCTCTCCGAGGTGCGTTTAGCAACAATGCAGGCAGGGTGAAGGGCTGAAAGGAGAAGGGATGCACCACATTAATCTCTGCTTACTGGAGGGCCAGCTCTACAGGGAAAATAAGAGCTCTGAGAAAGTAACCAGTGTCTCAGAGAACTCACTTGATTTCTTTAGCCTTTTGTTATCTTTTTCCCCTTCTAGTCCCCTCTCTCTCTCTGCCTCTGAATGTGAACCATTCTGAGTTGGTTCGGCTGTACATTCAACATAAACACATAGGTTAATCTTGAGTGGCTCAGTCTAACATTAACCTGGAGGGCTGTGAATTCTTAATCAACAGGTTCTTCATTTTATAGATTGTATTCTGCACATCTCCACTGCAAGATAAGCCAGTGGAGATGGGGTCATAACTTCATTTGAAACCTTTGTATCTGTTGATAGAGGGCTGCAGGAGGCTTGTGTGAATGGGACTGGCTGTGAAGGGAAATTGAGATAGTCTACACAACTTATCTCCCTGGTCAGATATGTGTTTTCCAATGTTCTGGGTGGTTTAAATGCTGACATTTATATTGCTAATGTCAGCACTTGTTTTCTCAGTATGTAAGTATTCATACCCAAAGACAATAAAAAACAATAACTTCTTCTAGTCTGCATTTAGCTAGCATACCTGAAGGCGGCATATTGTAGGCTGGACCTTGTGCGTTACCCATGGCTGAACTGTTGTTTCCCGTAGGCTGGCTGTAGGGGACAGTAATAGCCATGGTGCTCGCCTGGTTGATGCCAGGGCCTTGATAGCTCCCCTGCCTACCACAGAAAGAGGAGAAAGATGTTAATAAAATTGGTAGAGATGAATCCGGTTTAGATTCACGATGTGATTTGACAGGCTGTGGAGAGATAAGTGGGTCACAGTGAAAGCTGCAGAAGAACAGAAGTCACAAAATCGTACAAAGATGATACTTGGCAGTCTGTCACTGCCATACTCCTTTATTGTTGTTGTAAAAACCAGGCAGCATGGAATCTGAAAGTCACAATAAAAAGCACTGTACACAACATATCCCTGATCAAACAAACAACTCCTCCAAAAAGATTGAAGATGAGCATGGAGCATCAGAAAAGAAAAACTCTCTTCTATCCTCTCTTCTCTGCTCTTCTCTTCTACAAATCTCTCCCCCCTCCCCTCCCCTCCCTCCCTTCCTTCCTCTCTCTCCCTCTCCCACAAGTCATAATTTAACTAATTAAGGTGTGCTTTTGGAGAGGATCATGTTATTTGTTGCCATGGTGACAGCAGAAATCAATCCTGCTCAATCTCTCTTTCTCCCTCT
>NW_023339873.1:15687341-15689859 GCF_004916995.1 Morone saxatilis
GTAAAAAAAAAAAAAAGAAGATATTAAAAGTCCAGTGTGTAACATTTAGGAATTTCTGTTGGCAGAAATGAAATATAATATTCAAAAGTATGTTTTTAGTGGTGTATAATTACCTGAAAATAAGGATTGTTATGTTTTTATTACCTTAGAATGAGCTGTTTTTATCTAAAGGGAGCGGGTCATCTTCCATAGAGGGTGCCATGTTGAACCGCCATGTTTCTACAGTAGCCCAGAAGGCACAAACGAAATACTGGCACTAGATACAGGGACATGTCCAAAGGGGGGGGCCTAGGGTGGCCACTCCTGAAATCTGATTGGCTACCCCAAGTGCAACCCATTACCCTTCCCTTTTCCACTCATTGTTCAGAGGAAGTAGATACTGGTATCTATATATGAAACTATATGACCTAACGCATCCATTGGTACTATGTCATGTTAGCATTTCGGGAAGGGGGCTAACGTTCCAAAATTGGGCAAAATTTTGACGATGAAAATCTGGCCTGGCCATTTTCAAAGGGATCACTTGACCTCTGACCTCAGGATATCTGAATAAAAATGGGTTCTGTGGTTATTCACAAGTCTCCCTTTTGCTAACCCTAACCCTGCATAAGTTAGTGCCCCACTTGTGCCGCCCATTTTAAAAAAGTCTGGACACGCCCCTGACTAGATAGGGGCATTTTTCATGACCACTGTAGTTTCTCCTTCATGCTTGGAAGGGTGGGATGGAGTGAGCGATTTGCAATCTGCAACCACATCGCTAGATGCCACAAAATCCTACACACTGGACCTTTACTTCAATCTTTTGAGAATATGCTACTAAAACGACTCCCACAACAGCATTTGTATTCATGACTGAAAAATGTGAAAAAAACAAACACTCATGATCGTAGCCTTTAAAATTTGACGTTGTTTAATGAAAGGTTAGCTATGAAATTATACCCCTTGATGAGTTTTTCTCTCATGGCATTAATAATTTTTAGAGTAGGTGTGACATTTTCAAATCCTGGATATCTCATTTGGAGTGGATAATGTGAATGTGTGAGCTTTACAGGCCTGCGGTATTTTGATTCTGAGGCGTTCAGACGAAAAAGCCTTTAATGATTCAATTTAAATATCCTCTATTTGTCCTGTCCTGCCCTCTGCTTCTGCTCCCTCCTCCTCTCCTCTCCAGCCTCCATTTGACGGTGAAGATGAGGATGAGTTATTTCAGTCCATCATGGAGCATCACGTCTCCTATCCCAAGTCAATGTCCAAGGAGGCTGTCGCTATCTGTAAAGGGGTGAGTGTACATACACACACACACACACACACTCACACGCACCCACACAAACACAGTACAACACAAGTCCTTGTCTGTCTCGCAGGCTCAACCTTGCTCCCTCCTCACAAAATCTCTTTCTTTCTGTCTGTCTTGCTCCCTCTCTTCTCTACACTCTTTCTCTCTTTCACACACTCACGCAGACACATAGTGTAATACCTCATGTTGGAACCGATACACATAGCCTAAGAGGAGGGATTGGCTTGGTAAACCTCCCCATAATCTCATCTCACAGATGTAATTAGTCATAGAGCACGGCTGATGATACATATGTAATCCCTCTATGGGGGCCGAGGTGCACAGGGGAGCTCCATGGCAAAGAAACAAGCTCACACCAAATCCACGCTTATCTGGCCCCATTTCCCTATAATGGGGGGAATATAGACTCCTTCGTCGCTGCCTACGTGTTCCCTAAAAAGCTTTGTGTGACTCAAGAAACAGAAATAAATTTACCTTTTGATCATTGCACCTTCTCTCTCAAGTAAAAATGTATTTTGCACGCAGACTCCTACAAAAGAGAGCGTTTATTTTTCAGCAAGGAAAAATAAGTTTAGTGATGCCAAATGCCCGCGAACCTCATTTATCCATACTGTAAAATACGCCCCCCACCCACCTTAAGCAATATAAGCAGAAGCTCTCATGTGTATGGTAAAATATCCAAATCAACAACAACAACAACAACAGTGGTTGGTGGTTTTCGGCTGTGGCGCTCTCCCATTATGACTAATTCATGTCATAAAAAAGCCCATTAGAAAGCACTTGATGGAGGCATTGCACAGCGTTTAATCACACTTAATATATGCATGTGCTGCTATCGGGGAAAAAAAAAACAAAAAACGGCACAGCGCATTCATCTTGCTCTCGGGCACCTTTGTGCCGGGGAAAAAAAAACATCCTGTTGCGGTAGAGAGAGAAAGAGAGAGAGAGAGAGAGAGAGTAAAGGAAGAGAGAAGGCAGGGGAGAAAGGAGGGATGGAGAGATGGAAATGGAGGGAGAGGAAGAAAAGAAGCAGGGAGGTGGAGGGAAAGAGAGAAGGAGGGAGGGAAATTAAGGCAGGAAGAAGCCAGAGTAGTATGTGTATGGGTCCCTGGTGGACCGATGGGGGGCGTATTCTCAGCTCAGGGCCCCAGAGCTCGAGGTAATCGCTGTTCCATGAGACTGAGCCGAGGGAACACACACATGCCTCTCTCTCTCTCTCTC
>NW_023339873.1:15689878-15714845 GCF_004916995.1 Morone saxatilis
CACACACACACAAGCGCGCACACAAACACTCGCTAAGTAAGAAACATAGAAACATCTTCTGTATCCTTACACCATCAGGCCAGTGCACTCTCAGTTTGTTGTCAAGGAGTGGCCTGAGGAAAAAAAGAGAGAAACAGAGCAGGGAGCAAGTCCACCTTCTCTCTTTTCTTTCTAGGGGTTTTAAAGAAAAGTTACGAGTTAAGAGTTTTGACACCACATTACAAATGTATGAAAATTCAGCTTTGGTTTTCAATTTTTTGTTTGGCCTGTCCAGACACCAATAGGGCAGAAAACCCATCATCTCACACAGCTGAACTAAAGACCTCTGAAATGCACAATGTTGTTTTTTTTTTTAACCTGAGGCACTGAAGTGATAACTACTATTTTACTGTTTTTCTATTCATTCTATCTAAATGCTCTACCCATGCTGTCCTTCACTCTCCTTTGTTTTTCCCTAATTCCACACACATACGCACACACACACAACACACACACACACACACACACACACACACACACACACACACACACACAGACACAGTCATCTCTACTCCTTTTGCTATTCTGTCCACATGTGTGAAGGGCATCGGAGAAGGCCACTTTCACACCATGGGCAGAGTGGGTGTGTGTATGTCAGTGTGTGTTTGAGCGTGTCCTTGTGTTCATGCGCGGGGTGGGAGCTGTTGCCAAGGGGATGCCATGGTTACGAGGTGCCAGCCAACCAGCTGACAGTGTCTCTCTAGAAGTGGCAGTGCCTTTGTCCTTCATTCGTGGTGACAGGCCGCGCTGATGCCTCCCAGCGCTGCTAACTGGACGAGACAGCAGAAGCGCAGGGACCGCAGGAGTGTGTGATGGCTGAGCGTCCCTCCCTATCGATCCCTCTGCTTTGTGTGAGTGTGTGCGTGTGTGTGTAAGAGTGTGTAGAAGAAAGTAAGAGGAAAAAGGAGCCAGGGAGGGGCTGCTGGATGGAAGGATGGAGTGGATCGGCTGGAGGCCATGAATTATATATGGACCCAATCTGTTCTCAGGGCAGCTTGGGCTCATAGCTCCTCCAAACTCCTGACTCAACTCACCACACATAGACATACGCACACACACACAGTCACAGAGGGGAGGCCAGAATAACCCCCAACAAAAAATAAAAGGACAGCTTTTAACATATTAAATCCAGAGAAAAGCTACTCTTTCCTTCTTCCTCCCCTTTTTCTAAACATCAAACAGCTCAGGATGGATGGAGGAGAAGCCATTTATTTTGCCCATCTAATGAAAGTAGAGCACTCCGCAGCACTGCCAAGACTGCGAGCGACGAAGCGCCACAGGCAGCATCCCCCGTTCTTGACATTCAAGCGCTGCTCTTATTTATTTAGCAAATTTACTTACTAAGGAGGTCAGAAATGAATTATTTGGCGAGGATTTGCCTGGGAGCACTCTCCTCTCCTCTCTTCTTCCCTCTTCCAACATTTTTCTCCCTTCAATTTCCCTTTGATTTACGGCTCTTTTTTTTCCCGAGCTTTGCTCTTATACTAAATGCTTATTTTTTCGACAGAGCCCGTTCCTATAGCTCCAGGAACTTTTTGTAGAGTGTCGCCGGCAGCACTGGAAAGTCATTTGAAAAGCCAATTCTGTCCTCAGAAGCTGCTGCCAAGAAAAGCTTATACCTTTTAATACTTTCTGTTCTCTTCTCTTTTCCAAAAAAAACCAAAAAAAAAACAAACAAAAAAAACCTCAACATCAATCCACAGCCCCTAAAAAATTTTGTGCAGCACCTTTCTTCCAAACAAACTTGTACCTCCTCCACACTGACAGGCTTGACATCGTCCGTGTTATTTGAACATAACATGTCAGAATTTTTACACAGCAATTCATCATACTGACAACTGGCAGCCTGGTACGCATAAAAAGTCAACTTCTCATGAAACTGACGGTATTTTCCAGAAAAATATGTGATTTAAAGATTGACCACCATCCATTTTTTGAAATGAGGTGACACTGCATGTACAAGTGACATTTACATTTACTTTTTCAAAGTGAGTTGTGGTTAGTGCAGCAGCAGAATAAACTCCATTTCCTAGATTACATTGAGCAAGATTATGTAACTTTGTCATTAAAAAACTTTTAGTAGAGCAACAGGATTCCCAAAACTCTCCAGGTCAACACAGTTTCCCCTCAACTACCAATCAAATGGATTAACAGATAAAAGCGGGAAAAAAAAAACACAACTCTAAGAGGGCTCGAGGGAAAAAAACACTCACGCCAGACTTTATGAAGATTTAATCACGACCCTCGCCTGCAGCCATGGGATACCAGAAGTGGCCCTCCTCTGTTCATTTGGCATTCTTTTCACTCAGCGTAATGAAGCTGGAGTGTGTCTACTAGTGTGTGAGGGTGTGTGTGAGTCAGGGGAGGATGGAGATGGGGGATGAGAGGTGGAAATGTAGAGGGATTATTAGTGGGGATGTAGTGAAAGGACGTGTTCAAGAAAATGAAGAAAAGAAGAGGGGACCAGCGAATGACATCACTGCTAACTAGCCCCTGATTTGGAAGGTCGGGAGCGGGTGTCTGTGGCAGTTCACTCGGGGTTGATGCATCAAAGAGTGAAACTAGACATATGCTGCGACTAACAACTTGTTTCTCAGACAGAGAGGAACTAGGTCTGAATGTTTCAGAATGTTGCGCTGAGATCTGGAGAGCAAACGGGTTACTGGAGCCTTTAACTGCAGGTTTTCGGAGGCCAATTTTCTCCTGATCTCCCTCAGATGTTCTAAAGTGGGATCTGAGGAAGAAAAACATAACAAGGCTGTGCTGGAGACGGCGGAGAACAAAAAGCAAATTGGGAGGAAGAAAGAGTGAGGGAGATAAAACAGTCGGGGTAGGATAACAGAGCCTCACAGAGACAGAGAAGGCGATACAGTTGGGAGAGTTGGTAAAAGAGTGAAACAGGTGGGAGGAGAGAAAACAGAAGCAGACGGGGATGGATGAAAGAGGTAGAATGAGTGATAGCAGACAAGAAAAACTCTGAGAGTGAGACAGGCAGCACAGAAACTGGAGTATTCTGCAAAAATGTCCATTGTAACAAACATTAAGGCCCTTTTTATGTTTTAAATCAGTCAAAAAAACCTTTCTACCAGAAAACTCATTTGTCTTGTCGTAAACACTCTGTATTATCAATAAAGAAAAAAACCAATATTTTGAAAAAAGAACTGATCTGCTGTGAAAACTAAAAATCTCACTTAGCTGGTAGATTTTTTACACCAGCTAGGTGTAAACTAAACATCCAGTGTGTGTTTGGGTGTGCACTGAAAGTGAGGCTGTGTTCTGAATAAACACAGTGGCAATTTGGTTAGCATGAGCAGCGACAGCTGCCGTCGCTGAACGGAGAAAGATAAAACAGATTTCCGGCAGAAAATCAAAAGAAAAAGCTGTCGTTGTACTGGACTTTTTGCTTCAAATGCGATCATTGCGATGCAGTAAAAACATTCAACACATTAATGACTGTGTAATGGCAAACAGAGAGAGTAAACACCAAGCAAAGACATGGAACCCAGGGATGCTTTTACACCAGATAGTGAATCAAAACTGATCACTGTAAAGCTTGGAGAGATAGGTGAAGACACAAGGACACTTTTAAGACAGATATGTAAACAAACAGAGTGAGAAAGAGGGAGAGAGCCTTGTCTTCCAGCAGCACCACAGTGAGCGACACCTCTCTGGTGTCTTGAATGTGAGGAGAGACTGACAGGCAGTCTGATTAGTCCCAGCAGTGGGGATCATGTCATGCCACTTCTTATTGACAGCCCAGCCATCTCTTAATGGCTCGGCCAGCATTTGCATTGCTGTGTGTGGGAATAGCACCGGGCCCCCCCCTGAAGTGCGTAATTAATCACACATACTGTCAGCCTCCCCCTCCCCCCAAATCCACCAAAACAATGTGACACTCTGTAAGTGTGTCTGTGTGTGTCCATGCATCATACTGTATGTGCTCACTAGAGTGACTAAGACATGACGATGATGACTGTAGTGATGATCAAGGTGATGATGGCAATTATAATGATAACAATGATGACTCTTCTTGTTTTGATCTCAGAGGGAGCCTGTGAGAAATATCATCATGATCACTTTCAGTTCTGTTTAGCTTGACAAGGTTCCATTAAGTTTATTCACATGACACACAAACACATTCACATATAAACAGTATATATTTAATGGCAAACACACACACATGCTCTGAGGGTGGTGGACCTACCTATAGTGCTGTGAATGTGAGGGTGGCAGGATGGGTGGATGGTGGGGTCTGGGTGGAGGTGAAAGTGGTGAACGGGTAGAGGCGGGGTGAGGTGTGGGCCAGTGGGTGTAGATAGGTTGCGGTGGCTGCATCTGGGCTGTGGGCCTCGCATACGGAGGCTGCCTGCAAACCGGCGTCGACAGACTCCCGACAAAAAGAGAAACTTCATCTGAAATATCATCACTGGCTCACAGTCTTCAGTCTGACTCATGCATCATCAGAAATGGGAATGAACATTGACAAATGTTAATCTGCCACTTCAGCCTGCAGAATGCTGGAGAGACTGCTCCCATGATGCATTGTTAGGCAAAACCAGCACCGATTGGAGGGAAGTGCAGAAATCCACCCTTCCTCTCAGAAGACGGCCATGTTTTCACAAGTTCCCCCGGCAGGGTTCAGCAAAAGTTTACTGCCCACACAATCCCGTAACAGCCCTGGTCTCCAACACTACAAATACTCATATATTCAAAGCACCAACCCTGATGGAAAAGTAATATCCCTTAACTCATATACTGTTATAGCATCAAAGTGCTTTGTATTTGTGTTAAGGTGCTTGGTGTCACCTCTGTCTCTGGTGCTTTCACAGTCAAACCTGTGGTTTGCTTTTTTCTTCTTTTATGTTTTGACAGTGCAGTATTCAACCCATACAGTCTTCACACAAGCCAATATCTCTCTTTGTGCAACAAATGGCACTCAGTGTATAGTGCCAGCTATCAAAATGTCAGGCACTTTATGAGATGTGGGAAAATAGGGATGGTTCCGCAAATGGCTCATAGAAGTGTGGAACCCCTGAGAACGAACTCTTGCCTGCACATCTGAAAAGACTCTTGGAAAAAAAAGACAAACTCTGTGGCACAGATACTCTCTGTGGTCTTTTCAGCACACCTCCCCACAGACAACCCTGCAGAGAGTGATGTAAGATAGAGATCCTTGCTGGTCCCTAATTTTAGCATACCACAAGTAAAATGGTCTCAGTCCCACAAAAGAGTTTGGGCCATTTCTGCTGTCATACATTTTTACAACATTCTTTTCTCTTTTGTTGGGATCACTTTTAGGCTATCTATCTATCTATCTATCTATCTATCTATCTATCTATTCTATCTATTATCTATCTATCTATCTATGATATATATACACACACATTCAAACACACTGTATATATACAAACCTTAGGTGAGAAGCCACACAAAGTGTCACAAGATTTCCTTAAGGAATTATGGCTCCTGAGTACTTGCTGTAGCTTACCTGTTGTGTGTTGAGTTGGCAGTTCCGGGAATGGCAGCTGCTGCTGCCTCCTGGGCCTTGCGGTTAGAGCTACCCAAAGAAGGAGGGCCCATCCCAGGCCCAGCTTGCTGGGGCATGCTGGGGGAACTGGGAGCCATGGGCGGGTACACCCTGTTCTGGCTGCCCGGTCCGTGACTGCGTCCTACAGGTATGGGTTGGCCGGGACCCTGGCCGTGCATGGGGCTGCTAGCGTTCATTCCCAGACTGTTGGTCATTCCCGGGCTGGAGCCGCTGTAGCTGGTACTGGCAGTCCCACTGTAGTTGGAGGGCCGTGGATAGTTACCTGGAAGAAGACAGTCCGCAATTAATGATGACAATGTCACTCAAAAGATAAAACATGGGTTGTTGTCACTTGCGACATTTAACTTCCCACTTCAATTAGATAGATTGCTTACAAGAATGACACAAAATGGCTGCTGTAAAATACTGTAGTCGCAGTTGGGTGCTATGAATCACTTCTTCATTTGAGAGAAATGGAGTGTTTATCAAGTGCTTGTCAGCTGATACCTTTATACCTACAACAGTGACACATACAAATATTTCATCCATCAAGCAAATAATCCTGTGACAGATGAGGAATGAGGAATATAAAGCACAAAACTGAATTCTGATTCATAACCTCTATAACCTCGAGCAGAGGCCGGGTGTGGTGACATTTTTCAAAGCTGCAGGTTGCCGGATGGCCCTAGGAACAATTGCCAAGCTTAAGGCTGACTTTGTGAAACACTTGAGAGGAGCTCTAATCTGCAGTAAATGCTTTGTTGCTGCCCTGGAGTGCCACACGGCCGCAATGCCAGAAGCTTTCCTAAGGCACACTTAAACCCCTCCATTTTGGCTCTAAAAGCTCAGCTCCACTCCAACACCAGCTGCAATAGGAGCAGAAAGAGAAATCGCCATGCTGTGAAAGACAACATGTACATACATTCAGGCACACTAAAACACACCTACTGTACATGTAAGTGCAGTACACTCCCACACACACACATACACAGAGCACATCGTATTGTATTCTTTCTGCAGGCACTGGGCCTTTTCCAATGTGATGTTCCCTCCCTGGGACAAATCCCCTGCAAAATAGAAATGGAAAATGTGGCATCCTCCATTGTGAAAGGGGCTATTTATTTTGATTTGATTAAGGGTGCTTTAGTTGGGCCTCACTGCTTAATCCTCTGAGAATATGTCTGGAAAAGGGGATCAAGTCCCTTTAAAACCTGAAGGCTTTTCCGCACGCTCAAACGAGGGAAAGTTGAATGACAATATTCCACACGGGGGAAAAAACATCTCCGAAAATGGAAATGGCTTCTCAGTGTCCTCGAGCTGCTTCAGTGAAGACACTTTCCACATGACATAAGCCTGCAAGTCCAACAGAGGGGGAGAGCGGGAGGAAGCAGCAGAGGGTGGGGGCGAAAAGAGAAGAAGACAGACAACAGAAAGGTAGGGGGAAAAAACTCCTGCCCCCCCCAACCCCCGAGATAGGATTTATATTGAATCAAAATAAAAGTCTTTCCCATAAAAGTCAGCAGCTCCGGTTGAATTTGTCCAGAAATTGTGATGAAATCTACTGTGGGAGATGGGAAAAGAAGAAGCGGATTATTTCTGGAGAGGCTTTGGTGAGTCGGTGAGCTGAGTACGGCTGACACCTGTCAAGGGGTTTGGGGCTATAATAGGGAAGCGTTCAGGAAGAAAGGATGTCTGCTAACGAACACAGGAGGATATGTATGGTGTACAGTGCATGTGTGTATGTGTGTGTGTGTCCATCCGCTTGTCTGTGTGAATGCATATATAATGCTTCTGAGACCTTGCAACCACTGAAAGCCACATTTCCATGTTTCTTCCTCCCATATGAGACTGCCTACAACGCTGTGGAAAATCCTGGGAACGGTGCCCTGCAGCTTACTTCCTCTCAGCTCGGGTGGACGGTTTGCTGCAGATGAACAAGGCTGCAGTCAGCGACCTCTCTCAGCCCTCTTTGGACATCTGTTGAGTCCCATGTCATGGCCGCCTGCCATACACTCTCAATAGCCTGGGCGGACACGCTGTGGTTTTTGGCCCTTGTGACGGACTGAGGCTCCAGCACACCTCCCGGGGAGTTGTTTATATCACACAGTCCCATTTGGACAATCTGCATTTTGGCGGTTGTGCCAAAATCCCCAAAAGTGGGAGTGAGTGTCTGGAAGTTTCCATGAGACTGTATTCGACTTGACTGGACGGGGGGTGAGATGCTAAGCCAAATCTAACTGAAGAGGTTTGTGTTGGAAAAAATGCATCATTAAGTTGACACCCTGCATTGGGAGAACTTATCAGTCTTGATGTACTACCATTCAAAATGTTCTAGTTGTGGGCTATGTTTGCCTCTGCTGACAAAGGTAAGACAGAGTGGCTGTGGGACTGGGTTAATGCTAAGCTTTCCTATGAGAGTTATGCTCCATCCTGACAAGAATGATTCACTTCCTGAAGGATTGGTACTGCGCCAGAGCGCTTCTTCAAGGACAGATAGCGTACTAACCCACTTTTTAAAATGACTGAGAGCTCAACCCTGAAATTCTAGGTGTTTTTATAAGAGTCATTCATGCTTTCTAAGGCTTTGGAAGTGCCACTCAGATTGCATTACATGAGGAAGTTGGATCATTGCGGAGGCAAAATACAGATTACTACAGAATGTATCATGTATCATGTTTAAATTACAACATTAACAACAAAGATGGACATAAACATCTTTAACATAAACAAAATAGTGTTATTATTTGGAAATTTACTTTAATGTAATCTAATTTAGTAATGAGGACTCCATATGGTGTTACTTAAAACTTAGAAGAAAAGAATATGTATTACATGCTGTTGGCCTAAAAGTGCAACCTGACTTGGCACACAAAAAATGTGGCTGTAAAAGCCAACATAGAAGTCGTGAGTGGCCTCTTCTGCCCACTGTCAAAAAAAAAACGTGAGACTTCATTGAGAGTCATTGGCAATTTGGCCACATTATATAATCAAGAAAGACTGATCTTTTGTAAAGAAATCATCACAAGCTCACAAAGTCAGAAGAGTTAAGATTATTTTCTTAATGTCCCTCCTAACATACATCTTTCAGTTGACTTCAGTTAGGAAGTGAATACATTTTTGTGGGTCTTTTCTTAGCCATGACAGTGGCTTCAAAAAGGTATTATGAGTTGTGAGCAGTTGGTGGCTTTGTGGTGAAAACTCCTACTTTAAAAAACACAATCTAAGTGCTCAGAAATTCAATTGCTCAAACTCAAACAAAATTTGCAGTTTTAGCTGCACATGTTAGCATTAACATATCTGCACAGAAGTGTGTCATCTGCTTCACCTACTTTGCATGCTACTAATACTACTCAGGAAACCAATCAAGGAGGGACAAGGGGAAAAGAGGACAAGGAGGATGCCATTTCTTATTTGTCCCTTCTCGCGTCCTTATAGCTGAGTTTTGATTTTCTGCCTGCTTCTCGGGCATTTGGTGCCTTTGGGGAGTTTTGTGGTATTTATAGTGCGATGGAGGGGAGTAGAAGGTGGAGGGGAGGAGAAGGAGAGCTCATGGTGCTTCGTTCACAATTACATGGAAATTCCCGGCACGGTCACGCATTCGGTGGACGCTATATCCTGCGCCGGGTATAATCCCCGCAGTCCCGCGGGAGAGCTGGAGTGTGACCGAGCAGATTAACGTCTACTGCTTCCTCAGCAGACTGGACCGTCCAATGCTAACAGCCGAGGCAGTCATTCTCCCAGTTACAGTGAAGTATGGTATGATGGTGCACCAACGCGCCCTGAGGATCTGTGAACTCCATCAATAATGACTGAAACGCAGATTACATGGCTGCATGCTTGAGCTGCCAAGGACAGGAGCAGGGCAGACTGTCCATGTCCACATGTGGCTGAACACAAATAAAAAAAATGAATAACAGCATTTTTCTCTTGCTTTTTGTGGATGTGGTAGTGACTGGAGCAAGATGGTTTCGGTTAGAAAGGTGAGCAAGAAGGAAATATAGTGTGTTGACAAGAACAAGACAACCTGGTACCCATTTCGTTCCATCTTACTCAGAAGTTACATTTTTTAAACTTGAGTATAGGTGCTATAATACACCAACTTTTAACATTCTTTTACTAAAAACATAATGTTAACTGTTTCTGATGCTTGAAGTTTAAATATCTTAAAATTAGTAAGATCAGTTCACAACCCTCAATAATGTGACGACAGACAACTGACATAGAGAAAATAAATCTTAATTTCACAACTCAGTATTACTCTGCAGAACACATGTATGACTTGCTGGGATGGATATTTTTTTTTGCAGCATCTCCTCTTGCCAGAGGCCCCTACATCCTCTCCCAGCCACCTCAGCACCTTCCCCGGCAAGTTGTCTGAGCCTAAGCAGGGCTGGGGTGCGCCTTGGGGCTGCCGAGCTCCACATACTGTCAATTTCCTTCGAAAAACTCCACTCCCTCCCCCAGGCGCTGGCTTTTTTGGCTGAATTACACCGCGGCTCCAGCAAGGCACCAAGGCTTAAAAGTGCTGTCTGAAGCATGGTCATTACCAGTGGAGTGCTTAACCCCTCAAGGGTGGGGGTGGAGGTTTGGTGGAGGGAGCTATGCACTATGCGATGGGTGGGAGAGAGAGCGGACCTGAGACAGACTCCAAATCTCTTTCCTGTAATGGCCTGATATCCTCCTCCCCCGTCTGTCTGTGTGTCCACTGTTCTCAACATGCTGGCTCTGTATCATGTCCAAATGCATGTCTTGAAAACAGCTGTTGGAGTCATTTGAGTCCTGAGGAGAGCCTGATAACAACACACAGTATGAGATCAGTTTAACTTCGGATAAAGAGGGCTTTTAAAGGACAGCCATAAACATTTAGCAGCTTAAATATATTTTGGAAATACTGGGCAGTCCACTCACTGTAAGAGCTCTTATTTAGACAGTGAGAACACAGCAAAGGGGGGGGGGGGGGGCTTTGGCAGGGTTTGACTTTACATCAGTCTAGAAGAAAACCTTTGGTTACAGTCTAGGAAGCAGACTTATCTAATCAAAGATCTCTGGAAATAACTGCTAAATATTTTAGTACTGTTTGTAGAAGGGCCATATCCTCCTGCAGTCTCATGTATCACCATAACTGTATGTTGGATGGAGCTTATGTAGTTGATTACACAAGCTGCACTATGCTCGTTTTTGCGTCGGATAAAAGAGTTACACAACACCAAACAGTTTTTATGCTCTTTGGTGAGCTACAATCTCACAAGTGTTGGTGTGTGTGGTGAGCATGATTGCTGAAAATTTTATAACACACACACACACACAACAAAAAGGCCCAAGAATTGGGTTCTCCCAGCATAGGCAGACATGCCAAGAAAAACAGCAGAGTTCAGAAACTTGGGAGTGCATTTCTGTGTTGGCTAATGGCTGGCTAATTTGTTAGTGCGCTAGGGAGAGGGAAGGGAAGCAGATGGAGCTGTCATTAAGAACAATGACCAGCAGCTGTTTGCCCTGTTCACCCTACACAGACCCCTGAAGGGCCCTCTAAGAATTGGGCCCTGCCTATAACGTGTGTCTATTTGTGTATTAACAATTTCTGTATGAGGACAACATGTTCTCAAAAGGATGGGAATAAGATAATAAGAAAAGGAAATAAGATAATCTTGTAGTTACCAGTTTAAAGGGTCAATCTGACCTTATTTACGGTATTGAATTCTACTGTATGTGTTATTTATATGTTTATGTATATGTTTGTGTTATAAAAAAATAACTGTATTCGTGTCATTTAAAAAAGGAGCAAAAAAAGGACATAATAATTAAAAAGGACATAAAAGAAAGCAGCACCAGCCCATGGTTTGAATCCGACAATTAACTGAACTTGGAAAGGTAGATACAGCAGGTAATAAAAGAGAGAGAAACCATGTTTTTTTCTGGAAAGTACAGTGTGAAGATACAAAGGTAGCCATTCAAGAAGCGCCACTTTTTAGGTGCTTGCTGCACTGCTGTCTGAAAATATCCTAGAGTACTAATGCGGGATAGATGCAGGTGCAAGTGTACATATCTACAGTATATATATATACTGAATATGTCTGTGATGAGAAGACAGTGGGCCTGAGCTGTTTCACTGTTTCTGAAGGGAACATCTCTCCTGTCATCCCAGTGAGATTTCACGCTCATCTGCCTCCAGAGCTTCTTCCAGGCTAGTCCGCCTCGCTTTCGCTCTCTGCTTACTTTATTTCTCTTTCTCTCTCTGCTTACTGGGCTGTCAGCCCAGCCAAAGTCACATTAAGAGATAAGAGTGGGTGGAGAAGGGAGACCAAATACCAAATGCATTAGGGCTATTAATCAACATTAACAAATGCGAGGGAGAGGCCGCAATTTTAGGAAAACACACGCACGGATGGGCGCATTTATCAAGGTGACACATTAAAACACACATTTACCAAAAAATACCATAATGTTTCGTCTGGTGTGTCGCCAAAGGCAGAAAACGAAGTACAACAGCAGATGTCAACGTTTGTTGGATGGCCGGGAGTCGTACGATGGCGAAAACAAGCGAGCGGAGAATGCTTAATTATAGAGAGCGAGCCAAAGTTTTTTCCCAAATTTCCTGGAATCTGTGGTTTATTTTTTCTCCAAGTTTTTCTTTTTTGCTCGAGTGTCAGAAAATGCTTGGATTGATGGTTGATGTGACTGATTTACCAAACAGGCCTATATACTGCGGTAAACTGAGCCAAAGATTACTGCTTGATCACACTGAGGACTTTAACCTAATAGTTCTGAAATTAGTTAACAAAATCTGGTACAACTGCAGTGACAGCTTGAATTAGCAGAGAAGTCTAATAGGTTAACTGGATATATTGTGTTAGTTAGCTACACATATTAAAATGTAAAGCAATATTCTTTTAAACTCTTTAGTGACTTTTGTTTTTAAATAACTGTGAACTGGATGCTTTCCTGTGAGGTTATCATTAAAACACTGAGCCTGACGACAGGATCGGACATCATCATTCAGTGGATAAACCTCACGACGTGTCAGTCCGCTTTGTCTGGAGCTACCTCATAATCTTATCATGAGGAGGGCCAAGAGGTCCGTCCAGGGTTCAAGTGTGTCATAAATATTCTAGCAGTCACACCCTCAGAAAGCAGGGTTTTTAATTCCCGCAGTGAGTCCCACCACAGAGGACGAGAGAAGACTGTATCTGTGTGTGTGAATGGGAGCTGTAGAAAGAGTTAGAGACAGAAACAGAAGATGGCCACGTCTTTCAAAATTAGTCTTTTTGTATTAATCATTAGCAAACTCTCTTTGAAACCAATGACACTGATGTCAAGGCCCAGTGTGAGTGTGAAATGAGGGCCAACAGTCATCAAAAAAGACAAATGTGGCTTTCCTATTTAAGGCCAAACTCCTCTATAACCCCTCTGAATGAATGATACACAGGGTATTCAACACTCTAATAAGTCAGAAAGCAAGTTGTTGTGTTGAACAAATCTGATGTCAGGTAAAAGTCAACACAGTAAGTCAACAGAGGGCTTGATAGTGGTTTTCTTAATTGGTAATTCATCATAAAGTTTGAAAGGAGTCGTACCTTGTGGGAAATCAAATTCTCTCACTTTTGTCTTCAATAGTATTTCTTAAATCATGTTCTAAACCACCCTCTGTTTCGTTTAAAGAGTGACAGGAGTTGTTTTATGTTGTTTCAATGAGCCTGGCTCCAAGGACTCAATGATTTAAAAGAATACACTGAAATGGGATGGATTGAGTTTCTGGTCAAGTTACAAACCTACACTCATCATTGGCTCAGGTGCTCTAAGCCAACACTCCAGTAAAGACATTTGAAACATGCTGCTGGAAATGCAGCTATATCTGGTTGGTTAACGCTTGGTCACTGGACTTTGCGATATATGATCCGATCACTTTATGGAGAACGGAGATGTGTCAAACTGTTTTGTAATTGAGAATTTAAAATGTACTCGTCACTTGTCCAGAAACATATCTAAATGCACAGTAGGGTGCAGATTTGTGAGATAATTTTTATAACTTCTGATAGTAAGTTCATTAAAACAGTTTAATATCAGCACAGGAAAAGGAATCGTTGTAAGGATGATTGATGATAAAAAAAAACAATCGGCAGTCAGAACAAGCCTACTGGTCACACCTCCATTTTAAATGGCAAAATTTCATAGTGAAAACAATTCATTTCAATGGAATCGCAGAGATTAGTGAATTCAAACTTGGTAAATTTTGACTTGTGAATCTGTGCCATTAGCTTATTAGTCATGTTGAACCATCCAGGTTTATTCAACACTCCTGTATTGGAGTACTGCATAAATATGTCTTTTGAATATACTGCAAACTTATTATCTTGTTAGCAACCAGCAAGCTTGCTAGGGGACAGTTTGGGAGTGAGAGCTTTTAATAAACTTCAATAAAACTCTTCATTGAATGAAACAGGCAAACAGGCTCCAACCTTGGTGTCCATACTGTGATCCTTGAGGTCCATAAGGGCCTGAGGGGCCACTCTGGGTGTAGGGACCCATCCCAGGATACAACGAACCCCCCACCCCAGGTGAGGGGTGGGGGGACATAGGAGGTCCGGACTGAGGAGGAGCAAACTGAGAGCTAGCCTGGTTCCTCTGCATGTTGGACATGAACCCTGAAACACATAAATACACAGAGGAATCATTGTCGACACTCTTCAGCAGTGAATTCAGCTGCTCAGCATAACCAATTGTTGAATGAGGGCTTGAGCGAGGGCAGTTGTGACCATTCTCTAGCTCAAAAAATTGGAATATTAATTTAATTTGCTTGTGTAAAGAGAGCCTTCCTTTTGATGAAAGCCCTAATCTTTTACCTAAGCACTGGCTCCTGTTACTCGTAGATGCACATCAGTAAGTAACACAGCATTGAGTGGGTATTAGACAAAACATGCACAAAAAGGACAGGATGACATGTAAAAGGAACCCTGAGCACAAATGAACACACACACCTACACACACAGACACACACACACACACAAATGTTTAGTGAGCTTTATCAGTGGCAAAAGCACAGTTCTATCTGGCCTTAAAGACATACGTATGCTTTCAAAAGCTTAGTCCGTGTGTGTGTATGTATGAAAGAATGGGTACAATTGAGAGAAAAAAAAGTGGGCTCCTCTCTCCACAGAGTAAGCCGGTGATTTGACCATGGCTACTATGTTATTCTAAGCCGTTCTGTCAATAGATATGTCAAAGCCTCTCAGGCCCAAACTCGCCTCCACCATTCAAATTGACATTTGGAGCGATCCTCGCTTGGGTTTCGCTCTTTCAAGCCGCCACGTTCGTTTTTAAAACCCACAGAAAGGTCTCCAATCCACCACGAATGGGGAAAGGTCGCTGGATGGCCATTGAGGGAAAAAGAGAGGGTATGTGGGAGTGTGCGTGTGTGTGCGTTTGTGTTTCAGAGGCTTCTGTATTGCAGATTAGGTGTAAATGGATTGGGCCCGCTAAACTGTAAACTTTGATAGCTATTCGCTTTGTTGAATGAGCGTGCACAGACTGACTCTTTAGTGAGTTTGGGATTTAGGGAAACAACGGAGTTGGAAAGTGCAAGTTGACACTCGTATAATTCCTTGTTTCTGCTAAGAGTGCATGACAAAATGTGAGGAGGGAGATATAAGTTTAAAAATGCTCAATGTGTGTATTCACTATATGCTTGTGTGCACATACATGTGTGTACATATTTGTGTTTCTGAGTGTGTGGGGGGAGATAACGGAGAAAGAGAGCAATAAACGCTGTGTGTGTGTGTGTGTGTGTGTGTGGAAGAGACGGAGGCCAAGACAGAGAGAGAGAGAAAGTGTGTGTGGGAGGCAAAGACAGTACAACAGAGGGAAAGAGCGATTGGGGCCTGAAAGTGCTTAGGCTGCGAGTGCTGGGTTTAAGGAGCGAGGACATTATTGTAATGTTTTGCTTCCATTAGGGTAAAGGGGATTCTGGAGAGGAGGAGAAAAAAATTACAGTGTGTAATATCGCACTTTAAATTGCCTGGAAAATGGATGAGGAGAGGAACATTGTGCAGACAGTGCTAAAAGCAAATAACACATTCAAGGATTTCTCTCTCTGCTTCATTCCCTCTCCCTATCCACACACACATAAACATACACACACATACACATAAACCTTTCTCTCTTTCTGGCAAAGTGAAGGAAGCTCTCAGCCGGACAACAACAACAGGCAGCCGGTGAACGTGAGAGACAGTGGGGGAAAAAAGGGACATTCAGCGGATTTATGGAAATGAGGAGTGGAGAGAGGCTCTTAGGGAGGCAGGCACTTGAGCAAAGTGGGGCGTGTGTGTTGGGGGGGGTTAATCCTAGCTAGGGAAACAGCGAAAACAACAGCCAGTCCTGTTAACCGGCGCTATGTTTTCCTGGACTGGGCTGGGGAGGGCTTGAGGTTTACAGGCATTAGACAGCGGCATTAAATCTCCGCCTTTATTTCATCATGTTGGGAAATAACCTTTTACAGTCCCTTACTCTCTCTCTCTCTCCATCTCCATCCAACCACTCCCTCTGTCTCTCTGATGCTAACTGCTCTTTAGTGGGTGATAGAGAGGGAGCAGTCACAGTCATTCCATTAAGGTTACATCCTGGTTTTTTGCAATGTTGTGTGGATGCAGATTTTTTTTTTCATGAGCAATTCTGCTGTTTTTAGTAATACTCGAGAAGTGGCCATAATTGCTGGAAACAATTTCCCGTTTGGCGGGCAGATGTGGCCTGTGGGTTAGCATTCATGTTACAAGCCTTTGGCAGCAAGTTGTGGCCAAAAATGAAGTGGCTGTATGAAAAAAACACACACTCTGACTTGAACTAAGTCCAGGATAAGTTGACTGAATGTTTACTGTTACATATTTACTAGAGAATGGTTTTCCCATGACCCATGTTAGCAAACAATTAAGCACAAGGCTAAATCCTCGTGTCTGTGTGTGCTTGTGTGAGCGCACCTGCTCATCCTAAACTACAACAACTAACTACAACTATAATTTGATCCAGCATGTGTTTAAAAAGTTGGTTTTAAACACATATTTTGCAAGATTGTAGAGAAATCTAAAAGTTGTAAAGTGGGTGGTATACTTGCTAAAGGAAGTCATTTTGGAACAGCAGAACAAAGTCCTGCATTGAGCCAAACTAGCCATATTCTTTGTTTACATGTCAGTGCTAAAGTATTGCACTCCATGTCCTCTTGTTCCCTGAGAAATTATTTCATTACTCTTCATGTAACCCCTGCTGGTGTAGAATGTAAAAGTTTGACTTTCTAAGTAGACAGCCTCTTTAATCTGAGTGTGATGTACAATGTACATCTTTTATGGAAACTATTTCTAGCCACCAAGCTTCATTAAAGTAAAAACATACAAGTATGTTCACACATAGCATTCCACAACATTAACCTCCGTATGCTCCTTGTAGGCTTACAAGCTTCACTATTCTCTCTTCAGACAAGGCCAAATACCAAATGCTAGCCAGTGGCTAACACACATACGCACATACCTCTCTCCTGAGCCATAGGTGAGCGGGGGATTGGCGGGTGAGCTCCATCTGGCCCATTCCCAGAGTTCTGTGGGGCCATAGTGGAACCTGCAGAACAACATGTAGTCAGGACATGAAGATTCAGACACTGGCTTTCAGAGGTTCAACATGGTCACATTTGCCACATTAAAAGAAAATGTTTTGCATGAATTGAATTCCCTTCTTTGCATGAAATCGAGGTCAGTGGAAAATTGATTTATATCTTGTTCCCATCCGACTTGCTTTAAAATTGAAGTAAACTTCAAGAACTGTTTTAACAATAAAGAACTGAAGGACCACTTTTGTCTTTCTCTAAATTTATTTTAATGGCACAGAATTCACCTAGTTCAAAAAGTTTTCTCCCATTTGAATGCAGAAAGAAAAACAACGAGTAATCAGTATTACAGTAAACTGGAGGTTTTATCTGGATTGAGGCTGCCCTGGATTTGTTTGTTGAGCTTCAAGCGATGAGGTTAGAGGGTTTGATGCCAGATTTAGCCTTTACCGACACACCAAGAGCTGAGAAACAATCACTATACATGAAGTTGTTTGTGATTCACTATTAGTTAAATGACAAATGCACTTCCAGAGGACATATCAAGTCATTGGACCCTGTGCCTCTTCCTTGTGTAAGCATTAAAACCAGAGCGATCCCCTATAGAAAACCAGAGCCATTTGAGGTTCATTGATTAGGTGGTTGTGCAGGTCTTTGGGCTGTGCCTGTTCCATTGAAATCCAATAGTGAGTTGAGAGTCTGATTAGGACAATGGCAGACGGAGACTATGGTGGATTGATTTAGCCTAGAGGAAGGAGAGGGATGGCAAATTAACCTTTTATCTTTGGATTCAGACCTGAGACAATGAGGAGAGGGAAGGACAAGGGAAAGAGTGGGTTGTTTTTTCAAACCGCGCTGGTTGTACTTTGCTGATGATGAGGTGACGCCCTACAACTGTATATGTTCACTTGTTCACTTCAAATGTAAAGTAAATTATTAATAAAATAGGAATATGTGGCAAAAGTAACTCAGGATGATACATTATGGAGTACAGGAGTACTGTATTTACACAATTTTACTGCAACAGTGTTCTTCAAACTCACAGTGAATATATATCTCTCATTATAAAGGAAACACTTCACATTATTCAATCACACAGTAAAAAGTGTGTCGTTTTGAGGAGTGTGTGTGCATGTGTGTGTATGTCTGTATGTGTTGCGCGTCTGTCCACGGTAGCAGTAATACATGACTGGAGGTGGCACACTCTCCACATAAACAAACCCAATTAAGTCAACATAATTGCTTTGCATAAAACTGCATAAACAACATTTCCATTCACCCGGCTGCCTACACACACGCAAGCACGCACACACACAGACGTAAAAGTAATTGGACAAACAAGTGTAAATAAACACACTCCAACACACAAAGAAACATGCGTAGGAGCACACAGGCACATATGTGCTGAAATTTTCACACACAGACACACACGGATACAGACCCCCTGCCTCACACATGAATAGATCCAGTGGCGCTGCTTCAAAGAGGGAATATTCGATTAGTTACTCTGTCACCATGTGGCGGGAGGGAAGGGAAAACGTCAGTGTGCGAACGTTAGAAAAAGTCTGAGATAACAATAGAAACGCTAGCTACGTGCTTCAATGTGCATGTGTACCAGCGGTGAAAGAAGTACTTTATTACTTTAATTAATTTAATTTAATATACTCCATTACAAGCAAATATAACTACACAAGCAGTAGCAAGAAACAAAAAGGAAAAAAGGAAAAGGACTCATTATGCACAATAGTCCATTTCAGAATGTTTATTATGATATACAGTATATGTATTATATTTGGAATATTACTATTGATGCCCTAATTATATATATATATATATAAAGGAGTTAATCTATGTTTATACTCGACTCCATATGTTTTCATGTAAATCCAATTGCAACAGTTTAACTACAAATCATCCTTTAACTGTCAAGTCAATTCCAAAGTGCAGCCCTTTGCTGCATGTCATCCTTCTCTCTTCTCTCTCTCTCTATCTTTTCTTTATGTGTGTGTATGCAGCTATGTGTAGGAAAGGCTTCCTCCAGTCTGCATGTGTGCTGTCGTGCGTATGCTTTCTGCATCAGTGTGTGCATGAACACTGTTTATGTGTTTACGTGTCTGACTGGAGGAGCCTAAAGCCTCTAGTAGAGGGTCAGGGCCACTTGTTGCCAGAGGGACAGATGTAGCTGCAGCACGGGATTAGATGGGTGGATGGGTAGTTAGGATGAAGTCGCTAGCAGGAGTTTACTGAACCCTTTAACTATGGAAGTGGACCCTACGATAAAGGCTAGCCCTTGTGTGTGTGTGTGTGTGTGTGTGTGCAGGGATGCATGCCAGGCACCAGCTATGCTGTCAGACTCTGTTTGTTTGGATGGCAGAGTGGTGGTGGCAGGAGCTTGTACTGTGTGTCTGTGTGTGTGTGTGTGTGTGTGTGTGTGGCACTATGAGGGTAGAAATAGGAACAGTGCCCTCCATGCTCCACTACTCTCTCTACATAGCCATGTAAATTGTCACCAGAGATCAGATGACATTAATGTAAAGACATACGAGTGTGGGTTTGTGCATGTGTGTGTATATGAGAGAGAGAGAGAGAGAGAGAGAGAGAGGATGACAAGACACACAGAGATCCTCGTTGAGAAAGAGGAAATTGAAAAACAGATGAGAGAGGAGTGGTACTATAGTTGAGTCTGACAAGGCCTCACCCCTCCTTCCCTCTTTCTCTGCAATGAACGAGTGAAGCTCGGAGCACTTCATAATTATTTCACTACCAATTACTGTCCAAACAAAGCCTCTTCTCACATTTTCTCACTTCCTCCCTTGCTTTCCTCTCTCCTATCCTCTTCTCTCCACACTATCATTTTTAACAAGGTGCCATTAAATAATTACGTCGAAATAAAACAAACAGGCTCCACAGTGAGTCCTGGCACGTTTAATCCGTACCATTAATAATTCATACACTAAATCTTTGACGTGCAGTTATTCTCCACGTGCTGCTGAGAGAGAGAAAGAGAGAGAGCTAAATGTCAGCAGGAGCTGACTGTATATCTTCCCCGGTCCACAGAAAAAAGGCCATCTTCGCTAGCAATGAATGAAAATGTAAAATGAATAAACAGTAAGGAAACGCTGCCACCAATCAGGGCATCTTCTTCTGACAGTGGGTGTGTTTGATTTAATATTTGAGGTGATCTATTAGTAAGCTGGCTGTAACTATGTACGATACGTAACTTTATATGTACATAAAGGCCAGTATATGTGCATTTTTGAGTACGTGTTCATTGTTGTTTTTGAATATTTTATGTAAGTTTCAGTGCTTAAATATGCGTATATGCTTGGATGTGTCTTTGTTTCACTGTTTAGATCTGTGTGTGTTACTTACAGTGCTAGTGTTCCCATAGGTGTTCTATAACACAATAACCACATGTGGCAATCAGTGGCATTGTAATATCTTGCTGTCCCTCAGCCTGCATCTTTATCCACGGCCTTCAATTTACACCTCCACAAGTCCCCAGCTGAGCACTCACACATCTAAACGTACACAAATATACATGAATGGGAACACTGCTTTGAAAAATAATAAAATATCCGTTATAACTAGATATAAAGAATGGAATCGGTATCCGAATAATGTGTGATTTTAGATGCAGGTATTCAAACACAACTCATTCATGAGAGCGCACCTGTGCAAGTGTTTACCCTTAAGACTGACCTACCAGAGACCAATAAGCTTTATAGATGAACAGATCAGATTTTTTGATGGAGTCTTAGAAAGATGGGACTTGCTGCATGAAGACCAAGAGCAAACAGGAAGATATGTAGAACGAGGATGCTCTTTCGGAATGCCACAGAAGAGTCAAATAACTGTAATTTCCTCTTTGTGAAAAAGGCACTTAGCAAGCACATCCATTTTCTGCTCTTCCCTCATGATACAAGGCAGCAGGGCCAAAAGTAATGGGAGTTCATTGCATTTTTTGGAGATAATACTCCTCGCTAAAAACCCAATACACATTTTAAATTTCTCCTCTGCAAGGACTGCCGAGGCAACCCTGAGTCTCCTTTGAAGAGAGGGAGTGTGGTCTTTGAAGCTTTTTTCATCAGGGTTTCAAACGCAAATGCCGGGGAAGTTCAAAGCCGAAGGAGAGTACTTGTGGCCATATTTCTGTTTTGTTTCAGGGCCCTGGTAATATTAAACTTAGAAGCTATGTGTGTCTACGCTGTGTGTGTGTGTAATGCCAATGAAGAAAAGTCAACCTGAGAGTCAATGAAAGGACTTTTATTAATTGCAGATGAAAGGAAAGTGTGCATTAGCAGACATGAGTGTACACACCAAGACACAGCGATGCCTTTGCTTGCCTACATGTACACTCACATTCTCTCTTTCTCACACACACACACACACACACACACACCCCCTAACTGTTTCTCACAAATGCCGACCCCCTGGAGCAGTGGGGGCCATTTTTGCTAAAGTGAGGTAACGGCGGTAAGCACTAATAGACTGGTGTAGAATACAGAGAAAGGGCTGCTTCAGCACCATCTCTTAATACAACCCTTAGGCTGTAAATGCACACACACACCTGCACCACCCAACAAACACACACACATACACACACACACACACACACACCAAGGTAATATCCCCTACTTGCCGTGTCTTTAGGGGAAAGAGGCAGATAAACAGCGGGCTCCAATAATGGTGGTTTAGATCTCAATGGGTGCGAGTCAATGCCTCTCCAAGCCGGGGGCTAATGCCAGTTAACTCTCCCTGTAGGGGACGAGCGCAGGCCTGCAGTGGCTCGCAAAACAAGCGCTCTCCCAAGATCCTCATTACTTCCAATGCTGAGTAGCAACTGTAAGTAAAGCAAAACTGCAGCTTAAGCTAAAAAACAGCAAGTGGGATGTGGGGGAGAGAGAGCGATGGAGTGAGAGAAAGTAAGAAAATAGGTGTTGGGGAGGGAAATAATTGCGCACTGTTAGGGTTCGGTTAGGGTTTTCCAGTTGGACGGAGTTAGAATGGGATTTCTCTAAACGGCTAACGCAGCAAGCCAGCTGCCATTTTTATTTATTTTTTTCCCCTGTTTTGGCCGACGGTGTGCTTTGTGAATATAATGTCTGCGGGGAGGGCATTTTGCAGTTTCACTTCGAACACTGGCAGCCATCAGGAGGAGAAGAGACAGAGGCATGTGGGAGTAGGGGATATATGGGGGGTAGGGGAGGTTGATGTGTGTGGATGGGGATGAAGATGGGGGGAAAAAAGGACAGAAGTGGAGAAAGAGAGCTGGAGGAGAGATGTGGAGAAATGAGAGGGAGGAACAGAGGCAGAAATGTGGATGGAAAATTCAGCCTTGTTCCTCGGTGGGAGGCCTGCACCGCAGCAACGCTCTGAGCGACGAAAGCAGCAGAGACAAACAGAGATGGGGAGGAAAGGGTGGGGACGAGGGAACGTGAGACACAAGAGGGAACATAAGAGAAAGCGAGCACGATAAAAATAATGAGAGAAAGAGAGAGGGACAGGGACAGCCAGAGGCAGTGTTCCCACCACGCAGCCTCTTAGGGAGTGGTGTGACTAGAAAACTTGCCCGGCTCCACACACTGCAAAACACAGTCGAATAAAAACTCAACCCCACCACCCTTTTCCACTGCTTTCTTTGTAATAACTTACACCACTAACAGAGGAAAACATTTTGGTTGAATGTCCCTGCGGCGTCTTTTCTGGTCCGATATTTTGCAGCTTGCAAATTTGTTTTTCTCTTTTGTCTGGGAAGTCGTTTACTGACGTTGTTTTTAAAAATGGCCGCTTTTATGCATGCAATCCTGATCTAAGGTCATCACTCGGGTTCCTTCCAGGCATCTGTGTTTGACCTTTGACCTCAGTGTGGAAAAAGCGCCATTGCAATTTTTTAAAATATATCTGTGGTTCTCATTATCATAATTAGAGATAGAAATATATTTTCTGAAATGTTAAACTGAAAGCAAACCACAGGCTACGCTGGGGGACGATGTAAAGGACAAGAGTGGATGTAAAGCCGGTTGGAGGAGATTCATTGGGACCGACCCTTAAGCTAACTATCTGGACAAGCCTGGCCTTCTCACCCTCTCTATCTCCCACCCTCTATCTATCCCTCCTTCCCCTCTCCCTCCTCCACTCGCCATGACCTCTCTGTCCTT
Organism: Morone saxatilis; assembly: GCF_004916995.1. Taxonomy (NCBI): domain Eukaryota; kingdom Metazoa; phylum Chordata; class Actinopteri; family Moronidae; genus Morone; species Morone saxatilis. The sequence continues at coordinate 15,713,187 of NW_023339873.1, forward strand.
TCTAGGCCCTGGAAGCACTAGAAGCGAAGCACAGATACACAGCTTAAACTCTCCTGAGCGCTCACCCGCAAGCTCCAATCACCTCTTTAAAAGAAAATAAAAACTTGGAGGGTTGAGGAGAGATGGAAGAGGGAGGAGAGGAGAGAGGCGGAGGGGGTGGGAGAGGTGAAGGAGGGAAGGGTAGGCAAGCATTGTTAACTGGACCTCGAAGGAGAAGAGAGAGAGAAAAATGGAAGAGGGAGACATGAGTATTTGTGATTTTCTGCAGCAGACAGTGTGAGCTGTGCCATGGAGGAGTGTGGATGTGCTCTGTGTCAATTAGTAGCTGCACAATGTGGAAACGTATTGCGGTTTGACCCTCAAAGCAAGGCAGACACGCAGACAGAAATGTGTAAACACAGGCCCACACAGAGAGATGAAAATACCACCAAACACAGACCAGATCTGAAAACGGGCATAAATACAGACAGTCCAAATCTAGTTTACTTTGTCTCGTTACGGCCTTCCAGTCTAAAACAAACACACACATTGGCATGGTGATGGGGACATGAGGTTACTACTTAATTTTTTAAGTGGTTAAAATGATCAGTTATCAGTTAACAAAACAGAGCTTAATTGGTGAAAATTTGTTTTGATATTAGTATCTCTTTAGTGATAACAGCAAAAACAATCGTTGCTAGATACAAACTGAGACAAGTTTCTCCGTGCAATAATCTATACATATATTTGTATAGGTATATAAATATATATATGTTATTACCTAGACCCAAACCCACACACACCACCCAAAACCTCCCGAACACAACACCCCTTGTGTGTTTGTGTATATACTATATAATATACTATAACTACTGTGGGCATTCCGATATTCCGGCCTTTCTGCCGATATCGATAATTGTCAAATCCTCAATTTCCGATACATGCGGCCCTTTTTTTACACCCCAAAATGTTGGAACAACCCATCACTCCTAATGTGGAATTCAAAAAATTATCCTAATTTTAATTGTGATCGCCCCACCTTGGTAGGATGGCCCATTTCCTTCACATCCAAAAAGGAGGACACTTTGCATAACAAGGGGAACACCCAAGCACGATATTTGTTTGGGCATGATCCGGTTTAAATTGTTAAGTTTGCACGCGATTAAATAAAAGGTGCATACACATACACATACGCTAAAATCATAAATATACAAAGTACAGCTCATGACAACGTGGGCCCTTCCATTCAGATTAGCTGGTCTAATAAACATCATACAGAACTGTTCTTAATGTTTTATCTGATAGACCCAAAAGGTAAAAAAATACAGCCCCAACCTTTCTGTTTCAGATGCTACAGGCTTTGCCACAGCCCCTGGTGATCATGGCTCCATCCAACAGCCATGGCTCATTTGAATATTTAAGAATTAGCATTCGTGTTGATAGGTCACGACACGAAAATGTAACCAATGAAATTACTTATTTTGACACACATTTTTAGCCAATAAGTATTAAACTAACAAGGTAATGTGTCAAAAGGCAGACCTTTTTTGTTATTTTCTCAAAAGGAGGACAAATGAGTGTCTGGCTTAAGTCTGCACCTGAAGCCAACAGGGCCTTTAAAAGCCAGACTGTCCGGCCTAAAGCGGACGAATGGCCACCCTAGTAACGGCTGGCTTGACC
>NW_023339873.1:15714870-15717887 GCF_004916995.1 Morone saxatilis
CTGCCTGTACTTAACCTAAGGTTTCTCGTGAGCACCAGAAAGTATCTTGTGTGCACGAGAAACGTTTTTTTTTTCCATGTCCCTTTAGGGGCTCCTTATTTAAGAAAGAACAAATGTAAAGTAATTTGCGGTGTCTGATAAGTCACATTTTTTCAAACACAGAAATCATACTCACCCACAAGGGCCAGAGTCAGAGCAAGCACAACAACTCTCATGGCTGAAGGGGTTGTGAAAGTGTGCAGTCACAGGCTGCCTTTTAAAGGTAAACTTCAGCTCCAACAAGAATGTCATGAAGATATGATACGATCCCCGGTCTGTTTGATAAATACACACTATTAGATAGATAGGTTATATCATCTTTTAGATTCAAACAAACCTTGGGTTTGGTTTGGGGAGGGCAACAGGGCTTGTTTTAATGGATGAAAAGTTAGGGTCACCTTACCTTGTTCTCCTCAGATTTGTCAAGTCAGCATCGTGTCAATCAATGTTTGCTGTGTCTCACAATTCATTGTATAATAATACATCAGAAGAAAACTCTGTTTTCCTACAATAGTCCTTACTTTGTTTGAGAATATTGCCTTTGTTGGCAGCAGCTCTATGTGCTCTTATTTGCAAATATGTAGTTCTTATTTGACATAGAAAAGAAGGAGTTAAACACTTTTCTTTAAAAAAAAAAAAGTTTTCACTGATCCAAAGGTTATAAGACATCAACACATTTTAATTAAAGGGGAAAATGAATAACAAGATCTTTATTTAACTGAAGAGAAAATTGATTCAGTTAACTTTAATTCAATTCAATTTAATTGCATAAAATGTTATTTATATAGTGCCAAATCATTGCAGAAGTTATCTAAGGAGACTTTTCATATAGAGCAGGTCTAGTGTTCCTTACAAAATTATTTACAGAGACAATTACCACCGACACTTGTAGGTGTTGGCCTGGATATTTTTATGTCCATGTTCACAACAGTGGTATAAACACATTTTATTAATGTCCGAATTCTCTTAATTGTATTATTTATATGCAGTTTCAAAGTTTACACAAGAGGGCACCATGACTATAGCTGTTTGCTCACTTTATTTGTTGTGGTCAGGGTGACCACTGACGTCATGTGATTTCTGTTTCACAGTGTAAATCAGCGAAGTGGAATGGAGGTGTTATTACCTTGTACGTGTAGAAAAATGTTAACCTTGTTTAGTGTTAGAAAATTGTCTAGTCCTTTAAAATGGCCACCAAGCTAGAATCCTTAATTAACCTGTGTTTCAATAAAACTCTGTAGTCCAAATTTGTTGTTTCACCTATTTACGATGAAACTACAGTGTAGAACTATTTATCATTAGCAAATTATTAACAAATATTTATCTTTTGTATGAATGGCTCAGTTATAGTTAACAGTTATTGACTAATGCTGGCTAAACTATTCATTTTCATTTTATTTCCAAAAAAAGTCCTCAAGATAACTTGATGCTGAGAAAACATTAAGTTATATACACGTACATTGTAAAGGAAAGGATTAATCATTTAAAACGTACTGTAAAATTAATCCACAGCAAAATGCTGTTAGATCTATTCTAACTCTTTTTATAATTGTATAATGTTAATGTAAATGTGTAGTATTTATATCTGAATCCAGGCACTGCAGATCTGGACACAAGTGGTTTGCCTTTTACTGACAGTATTTTCAACCTATTGAATGCAAGTTTTTTAAGAGGGATTTTTCCACACTGGTATCTCATGCAAATCCCTAATCAGCAATTAATGTAATACTTAATGACTGAAAAATGTCTCATGTAGGCCTTTATTGGGTCATATTTTGAGCATTTCAGTAGCAAAAAAGTAGTAGTATTAAATGTGTGTCATGTAAGTGGCCCATTCCAGAAGTATGGGTACATTTCAAGTAAGTCTATAGAAATAAAACAAAAAATAGGTATTTTTTACCATAAAACTTTTTATTCTTATAGTACACCCTTTAAATTAAGCACTTTCAGTATTTCCTGATCCATTTAAAATATTTATTCTGAACTCTTTACATCTATTAATTAGGGACTTGGCTTGGGAAGCGGAGGGTCGCTGGTGTCAATTTTCCACAGACCACGAAAACTATGGAGTGTAGACTGGGTAGCTGGAACACAGCACCTCAGAGAGGTGCCAGTTTCACCTCCTGTGCACTGCCGAGGTGCCCTTGAGCAAGGCAACCTAACCCCAAGAAACTGCTCATGGGGCGCTGGTAACGCGCAGCCCCATCACTCCACCATCTCTCTCCGTGTTGCATTTCCACAAGTGCAGGAAGTGTGTATTTCAGTGTGTGTGTGTATAAAAAGAGTGAAAAGAACAATTTCCCCTAGGGGATTAATAAAGTATTTCTTCTTCTTAATGGGGTGGCATTTGGGATGGCCAATCAGATTTCAGCAGCCTTCCTCTTTAAACGGCCCTAGTCCAGGGTGAAATCAAAAGTAAACAACTTTGGACGTTTTGGAAGTTATGTCAGGTACGTAACTACTAATGTTTTTGTGCCTAACCCTTACCAAACTGCGACTGATTCATAACGTTAAACGTCTAACTGGACACTACGTATTTATTGTTGCTAACTTGACCACAGAGCCCTGTACATTCAGGAATGATGCTAGTGGAATACTTACAGACCTACGTCATATTTTGAAGCAGACGGCCACTGACCAAGTACCAGTATTTGATGACCTAGGAGTGAGAACTTGTCAAAATGATACACAACGACTACTGCGAGCAGCAAACGTGTGTGACTTTTAGAGCACGGCCAACAAAATCTTGAGCTAAAACATGATCAAATGTTGCGTTTCGCAGTACAGAAAATATGTGCATCAAGTTCAGTATGTATATGTCGTTTTCTTATGACTCCCTTATGTGTTTACAGTTAATTTATTTAGTAATTAACTAAAAGCAGACTGCTAGTAACAATAATACAATGTACATAGTAACACGATTGCAGGATGGCGTATGGTAAAAAATGCGGGCCATAACTCTATATATATATATACAA
>NW_023339873.1:15717987-15718121 GCF_004916995.1 Morone saxatilis
ACACACAGACACACACACACAACTTGGGATGACATTCCTTTACTTAATCATTTTGTAAAACCCTTTAGCTCTAAACCACTATTTGTATACTTAAACGTGGTACACCTTTGTATAAACATAGACACATATACACT
>NW_023339873.1:15718149-15718667 GCF_004916995.1 Morone saxatilis
TTTGGCACCACAAATACAGGTTTTAGTTTGTATTGGAAGGACATTTTCTTTGTGTTTTCTTTGGATTTGAGTGAATAAAACTCACAGTGTAACATCATATGGTGACATTTACAGCACAGCTATAATGGAGGAATAAGATAACAAATACCTAAAAAAACACCTAAAACATCAATGTAAACAACAAATTTTGATGTCAGTTGAGGAGCAGAATCAATTATATAGCCTGCAATTCTAATTTTTCCACTGACAGTAGCCTTAATGAACCAGAATGCGAAGCAGCCACAAGATGTGTTGTGTTTTGACTTTTTCTTGATTGGTCCTCAAACTACTGCAGATAAAAACAGTAATTTTTTCACACTAATTAATTAGCTTATTAATGTTTGTCGTACTTATTTTATTTAGAGGACACTGTTGTTCACACAACTGGTTTTAATAATGAATAATGTTTTTTTTTATAGCAGTAGAAGTAACAGAAGTACTGAAGACACAAACTTCAGGAAACAACCACACACACACAC
>NW_023339873.1:15718674-15724563 GCF_004916995.1 Morone saxatilis
CACACACCCACACACACAAAGTTAAATACACAGTGTTGCTTGCTCCCTCCTCTCCTCACTGACTTGTACCAAACTAAAACGACAACATTAACCAAAGTGTCCTAACTTGTGATGAAGTGTTAGAAAGCGGAGAGCGTTAGTAATCAGATGTGTGCTAACCACATTAGTTCTCCTGTGTCTCTCTTAGGCTGGCTGCTCCTTGATCTAATTCAAACTGATTCTAGTGCAGCCTCTAAAACATGCCAGATGTTACTCACTGCTCCACGCTTTATCACCATTTATTTGGCACGGGGAATATTTTAAAATATTTTCTTATTAATCACGTCCCAGCGATCGGTTTCGCTTCTCGTCTTTGCCGCCTCATTCCGGATTCTCGTCATGATTCTTGGCACGGGCGCCAAGAAAACCACTGTCCCAGTTTTTCATTAGCGTCAATCACTCTGGTAAGCGGCTGCTGGGAGGGGAGGAGGAGGAGGAGGAGGAGCTGGCATCAGGATCCTACTCAAGACATTTTGCCCCGCCTCGTCAGAGTGACTGACACGTCTGAGACATGCCGATGCTCCCGTCAGCCACGCAGTCGGTGCTGAGGGGGAACAGGTTGCCCCCACACACACACACACACGCCTGTCTGAGGCAAATCAAATCCACACTCGTTTATAATGCTCAGTGTTTATCTAAATGGTTATGCGCTCTGCTCTGGCCTCAGGAGACACACAGACACACTGTGCATTGTCTGATAATCCTGTTTGTGTCTTGTTTGGCCTGCCATATCTTAGATAAGGCTACAAATCAGATGGGAGGTCCTCCACTACCAGTCAGTCTCAATTCATTAACACTGAGAGTGGAGAGGAAATATTGTCTGGACATAAATGTTGGAAATACTTGTGCAATCCACAGGTAGTGGGGAGATGAACTTTATTAAAATTCCAATGCAATGTAGGGACGTGTTTCTACAACATTGTGATCAAAGACTTAACAAATCCCTCCTATGCAAGGACAAAAACTGTGTGAAGAAAATGAATGAGACATATTCCATGAAGTGCTCCGCACTAAGCTGTAATATTCTTCTGCGGTCTGAATTAGGATTTCAAATGGACCAGAGATATCAAAGTCTAGACATGCTGGATTGATATTATTTGGTCTTCTGCTGCAGTGTGCACTCAGCTTCATCCTCTGTCCAAACTGGCAGAATGAAAATTGATCTGGATGGATTATACGGTGAGGTGGAGATGAGAAGAAAAGAGGCGCTATTAAACCAGGATGTTGCCACCTTAATGGTACGGTTCATCTGGACTGCTCTAAAAAGAGGTCAAACCCTGCTCACCTAACACTCAAGTCTCAGTAGTTAGATTTACATGGACAAAAGTATTATGGGCAATGCAATATATTCAATTAAGACAATGATTAAGGCAAATAAACACAGGTCCCCTGTTTTTGTCTGGTCCAATCTATTTATCTGGTTATTGACAGGTGTGATGCCAAAGCTTTATCCCTGAAATATACTCTTGCAATGTAAAAACACACTACATTTAAATGCTGTTATTTGTGGAAACATGTATACCTATTCTGCATAAGGGTCAGTATTCTACATGACCTTTTTAAAATCCTCTTTAAATGCACATATTTAAAAACAAATGAAATCAGGCTTAGGTCTTTAAATAGCTAAATAAACGGAAAGGTCAGCCAGAAATGTGGGTGTGATAACTGTGGTAAGCTTACAGCTGCAACAAGTCTACTACTGGTACGGCATTAAAGATGCTGAAAGTGTCATTTTCAAAGAGCACATCAAAACTGAGTCACACGGGACCGAAAACTGAAACATCTCGCCACTCCCCAATCAGTGATGTAACAGCAGCTATTTTTCATTATCTGTCAAGGGCAACACACCTCATTTGACATCACGGACTGGGGTATGATTGTGATGGTTTTCTCATTTGCTTTCAAACAGCAGTCTCTTGTTTGGTGGCACAAAGCAATTTCTCTTTAAGCTGTAAAGCAATTTTGCAAATTTCCCTGGGAATCTAACGCGCTGGTACATGATGTAAAATGCAGTGTAGTGTCTGGTTCCAACAGCAAATCTTGTCAGCGATAGTCTTGTTTGTTTGTGGTGATTAAACTAATAAAGTTATGATGCTACAAGTTGCACCTTCCATAAAGATAAAAGGAGATTTATGAGATGCATGTGCACATAATTTTAGAGGATCTAATAGCAACCTTACCCTGAGCCGTGGTGTTGGCAGGGGGTCCGCTGGCGGGAGAGATGGGTCCAGAGCCTGATCGCGACTGCTGGGACTGAGTTGAGCCTGCGGGCGAACCCACAGGGGAGGGAGAGGGCCCGCTCCTCTGGCTGGGGAGGTGGGGAGAGGCGTGAGGAGAGAAGGGGGACTGTCCCTGGTTACTTGCCCCCCCTTGCTCCCCCTGGCTACTGCTGCTGCTGCTGGAGGAGCCGCCGGCGCTGACGGCTGAGCCCAGACCGGCCTCCGTCCCAGTGGGGAGGTCATCAATAGAGCCGGACAGATCCTGAAACGGGAGAAAGGACATACAGATAGTATTCATGAAGCTCACCCAAGCATTTGATGAGAGCAGGAGGCAGATTTAAACGTGAGCTTAGGCAACATTTTTCTGGTAAATATGTGACAATAAAACAGCACTATTGCAACTATTTCAGTTGAAATATGATTGTTTGTCTGAAAGATCAGATTGTATCATCTATAAAACTTGAAGCACTTAAAAAACATAAAAAAGAAGTGAAAAGCACCATTTTTCCAGGCACTGCAGGTTAAAAGATTGAAAGTTCCCTCTGCACATGCACAGACAGTGTTTGACTTTTCTGTGACCTAGTGTAATCAGTGAGATAAAGTCTCTGCAGTTCTGGTGACGGTGGTTAACGTGGCACAGGAGCAAAAACATTACCCACAGAAGAAGCCACTGCTAGACACTGGCTGCCATGGTGAAAATGAATTGTAATGGGCTTTCATTCAGACCAAGGGTGAGTTCATATTACAGCTTTCATTCCCTGTGGTGAGCAGAGGACTGTGTGAATGTGTGTGTGTGTGTGTGTGTTTAGGAGGTACTCCCCCTCCTGAATTGATTCGAGGGAATCCCCACCAATACTGCTGACAGAATACTAACTGTATAAAAGTGTGGAGCACAGGATGACGCCAACGAAAGATAGAAAAGAGACAGCGGCAGAGGTAAAGAGAAGACCCAATGTAATGTGATGTAATGCAATGTGATGGCTGCCTCCTAACTACACATCACACACATTTGGACACACACACACACATGCGCGTTCACAGACTAGCGGCTGTGCCCCAGCTGTAGCTGAATATGGGGGAAGTCACCTGTAAGTGACCCTGGTTTCCTGGCTGGTGCCCGCTTAGGGAGGAAGGGGAAGGGTTGTGGGTGTATGCCAGCTGATCCTACCTGTTATAACAGGCCTGTTGACCCTCCCAGCTTTTCCCACCTGAGTCCTGTGCAACCATTACTGTCACCACAGAATGATATGTGTCTGTGTGTCACCTAGAGCTTAATATGAGGTCTCAAAATCAAAATAATTCAACTATACACCAACAAATTTACAGGGAATGCTGTCACATTTTGTAGATACACATGCAAAACAGATACACAGTAATTCTGCACTTAAATGAGACTCAACACGAGTACTCTTGATCATTTCTTCAGATGTCTGAGCAGAAGTGTGGATGCCAGTGTAATATGGTAATATGTTAATGTACAACTGCATGTGTGTCAGACTGTAAAAGCTACAGTGAAAGCAGTCTCACCAAAATGCACAACAGATTCAGTTACTTCAGGAAAATAGTCAAATTAAAAGATAATGAATACTGGCAAAAAGTTAAACATACTAGAACACAAGAATCAACACTATACATATATGCCAAACCCTGCATGTCTGGAATGCTGTGACTATAAAAATGGCATTTGTCTTGAATTTACACGGCTCTGTCATACAGTCAATTCAGTGTCAACAGTGGCAAACACTCTACTTTTTCTGATTACCCTAGCACCATGTTATTTCATATAAAAAGTGAGACAAACGTCTTCGATCTCTTTCTATCCATGCATGGCTTAGCCTGTGGAACAGACAACCAAGACAGTGTGGCAGTCGGTCCGTGGCTGCTTGTTTTGGTTAATGCGATCTCGGCGGTGACACACAAAGCCTTTGTTTTCCATCATGCTGCTGTGAGTGCCCACCCGCTCTGCCAGCCTGCCAGTCTGTCGCCTGGCATTACCTACCCTCGCTCGACTGAGCACATGGGGCACTCGCTTTCTTCTCTCTCTTCCTCTCTCCCCCTCTTTCTCACCCGTGGTACCACTCCCTGTCTCAGCCAATCAAGTCACCCAGTATTCTGAGCTGAGTGATGTAATGCACTGCCTCCACCAATAGGGCTGAATGTGTTATTTTAGAACGACTGGCTGCCCCGGGTGCTAACATTTGACATGGGGTGGGTTACCATGAGAGCAGGTGTAACCATGGCGATGGCTTTTCCAAAACACCGACAGCTAGCCGGATGTACAGCTAGGTTGTTAACCCACAGGCTAATTGTGTGAATGGATGGGAATAATTGCATTTCACCTAATTGGGTGCTGTTGCCAGCTTTTCCAGTGGCAGTTTAGGGGTGGGAAAATGCGTACCAGTAATTCGTTTAGAGGCTGTTAGGCTCATTTGGATTATACACACACTTGAGCACAGCTGTGTGGCCCAAGACCAAAAAAGTAGTAGCACTACATAACATGAAATGGTGGGAAAGCTTAACACCCGTAGACTATAAAACTGTCAATTGTAAATACCCAATAAACCCATAATTGTAACTTATGGTTACACTACCGTAAAAAAAGTAATTTCACAATGCATTTATCAACACATACACCCTTCCTCCACATGTACACTTAATCCTTGTCAAGGGCCACGAGGCACTGTGTTACCTGGCTAACTGTCTACTACATAGTCATGTGTAAAGAATCGAAGTCAGCCAGCCAGTTAACCAGCCAGGCAGGCATGCGGTCGGACGATCCAAACGCCCAACAATCTGGGGCCCCAATCCAAAGTGGCCCAAATCCAATTTGTTTGGCTCAGGGCTGCAAATTGCTCTGTGCATTGAGTCTCCAAATAGCTGTCAACCACTCCCGCTTGGCGTCCTGTATCACTTAATTCGCTCCTAGAGCATGTAATTGTCATAATAAGAAAAATATTGAGGTGATAATAACCAGTTACTTTGAGATGTCCCCCTCCTGCCTCAAGACACACACACACATAGAGTTGCATATACGCACATAATGGGCCGAGACTGCCATCTACACATTTCACACAACATTGGAGAGGCAGTCGCTCGTGACCCTTCACCTCGCTGGTGTTGGCGCCTGCCTGCACTCTCTCGTTTAGTGTGCCTCTGTTTGTGTGTGTGTGTGACAGGCATACAGGCTGCTGGGCTGTCACAGTGAGACATGCTTGAGCACTGATGCGGCCGAGGGGACAGATGAAGCTACACACACAGACACACACACACACACACACACACACACACTCCCCACCCATCCCATCCCTCACTCATACTTCTGACCTGCTCTCACTGTCACACACATACACACACACCTACACACACCAGCAGGGTATAAGGCATCAGTGTGAAGCAGGGAGCTGTCACATCCAGCAGACTGTGGGCCTTTTTCCCCTGACCATGGTGCTGATGTTGTTTCCTCTCACCACACACAGGGAATTAATCAAAGTTGCTATGGTAGAAGGCACCAAGCGTGTGTGTGAGTGTGTGTGAGAAATGGGTTCTCTGTCTAGACAGGGAGGAGCCAATGGCTGCAGCTTCCTGTGGGCTACAGGAAAGGAGTGCGACTAAAGAAACTAGCCCCCCCCCC
>NW_023339873.1:15724574-15731703 GCF_004916995.1 Morone saxatilis
CACACACACACACACACGTCTAGTATCTATTTTACTGTCTCTCTATCTGCCCCAGTCAGAGGGATGGTATGGCTGAAGGCTCTGCACCAGATGGCTAGCCGGCTAACTAGAGCCTGAAACACAAACTCAAACATAGCAACTCAGTACTGTGAGCACTGACACTCAAAAACAACCTCTCTTATGGCTCCAAACTGCACAGAACCAAAGACTGACTTTGCGTTACAGATATTATAACTTGACAGCAATGATTTGCCTAGACATTTGATTAATAGGTTGCATTCACTCGATTACCATTTGGAAAATTAAAAAGTACATCTGCGAGAGGAAAATAGAATTGGTACTGCATTAGCTTCCTGACAGCACTGTGCTCATACAAGTGCATGGAAAATGGTACTTTTTCATGCTGCAGGGTCTACTCTCTTGCTCCTCCCTTGCTCTCCTCCCGCTGGTCTCCAGACCCCTAGTTGACATAGCAGCAGGGGGTTTCGGGCATCTCTGTAGGCAGCCTGTAGTCCCATAATTTACGCATGTGCTTTCTGAATATATACAAATGTATGGGCACGGTCAGTATTAAAGGGCAGGAACACATTTTATAAGGCTGCCTTAAAACAATACAGACATATATACATTGAAAGAGTTATTGGTTGCTGTGATGGTTCCTCCTCTCCATACTGGCTTGAAAAAGATCCCCTCTAAATCTTATTCAGTCTGTTTAAGCCAAATCATGTTGTTACTTTCAAAAATTACTGTCTTTTTAGTGCAAAATTCCCTATTTGTTTTACTATCCCTGTCACGACTGAACTATGGACCAAAGAACCCCCAAAATGCACAACTCACCAGACAAAAGTTACAAAACATTAAAGGATTTTTATTAACTAAACAAATTCACTCTAACCAAGGTAATACAAGAGCTAAGGAAACCGGAACAGAAAACACTCCTTTAATTGAGGAATACTTAGGACTAAGAAAACAAACAAGAAGATCACTCTTTAACAACAACAAGAGTGACAAAACAACAAGATCCTGAAACAATGGCAGTGGCCGTACTGGATTAAAGCAGCTGGTTCTCCTGAGCTACATGGACAAGACGAACTTTGCACAGGACAAAGGGAAGACACGGACTATATATACACACCCAACGGTTAAGGGCAGCAGGGTTGGAAACAATCAGGGCGGAGACAGGTAATCCCAAGAGAGCCGCGGAAAACAGACCAAAAGGGGAGAAAGTAAAACTGGTGAGCAAGGGAGCAGACAGGAAATGGAACCAAAATATAAGAAAGAATCACCAAGACACATAGACAGCGGAGACCAAAACTGAAGAATTAACTTAACAAAGTGTTTCTGGGACAATGACAATCTTTCGCCTGCAACTTGAGCCAGGGAAACACTGTCAGGGGAAAAAACAAAGGTTGGGAAGTTTGCCCATAGAAAGTCTGTGAACTTTGGGAAGATACTCACTTGGATTATGAGTGGCAATACTTCGAGCCCCTCATATTTAGCTTCGACTAAACTCTTAGGATATCTAAACAGACCTGAGGACTGTCGGTTTTTGTTCCCCATCTCTCAACATTTGCTAACTTAAAAAGTTCCAGAAGGGATTCTCTTCATAGACCCAGTCCTCAGGAGTCGCAACGCAACATGCCTTTTGAATGCACAATTAGGCATGTTCAATACTGTTTTAAAAAAATATATTTTTGGGGCTTTTTTTAGCCTTTATTAGATAGGACAGTTTGAGGAGTGGCCAGGAAAGGAGAGGAGAGAGAGAGAGAAGAGAAAGGAGGGGGATTGACATGCCAGCAAAGGGCCACAGGTCAGAACTCCAAACCTATGGCTGCTGCAACAAGGACAGCTCTACCTGTTGAGCTACAAGGGCACCCCAGTCTGTGTTGTTTTAAGACTTGAAAAAATGTGAATCTTTAATGCTATGTTTCCATGTACACTTCTGTACAGTATTGATGTTTTTAACGATGTGTATATGTATCCTGTGATTTCATGGGTCAAGAGTAAAATCTATTATAATTTTACACATAGCGACGATTGTATTCCACTTCACTGTGGTACAGTATATACAGAAATAACACCTCAGTGGGCTCAGAGGCAAGTTTTAATCTCTGTTTCTCTTCTCTGGGTAAATATGATGATGTAAACTGTAATTAACTCCAACAGCTATCGTTTGTAGGCCTGAGGGACAGGTCTGCTCATGGCAGCACTGCACTCATTTATCGGCTCCGGCCGCTATGCTTTCTATCTTTATGGTGCACTGGAGACTAAGAGGAAATGCTATTACACAAAGATGTTTTTTTATCCTCCCCCCAACCATCGATTGAGGCAAAATCCAAATGAAATGCCATGCAAATGAATCCAAATGGACTGCTGAACGTGCGTGTGTGTATGTGTGAAAGAGGGTTTTAATGCGATGCCCCATGTAGAGCACCAACTGTAATACCCTTCACTAAGTGCTATTAAGTACAGAAAGAAGAAGAGAAATGAGAAGGAAAGAGAGACTTAGTGGAGGGAGATTTAACACAACACCCACACCATCATTTCTTTTTTTGATGTCAATCAGCTGGAATGTCTACCAAGGCTGCAAGGATGATGATAATTGGTGATGATGATGAGAACTGATAGAAATGATGAGAATTTAAGCGCTACACTATAAAATGCTGATCAAAATGTTCTTGCTAACACACAGTACTGTAAATCCACACATCTGCTTTAACAATTGCATGTAGTAATGTGCGAACATGCCTTGACGGGGTAAGTCTTTGCTAGATAATGCGTGTGTTTGTGTGCAGACTGGGATATGTAAATGTGTGTGCAGATAAGAGTTCTCGAGTAGAGTCTTTGCCACCTCCTGAGGGTCTTTGAGTGAAATCCTCAGTGACGAGAGGAGGCACAAGGAAGAGAGACTCCAAATACAGGCAAGGGCACTCTTTGCGAACCAAGGGGAAATGTTTGGCATGCCTCAGGCTCGCCGAAAACCCATGTGGGCTTCGGGCTAGCACCCAGCAGGCACTTAAATATGCTAGAATGCCAACCCATGAATGTCTGTGTTGTGTCACGAGCTTGAAGGCAGAAGTCATTCCCATCTCAAGTGCCTGAAGTTTCCAGTTGTCTCTCACTTAAGTCTGCCCAAGACTGCCACAGGTGGCACACTATCTTCTTGTCCTAGAAACAACTCAGAGATGCTACATAGTGACCCTGCAAGGCCAGCAATGAGGACACAGTGTAATACAGCACAACAATATTATAGATATTATTGCAAGTTACAGTAGGTTTACATAGTCCATGTTTAGTATTGCACTTGCTGTACTTATACACATCAAAAGAGTGAGTATTCAACAAGACCTTGGTTTTAAGCACAGGGAGGTCTTTACAGTGCTTTATGACTACACATGTTTAGTGTAGGTGGTCTGAGCAGGAATCACACCCCAGATGCTCATGGTGATACTTTCATGATACTGAGCAACACAAGACCACACTTATTTTTGTTTCTTTGTCTACATATTTTGAGTGCCGAGCCTATTTTCTTCAATTTTATGCCCATAACTAAAGTACAGTGATTGGGGTTTTGGGCTCTGAGTGCTGCCACAATGCGTGTGACCTACAACTCTGTGCCTGAACATGTCCTGCACAGACACACATGTCGCACAGAGGCAGCTCTGCTAACTCACACCTCCTGTGTAGACACAGTGTTAGCATAGAAATTAACAATTGCTGTAGATACTACGCAGAGAAATAATTGCATGTAGACAGTCTTCATTGAAAACAACACTATATTAGTGAGCAAAATGCTGGTTTGAACGAATGGCAGTTTATGATTACAGAGGAACTATTTTGTGATTTGAAAAACAATCAGCACTATTTGGAAGGCTACATCATTGAAGACAGTCTTTTTACTCTCTCTGTTTTTGTTATCTGGAACAAAAGCAGCCTAAGAACAAACTGTTCAGGGCTTCCCAAAGTTGTGCAGAGGAGAGTCACAGCAGCACTGAAAAGCAATTGTGCTTTTCTTTTCAATTCTGCTCCTGCACACTTCACAAAGCCCAGACAATCTCTTGATAATACCGCAGCATCTCGATAAGAGGAAAAGAAAGCTCTCTGTTTTTCACCATCGGCACTGAGGTGAAAAAACTCTGAGCGGTCCTGGAGTCAAGCGTGAGGGTCAAACAGTCATGAGGACACCTGTCTCAGGATTCCAATAGATTCACTAACTCTAGTGATAATGCTAACAGTAACTCCACAGCATTAGCAATTATTGCTTGTCGTAAGATAGGGGGCTCACTGAGTGATAACTGCCCCAGCTCTTAAGCCTCTCATAATGTGGAGATATGGGGCGGGCCACATTGAAAGGGACATTTGAGGCCCTATTACCCCTAAGCTGTTAAAGACGCCCAAATCTGGTGCTGCTTGTCTCCAACCGGAGGGATTAGTGTTGAGTTTCACTCCGATTCCCCCTGATAATGTGCCAAGCTGTAGCAGCTAGGAGTACTTAGCCAGTGGGCCCTATTCACTTAATGCCCCCCCACTGTTTTCTGCACCAACAGCAACGACAGCAAAGTTGTCTCAAACAACCACCATCATCCTTTAAGAGGCTAAATAAACATGGAGGTTGGCCCTCTTTGTGCGCCCAGGTATTGAAGTCGAAGATGCAACAAACTCTATCTCCACCCGCCTACAAGTCGGACCTTTCACACAGCGAGTTAGGTCATTGGTATTCTGCCCAGATATGTGTATTTAAATTTGCTTTCATTTAAAACGGCAGCTTTACAGAGGCAGAGGAGACAGGCCAAGCCTGCTTATTGTCTGAGCTGTTGCTGAAACTTTTTTTTTTTCATTAGTCCGCAAAGGTTCTTCACACTTAGTTTTTAATGCACAAGCCGACCACTCACCGCCTCCCCTTACACCAACACACACACACACGCACACACTCACCCCATTTGTTCTGCACGTATTGGTTCCACTAATGTTTTTATTTATGGCATTCCAGCATGACATCCTGCCATCCACCCACCCCCTCCTCACCTCTCCACTCACCCAAGAGAGAGCTGAAAAAATGACGCATGACATAGTGTGTGCGAGAGTGTATATATGTGTGTGTTTGTGTGAGGGAGAGAGAGAGAGAGAGATGGAAGGAGAGGAGCAAAATAAAGAAATAAATAAAGGGCCCAAATTCCTCATTTCTAATTCAGCTGCTCGTTCAGCTTAACCTCTCTCTCCTCAGCAATTAAAGCGCACGCCACATCCTTCACGCTGCGTACAGCCGAGGCTAAATAATGCAGGGGGCATCCAGCACCCGCATCCTTTATCATCCCAAATGACAGCCATTTGCATATCTCCCCAGTCAATTAGAGCGCGGCGGAATAATCAGCCCATAATTGGGGGAGAGCGTCGGTAATCACCCGCCCTGGCACACCGACAGGGCCATTGGAGGAGTGTGGGGGGGAGAGGTTGTGTGTGGTTGTTGGATGTATGTGTGTGTATGTGTGTGTCAGGAAGACAGTCCACCCAACTGCAGCCTCTTCACTTCAAACTAACGCGTCCAAACAAGAGTCTAACTTCTCTCTGGTTCTCTCTAATGCTCCCTGTCTTCCTCCTCCTCTCTGCTGCCCCTACTCACTAATTTGCACGTACAGGCTTGCTCAGTCTATTTGCCTCCAACACATTCTTTCTATGTGATATCTTTCATCAAAATGGGTCAGGAAGGGACTTTTAATAGCATAAAAAGTGATACATGAATGATGGGTTTCATTCCAGGATGCCATTCATTCTCAAATGTTATCAAATGTTAATTGCTAGCCATTTAAAAAACATGAATAATGACTCTTCAGTGTCACTGCTTTTATAAGCCAGATTCAAGGGTTCAAGATCAGGAATGTCAATAATGAATTTGATTTTCGTGCCAGCAATTCTGTGTGGATTTGCCAAAGGTATCAGATTTTTTTAGTAAATGTAGAATGATTTCTTAACATGCAACGCAATGCTCTAATTTCCTCCAAAATTGTGGACTATCAACAAACTTGATTGTGGAGCAACATGTTTTTGCAATTCCTTTATGAGAGCTATTACATTCATACTCAATTCCTTTTATATGCACAATGTTAAGAACAGCCAAGAACAACGAGAGAAAGACTGCGACGAGACACCAGGGGGAAAATCCCCTGCTTGTCCCCTTTAGATGCAGAAAATCAAAGTCGTTTCATGGGAAGTTTTCTGGGCAGCTTTGAAGTGCTGTTGCTGCGTAGCCTCTGTATTTCCTGCTGAAAGGGGAATGACCATTTTTGTGAAACAACATTTCCTTTAATACACTGTAACCTCCCATTCCTCAGATGCTTTGGTTCTGTCCTCTGAACATGACAAATAAAAGGATGACTTGAGAGGAAAAGAGAGAGAGAAAGAGGGGTTGACAGTAATGGGTGGAGGTGTGTGTCTGAGTGTGTGTAAAGAAACATCAGAGAAACCCAGGCAAGGTTAGTTCCCATCTGCAGCTCCATCCTTTTGTGTTTCCCCAGCTGCTTTATTTTCCCTCTTGCCTTTGTATTTATTCTACCCAATCCAGTTCAATGTTAGCCAGCTCTGCCTCTGTGGTGTTTCAGGCCCACCGTCGCTTTGGAGAGATGAAACGTGTGCCATTCACTTCTCCTTGATATAAGTGGTAAGAAGTAAAGAAAGGAAGTTAGAGCTTGGAAGGAGGGAGTGGGGAGGGAGGCAAGGACAGCACAGGGGATGATAGTGATGATTTGTTTCGATTTAACCTCCACATAGGACTTCAGTCTATTGCAGGCGAGGGGCAGGCCAGACTAACCTGAAACAAAACAGAGTTTAAACACAAACAAAAAAGCCTCTTTTGAAGAGAAAAGACTACAGAAAACACAAGAGTGGCAGCATCCTTAAACAGCTCTCCCTGTCCGCAGAGGGAGGAAGCATTGATTTCCTTTTTACTTCTTTTTAAGGGGGTATCTTTCTCTGTTTAATCCCCCATTCCTCTACTCTCGGGGGATCTGTGGCATTTCCTGCCAGCCAGCCAGCCCTGTGCTGCAGAGACTTATGCATCACTGTCAAAATGACTCTGATCAAAAGAAGGGGGAAGGAAAGGGAGGGGAGGCGAGTGGGGTGGGGTGGGGTGGGA
>NW_023339873.1:15731803-15735107 GCF_004916995.1 Morone saxatilis
TTTTTCCCTCCTCCCCCCCCCCCCCTCATTAAAACAATTCAGTTTTATGTTAATAATTTCAGTTATTATGGCCTCCATCTTAAATGACAAGACAGACGGAGCTGCAGGAAGAAGAGAGAGGCAGAATGAAGGGAGAGGAGGCTAAAGAAAGGGGCAAGGGGAAAAGAATGGGGAGGTTAGGAGGATAAAAACCTCCGGGTCCTGTATGGCTTGTGAGATTTCTTAACAAACAGACAGACGTGCAGACAGAGGCCTTGCTCCACGCAGCAGCCTTCCATCCACCTCAGGCAAAATCTCATTTGTCAGGGATTCGGCTGAAGACCAGAGGATAGAGAGATGGAGAGATCGAACGGGAGCAGCAGCAGACTCGAGCCCGCCCCTCCGTCGAGCCTTCATTAGCTATGCACAAGACAAACTGCTGACACAAAGTCACACAGCGTGCTGAGCAGAGACTTGTGGGTAGGCAGGAGGAATCCATCCCTCTGTCCCTCAACCTGTCTATCGACATCCCTGGCTCTCCCTCGTCCGCCTCCGGTTTTTGCAATTACAATCAAACGGCAGCATCCAGGCCCCCGAAGCACTGACTGACGGCTTGGATTAACCGAGATGTGGAGAGGCCTCTGGATGCTGTGTGTCTGTGTGTGTGTGTGTGTGTGCCTGTCAGCCGGTCGTCTGTTCATCTATGCGTGTATACTACATTACTTTGTATGGGCAGCATGTTTCAGCGTCAGAAATTGATGTTTGAGGTTCTGTGTCTGCGTCTCTTCCTGTCTATCAGTAGATTTTGTCTGTGTATTTGTATGTGCACAGTATTAATGTGTAGTGTAGGTAAGACAGGGAAGGCGTATGTATGGAGCGCCGCATTAGCATGAAACCAAGTGTGAATAACAATGCAATTACGCATTTCAATTAAATCCCACTGTGTGGATCATTTGTTTCTGCTGGCTGGATTTGGGAAATGTATCATCAACTGATTATTTTGGAGAACGCACATGACTTCAAAGATAGTCATAGATGACAGATATTCATGTGTGAATTCAGCAGCGTCAATTACAAACAATTTAAGAGCACGCTTAGATATGTTTTGCAAAATAATAAAATTTCATTTTCCATTGCCATTTTGTTGCAAGTGCTGTACAGTAATCCAGATTCTACATTTTAAAGAAATGACAAAGTGAGACATGGAGAAATGTCATGAAAAGTGACAACACAAGCAAATCAAAAGAATTTGTGGATATGGAAAGAAATCACAAAGCTGTCAGCAAAAAAAAAGAAGGAACACACACATATACGCTTTGAATTAACTTCACCGATGCACTGCCGCAATCGAGCGAGTCACGTCAAACATGCAACTGAACAGAAAACGTCCCTCAGAAGGCAGCGAATAAAGTACGAGAAACAAAAACACGTCAATCTGCTTTGTCCAAAAGAATTTGAGCTGCTCTGTGTCTTCTGTGGGATCGTTTCTTTAACTCTTCCTTGCTAGAAACCAACGTCATCCATCAGAGATGACAAATGTGACATGACAGTTCTGCTTGGGAAGCCGTGGTGACTACAGACAGAAAACTTCTTACTGCACACTGTGTGACAAGGGGAAGTTTGTCAAGACAAAAGCAGATATTCAAATCTACAGATCTTGTTGTGTCCTGTATTGTAAATGCCCAAAAAAGGTCTCAAGCCTTAAACATGTGCAACGCTGACAATTAACCACTTTGGTGATTATTTTTCTTAGAAATGTCTCAGAGTTTTAATTTCTAATTTTATTTTCATAATGACTCATTTAACAAAATCACACACCAAGCCCAGGACTTCTGAAACGATGGTGCTTTTAGAAACGCAAAACTTTTTTTTGCATGGACACAATTTTGGTGCAGGGTTGTTTTTGATGACATGTCATGTTTTAGGTTCTCTCTTAGAAAGCCAAAAACCTGTCTAAGCATTTTAATTGGTCAGTAATTCAGCCTGCTGCATGCTTAGTCCAAATGCAAGACGACTTCTTCTGTGGAAACATTTGACATTCCCAAGTGAACCAATTCCCGTGTTAAAAACGAAAGGAGGCGGAATTGTGGCACACGACAGCTGAAACATGAAATACAATCTAAAAAAAGACATCCTAATACGCTTTATGAATATGCCAACAACACAAACTCATTCAGATTCACCATTCATATCAGTCATCCATCCAGTTTGCATATTCACACTGATTTTAGATGGAAAAGTTGTCCTGGATGCCCTCTCCCTACCCGGCCTGACGGAACAGAGACCAGCTAACCAACCAGAACGTCCTCTCGGAGCTCATGAGCCAATGGTCGCCCGGCTGTGTGTGCGCGAGGGCGTGTGTGATGTAAGCACAGGGAAAGGAGAGGTGACAGCGGCGCGAGGCTGATCTAATAAAAGGAGAAGATGAAACGCTGTCAGATGCCGCGGCGAGCAGCTCAAACGCCAGCAACGTTTGGTAAAACACACACGCGTCTCCTCCCAGACAGTCTCCTTCGCTCACACACTATCTCTGCCTCACACACACACACACACACACATTCAGACACACACACACACACATTTCTGTGTGATCGACAGTTTCATAGTGTCGTAGCTGAGGTGTTGGCCTATAAAAAGCAGTGCTGATATGATTTAATGGGCGAGTCTTATTATAAGACTGTCGCTGGGCCAGTGTAATCTGGCTAGCGCTGCAGGGCACAGCGCTGAGACACATGCACTACAATACTCCACAGAAGATAATATTGCTATGTGCTACATTGCTATTATAAGATAGAGCCATTTGCCACACTGATACGCCGTGTATAAGGCTGTCATTTGGGAAGGAGTGATTTATGACTGTGAGGCATGAGAATAAAGACAGATTATTTTTATTCATGTGTCTTTAGAGGCCAACTTCATTTCTTTTTTGTTTGTACTGCACTTATTTTTTACAAGGTATCAAAGGGAAATCATCTTCCGTGCAAAACACACTTACCACCATATGGGCTTTGTGGTATTTATATAAGCCCTGTAGAGTCTGGACCACCCACTCAAAAACAGCACAATGTCACTTTGACATTGATTCGGAATCTGCACTTAATAGAACAAGATCCCTCTGTTAGCTGTCTTCCAATTTTTGCTGGGACTAAATTGCTATTAATTATAAATAGCAGAGCAGCTGTCTTAAAATATATGACATATCTACTAGCGTATTAGACGCTGAGGTGATATTGCCTCTCCTGCCACTTTTAATATTGGTACCATGGCTCCAATCACGGCCTAATAATGGCTTCTCATTATGAGGTGTATGTATGTGTGTGTGTGT
>NW_023339873.1:15735115-15741222 GCF_004916995.1 Morone saxatilis
GGAGGGGGGGGGGGTTCAATTTCACCACTTAAAAGCCACAGATGACACCTTGTAAAAAGTTAATTTCATTTTAGACGTTTATGGAATAGGGCTGTAAATTTAAGCTCTCGAGGTGTGCCGTGAGGCTATCAGCTCTGATAATTGGGATATTGAATAATTAGATGTAAGCAATTCATTATGTGAATAAATGCAAAGCAGGTGTAAAAAAAGTTACAACTTTATTTGAGAACAAGTGAGAGGAAAGTGTCTGTTTTCACCGCAGCTGCTGTGGTGAAGTGTAGAGATAGTTTCTAGTGGTCGGAGAGGGCCATTGTTCCCTGGGTGTAATAGCGAAGTTGGACAGGAGATGGCGCTGTGCTTGCTGTGAGCAAAGAGGAGCATGTGATCAAACTCTTAACAACAGAAGAGGGGTGCGTTCAGGATCAGCCAACATTTCTGATTGTTTCATAATGTGATTCACACTGCTGACATGGACAGTTATTACTAAACATCACATGTAGGAAATTCACTATAATAATCCTCTAATATCCTTATATGGACGTGTGTGTGATCTGAGCAGAGTGTTTATAGATATTTTATATTCTATAATACCACTCTATGTTCTCTTTTTGTTGTCAAATTTGTAAAGCATGCACCCAAAATTTTCAAAAGGGATATTTGTTTGACAGGGGATTATATGACGCTTGTAGCAAATCACTTAAAATGATCTGTTCCAATTCAACCATTTTCACACAACCCCGCACATCACAAAAAAAGGCATCTTCACACAAGTCCACGGTCATTAAAAGACAAGAGAAGATCTCTTTTTTTAGGAGTCTCCCATTTCCCTCTCTGTCTCCCTCCCTTGTTCCCCAAGCCTTTCATTTCCTGGATTGTCCTTTTTTTTTTAATAAACATGTAAAAGGGCAAAGATTCTTGCTGCCGGATCTATCTTTAAACAGCTTTCAGTTTTTCCCATCAGATGGGACTGAGTTTGGTGGTTTGGTGAGAAGAGAGAGGAGAAGAGGGCTTTCACCTGACTGTATAACCCCCTCACACACACACACTCTTCCTGTTACTCCCCCCCCCCCAACTCTCTCTCTCATGGCCTCTGTCTTAATTTCACAGGGGAATCATTTGACAGATATTGCCCTTGAAGAGGCAGCCTGTGCCTCACCACTGAGAGCAATGGGGGGTTGAGGGTTGTGGGGGTGGGAAGAGGAGAACTGAAGGGGGGGTGATGGAGGAGAGGAAGCGACAGAGAGTGAGAGTGATGGGGGGAATGGGGGGGGGAGGAGGAGTGGAGGGTAAAAAGTTATTAAGTGGATGTGAAAATGCAGCGCAGCCAAAAAGGTTAAGTCTGGAATAGGAAATTAAAACTTGCATCGCTTTTGGCTTTAAATAGATTTGGTTTCATTACGGGCGCCAAGGCCAGTTAGAGTCAAATCCCTCTGGAGAGAGAGAGAAAGAGGGGAGGAAAGAGAGA
Source organism: Morone saxatilis (assembly GCF_004916995.1). Taxonomy (NCBI): domain Eukaryota; kingdom Metazoa; phylum Chordata; class Actinopteri; family Moronidae; genus Morone; species Morone saxatilis. The sequence goes on from NW_023339873.1 coordinate 15,736,581, forward strand.
GGAGGAAGAGAGACGGTGACATGGGAAGGGAGCTAGGCGAAAGAATAGGGAACAATAGGAGAGAGGAAGGAGGCAGACTATCATGCAGTTCACATTCATTTTCAATTTCCGCCTGTTTTTCCCCAAACCCCTTTCCACAGTCAAGCGAATACCAATTCTACATACCATTACTGATTTAATACTAAGACTTTAACTGGAATCCAAGGCCGCCGTGGAGCATGAATACAAAGAACGCGACCAGCATTGACTAACAGGTGTGTGAAACCCTTGTGACTATTTTTATCAATTCTTTTGGCTTTTATTTGCACTGACGTTTGGTGACTTGAGTTAAGTTTTTGACCCTGGAACGTATAAAACCTATTCAGACCTGCCTTTGGTTATTTAAGCAGTTTGATTTTGTGGGAAAATTAGGAAGCCTGGTTCTTTTGCAGCTATGGCCTTATACTCCATGCATATATAAACGTGAAATATACGTGAAGGATAAGACCATTTTCAAATTTTTACACTTAAGGCCTTAGCTTTAGTGGTTTTGGTTTGAGGATACGTTTCATACCAACAGTTACAGTGTATGCACACACATTCACTGACACACACACACACACACACACACACACACACCTGCACAGGTTACACAGACTGACCCTCTCACAGCTCTGGTTATTGCCTTTGTGGTCTCCCAGGGAGGGACAGAAGAGAGAGGAGCTAGATAGATTGCAATGAAAATGTGAGAAAGGTGGATGAAACAGTGTAGGGAGGGAGGACGGAGGAGAAGAGAGAGAGAGAGAGAGAGAGAAAAAAAGGAGCAAAGAAAGCGTGATAAAGAAACAGAGGCAGAAAGAAGAGGAGACCATGAGGGGAATGAAAGAATTAGAGATGGATAGATAAATCAGATAAAGCGAGGAAGAAGAAAAAACAAGTGTGAGTGTGTGTGTGTGTGTGTTTAGGTTGCAGTCACTTTAGAGATCTTTATCATTTGCCACCTCTGGCCATGCAAGTAAACAACGGCAGTAATGAAACACAAGCCAATGCATACATGAATAAATAAGACGGCTGAAGCATTTCAATTTGATTTAAGTTGGTAATCATTATGACCATTAAGGGGTCAGACGACGACTATGTTAGCTAACACAGATCAAAACATGTTACCTGCAGAAAACGGAATTCAGTGAAGTTTAGCCAATCGACTGCAAATGATCTCTTCACACCGTTACACATTTAATGATACACTTTATCGTTATTTGGAGTGGCTTATATTTGCCAAAAAATAATTAAAGAGCATCTAATGGCATTTCTGAATGAATGAAAAATGAAAGAAATGATCCACTTTGCATGTAAATCGGGTGATAATGTTACATTATCACCCAATTTACACCTGGTATTAATTATGGATAGAAAATGATAATGCAAGATCTAAAAGCACGCAGAACACATATAGATAAGGGCCCGTCTCTCAGCCAGGTGTAAATGCATTCTGTACAGTTTGGCCACATTTCTAAAGCTGCTATAATCAATATTCTTATATTAACAATTGAGTGTATGTGAAAGGAAGGCTTATAGTAACAAACCCACAGATAATTATCACTCGACTTTGCAGTTCCCCTCATATCTACAGGGCTTTATAGTGTCTTTTAAGTAACTGTTTTGGTTTTCTGACCCACAACAGCTGGTGTTCAGTGAAATACACGTACGCTACAAACACAAAGTCAATCTATCCAAACCCCCTAACTCCTCCCCTCCTCCTGCTCCAACAAGCAAAAAGCTACCCATGATCCCTCACTCAACACAGGACAAATAAATACAGCCTATACAGCAGCATCGCCTTCAATGACGTGAGACGCATGTTTGTTGTCAAGTCTGCAAGCCCCTCCCACCTAATCTGCACAGTGCGGTCTGATCATAATTCAGGCAGAATTGAGATAGCGAGCAAGCTTATTAATACCAGGTGTATTATGTCATTATCCAGATAAATATTGCACGTAATAGGAAGTGTAGTAAATGCAACTTGTAGTGGTGGCAGAAGTAATACAAAGACATCACTTTAAATGAAAAAAAAAAAATCTACATGAATCGTAGTCAATATAGTGGATATCAACTAATGAAAACTTAAAATCAAAACAGAGCCTTCATTTTAAATGTGTAAACACAGAAAAAGGGTAGTGAGGTACGATAAGCTCCAGCTCCAATGTGAAGGGAAGCCATTTTCTTTTCTCCCACCGTCCTCCTCCCTGGCAGGGACAGCAGGCGACTGCATCTTCGCTGAGAGAAAAAGAAGACGGAGAGAGGAGAAACTCTCCTCTCTGGCCTTCTCTCTCTGTCCCTCCCTCTCCCTCTCTGTACACCACATTATGAAAATGAGTAGGAACCAGTGACCCCACAGCTTTCACTGCATATTCGGAACACACACACACACACACACGCTGGATACTAATACATAAAAAAAAAAGAGACAGAGTGAATGTGTGTGTGTAGGGAGTCAATATAAGACACAACACACTGTGGCAGAAGGGCCACTATCCTCCCACCATCACCCCACCCCCCACGTTTGTCTGATGAGAGAACAAAAAGAGACAGAGGAGGTAGAGAATAGTCCTCCAAAGCTGAAACAGAGACACTGTCGCCTTAATACCAGAAGCAATTTACTATTCATCCTCTCCAAAGAATAGGCGGTAAATACTTGATGAGAGTGATGCATGCAGATCTAGCAGCAGCAGTGCATAGCTCAACTACAGCATAACACACACGTCTTATTCTTTCAGTGTGAAACAAATGCCTAACTGACGTACGGTACATCCGTGAATGTAGAAACTGCTGTCATGCAATTAAAGATGTGTTAAGTATTAGTGTGTTCGACTGTATATTAGCTTGTGAGAGTGGGTTTGTGTGTGTGAGCTCTCTCTCTCTCTGTCCGAGTGTGTCAGCATGGTGTCTCTGTAGTGTCTGTCCGTTGCGTATGGCTGGGCAGCTAGCTTCAGTGGCTCAGTGGCAAACACAAGAATCACGTGCTGCTGTAAAAAAAAAACACTTTGTCCAGACAGGAAGGAGAAGACGGGGTATTACCTTGCTGCACAAGGGTTGAACGGACAGTTTTTGTGTGAGCGAGTGTCAGGGAGAGAGAAAGAGAGAGAAATGTGCTGAGACAGGCAGTGAGAGTGAAAAAGAAGAGCTGACAGCAGCAGCCGTCACAGTGAACACCGTGAACGACAGTAACATCATTCCTGAAGACATTTCTTTTCAAACTTCAGACGGACTGACCAACTAACCAACTTACACTTTGCACTGCTCCTGTGAAACCAAACTTTTCTTGAACGCTCTGCTATGCATGACGTTAGCCAAATATTAGCCTGGGGCAGCTTATCTGGAAGTTGAGGGAAGGCTAGCTTGTTTGCTAGGTGGCAGCTAGCCTACATTCAGGTGTGGAGTGAAGCATGTAAAGTGGGGTTTATCAAATGCTTTTCAAGTAGTTTTGCAACAAACTTGTAAAGACAGGCCTTTTCACAGCAGACATTTTAACTTGTCGCACTAGGAAAAGTACACGTCACTAACATTAATGATGGCTTTGTTCTATGATAGTGAGCTAGCATACACCATATCAGGATCCCGTAACCAAAGCAGCTAAATGGAATTAATTTTATTATTTGCACTTCCTTCTGTGAAAAAGAATATATATATATATATATATATATATATAAAGTCAACAGCAACATCTTTTTCCACAATTGGTACTGTATGTTTCATTACAACTACAACCAACAAGGGATGTTTATTTTTGTCTTGTCTTTTTTTTAAGCAAAGAATATTGAAGGTTTGACTTCATTCTTGTCTGCAATGTCATCTTCAATTACTGTGCTGTTGCTGGCAAATCGAATATGTGTGTATCTTGCATTTGTAGCATGTTAAAATGTGAATCTGGCAGATACTATAAAGAGACCTTGCTCAAACGTACCTTGACAGTTGAAGGAAAGTAGAGCTTTATTTGTTAAATTCCCACTTAGAATTTCCAAGATTCAAATTTGTGACCTTCCTGATACACCTAGAGGATACTGCTGCCTCTCAATGGACTTCAGGTAGAATTCGGAGGAAAATGAATCATCTTATAATGCAGGAAGGTAAAATCAGATGCTTCAGATCTGAAAAGAAGGTCTTTTGATGTTACAAATATCTGCAAACTGTTATTTACAGTGAACCACAAATGCTCCCTTCCAGCATTAGAGCAACAGTTATACCCCTCAGCATTATCTGGATACACACACACAAACGCACACAGTCAACTCTCTTCACTTAGCGAGTGCTTCTCTCATCTCTTGGCATCAAGATGAAGGCCAAAGCCAAACTCTAAGTGCACAGCTTTCCATTTAGGCCTAAAATACGACTCTTCTTCCCCCGGCGAGGGAGGACAGTGCTATAGCAACGATAGTGCACTAAGGAAGAAAAAAAAAATCCTGTGAGAAAGTGTGTGCTTGTGTATGTGTGTGAATAGAGAGAGAAAGGGGAAGGCAAGAGCACAGGGTAAAGACTGTAAGATGTGATGGGCTGGCTGGCTTTCAAGGCCCACTTTATAGCCAGAGAGCTGAGGCTGGGATCTGTGTTAATGTGTATGTGTGTTTCTGTATGTACCATACATTTATGTCTGTGTGTGTGTGTG
>NW_023339873.1:15741322-15749572 GCF_004916995.1 Morone saxatilis
TGTGTGTGTGTCTGTGTGCGCGCTCATGTGTGTAGTGTGTACACCCCTCACAGCCGAATAGAGAGAGTGAGCACTTCAGCAATGACAAGTAGGTAAACAAAATCATCCGTGCAGAAAAAAGAGAGACAGAGATGGACCACTACAGGGGGAAGATAAGGAGACAAGGAAGGAGGATGGACGTTTGAAAGAAGGAAAGAAGAGAGGAAACGATGCATAATGGACAAGGAGGGATGAAAAAATAGGGGAGGAAAAAAAGTCTAGAAAGGAAAAATGTGAAGAAAAAAGGAAGAACAGGAACAAAAAAAGAGATGCAGGAAATTAGAAATAGGGAATAAAGGAAAGAATTATGAGGGGAAGATAATAAGAGAAGACGGAAGCAAGAGAAATTTAGCCTCTATGCAAATACTGCTGAGGGTCTAATTTTTGAGAAATCTTTTACTATTATATTCTAGTATCATGGGTCTGAAATGAAGTAAATTAAAATTGAAAAAAGAGAGAAAAAAGATGGAAGCCAGGAAGCAATTTAAGAAAAAACAAGAAAAAAAAAATTCAACTTAAAGTAAAGGCAAGTTACAATTCAATATCACACTGTGTAAATTATACAGGAGGCTGCTCCATTATGCATTTGTAACAAAACCACGATTACTACTTCCCTGTGCTTAAGACTCATCACTTTGCATGACAGCCTATACACACAGCAACGGCATTATGGGAAATCACCTTGCGTCTCTAGGTGACCAGGGGCCTCTACGTGTGGACGGCATTGTTTTCCAGCCACTCCAACTAAATCACAGCGGAGTAAGTAGTTCGTGTTCATGAATACTGACACAGAAGTGTTCATGTGTTATTATGTTTGAGCATGTTTATTTTATGTGTGTGTGTAGCATGTGTTGCGTGCAAGTCTTTGAAGATCTGTATGCGCCTCGACCTCCCTATTCCTATTCCTCCTCCCTGTGTTTCCTCTCCATACAGCTCTGCCATGATGAAGTCCGTCGCAGGGTCCCCAACCCAATATCCAACGCCTAATAAACTAATACATCATTAATGAGAGGGAGGGAGGGAGGGAGAGAGGGATGCAGAGAAAGAAAGATGCACTGCCAGGCTATAGCGAGCTATTGCTCCACAGCTCAATAGGCTTTCTAACAAAGCTCTGTCCTTGAGAGAGGCTGCATACTAAAAACTTCTCCATCGGCCGCCGTGCCAAGCAAGGGGAATTCATAAACAGAGGACAGAGAGAGGGAGGGAGGAAAGAAGGGTGGGGGAGGTAAAGAAGGGCAGATGAGAGAGAGGAAGGAAGATGAATCATGTTCTGCTTTAATTGTCCTTCTCTTATCTGACTGTTTGGATTGGGTCAGACTGTCTGTCTGACCAACTCACAGTAATCACACATGATCAATAACCAGTTTATTTGTTTGTTTGTCTGACTATTTCAGCCTGTGCTTTGAGTCTTTCTACCGGGCTGTGTGTGTGTGTGTGTGTGTGTGTGTGTGTGTGTATCGGAGAGAGAAATCCCATGTGTGTAAGTGCGTAGTAAAAAGAAGGCGCCACTTAGCTTCACAGCATCTCCATAAAACCGAGCGAGGGATACCCTGAATGCATCCTCTCACAGGTAGAAGTGTTTACACATATGCAAAAATGCTCATACTTAGACACATCACCGGACACACACACTTACATAGACACACATAGCACAAATAAGTAATTTGGAAATAAAAAGAGAGAGCTGAGAGTCACTCCTGTCAGTTTGATGTATGCTTGCACTCATAAACGCACATGCACACACTCAGAGATGCGCGTACGCACACAAACAACTCAAATTGGACGTCTCTAAGCAAATACTGCCGCAGGCCTCATTTGAATAGAGATAATTGAAAATCAGACTTGTTTATCAGGCTTAATAGAATGACAGACACTCACAAAAGGAGGCAGAGAGAGCGAGCTTAGCAAGTATTAGCATAATGTTCATGGCTGAATGATTTCTAGGTCCATTAGGCCAGGGAAGGACATTCGAGAAGTTCACTTTTCATAGCTGGGGCTAAATGCTGAAATATGACTTCATTTTGAGGTGTTACTTTAAAATGATGTATTGGCATTTCCATGCTGACTCAAAGGTGGCGCAGGGAGGGGGGTTTCAGGGAATATGCTAGATGAAATTAAAAGAAAAGAACGAGAGTAAAAGAAAGGAGCGAAGAGAGGAGGAAGGGGTGGCGGAGGGTTGTTACAAATGCTCGGGAGAGATTTGGGAGACCGTCCAAGACTTTCATTATCTTTGATGCAAATTATCAGACCCCATAATTAGGCCCCTCATATCACTCTCTCTCATTTCTTCTTCTGCTCATTCTCTCTATCTTCTTGTGATCAATGAAGCACAGTATGGGGTGAGAGGGGTGTTGTACCCTTCTTATGGTGTTTCTCGGGGGGCCCCTGGATGGCTCATCGCCTGGGCGTCCCCCTTCAGAGTAAGTCCATCTCTGATTAGGGCCCATTTAATTCCCAAAGCACACATGAAACACACAATGCATTCTCTCCATATGAAACCACAGCAGCTAGAAATTAAAAGTGATATTTGGTCCAAATAAAGTCTGTTTACTTAAACCTATTGCTTTATACTATATAGGAAACACTCCTATTACTTAAAGGGAAACAATAAAGTAAAATCAAAATAAAGAGAACATACCGGTTTCTCAACATGAGAACCAACACTATGACATCTGTAAGAATATTATCAAAACACACAGAGAGAAATCTCCGGTAATGTGTGCAAAGCAGGATTAGATCAATGTTCCTTTCTAATTCACATCTAAATAAAGAGCCACCAAATTCCATTATCAGCTGAAATGCAGTGCCCATCCCCATCTATCCCGTCACTACAAAGCTTTAAAGCAGCAAGAGGAAAATACAGCAAACAGGAGGAATCCTCAGGCCAAAGCCCAAATTGCCTCAGGACAGCCCTCAGACGATACAACACTGCCCTCGGCCTAACAAATTAGAGAAAAATCACATTACCTTGAAGGAAAACCACAACACAAGTCTGTTTCGAAGATGTCTGCAGCTTAACCAGAGATGATACTGTGTCAGATAACATGACGACAGTGGAAAATTGGACACTTAGCGAGACAATATATAGAAAAATAGAGACACAGGTAGGCTTGATGTACCCACACTGGAAAGAACACTCCTGAAGTGTAGCTGGATGTTCTCCTGCACTGTGGCAAACACAGAGCATGAGTTCCTCTCTCAGAATAACTGAAAATACAAAGACTTTATAAACTGAACAGATGGTGCCAAATCGTCAAGTTGCCACACTAAAAAACAGCAACAAAGTCAGAAGAACATTTTCATATTCTTATCCTAAATCTTTTCAAAGTTGGCTTCACTTAACTTGCATAACACCACAAAAGTTTCCCAACAAGTGTGACAAGTTTGGAAATTGGTGAATGTGACAACTTTTCGCCCGTATGTGACACTTGATGAATCGGTTCCTACAAGTTCTTGCATGAGATCCACTGTCTCTATCTCAGATTATGATTTAAACTCAAACATGCCTCTGAGACAGACCAACATGTAGACTATGACTGCAAGGATTAGCACTACAGATGAATATGGTGTGACTGAGCCGATGGCAGTGGTTGGGGTTAATGTTACATAGTGTTCAGTTCAGCAGCCTGACACATATAAGTGGACCGCTCTGCTTAAACGAAGCAGTGTGTGTGTGCTTGAATGTGCAATGAAGAAGATTAGCGAGGTGAAAGGAAGCACACGGGTCTTCATTAGTCATGTGTTATGTGTGCGTTTGAGGGGGGGATCCCCTTCTCTTCCCTATGATAGGTTAATGATGGGATTAGTTGTCTTTGTGAAGGAAAACGAGCACTGGGAGTCATCTGGAGGACGTGCTGTTTCCTCTCTTTCTACGCATTCGCTCTGCTGATATTTATAGTTTATTAGTTTAAAATATGGCTTTAATCAAAACAAAAATTTCAAAGCAAGTGCTCTGAATATGACAAATTCACAACACAAAAGTGAGCCAGATAAAATACAGCCCGTAGGTGATAGATCAAAGAAAAAAGCAAATTTATCCAAGTTAATATCCTGGCTCACTACCCTTGTGTCAGGTACAGCCATCCAAAGGTAAAAGTCAAAGTCAAGCTTCTCATTTCCCTGGTGAAATGGGGTGATTAGCAAAAGGAAGAAAAATGGCAGAATGGAGGGATGGAATGATGGAGGCCTCCATTAAGACTAGGATCCCTAATTTAAGACAATTTTATCATAAACCTGAATCAATTATTAGCCAACCAAAATATCGAAATGAAAAGGCAAAGCCGGCAAAATCTAGCAAAATTGCTAATTAATATACGTTTACATTGGTAGCACAAGGTGAGCCCACCAGGAAAAACAGACATGAAAAGGTTTGGTTAAAGATAAATAAAAAAAAACAGTCCCATTTTTGCTATTACTTGTACATTTTGAAAGTACTTTAGAACCTGTGATTAGCAAAGGACAGACAAGCCAAGAAAACAAAGACACTGCTGACTTGTTGACCTCAAAATGCCTCAACCAGCAGCGAGCTTTCCTTCCATTAACGTGTCCGTCCCCGAAACCACAACACATGACGATAAGGCAAAGGACACAGGCGGGTGGAGAAATATAGAGACTGAAAAAAGAAAGCGGAGGACAATGACACTCTACCTCTGTTGGGAATAGGAGGATGTGGGGGAGCAGAGGAGAGGAAGATGAGCAGAGGAGGTTGGGAAGAAGAGGAGGAGAGGGCAATTTGGTTTCCACTCTTCTCTAATCTAATATGTGTAACTGTGACTGATTCTCTGTCCTAAACCAGGACCCCAGACACAGGGAAAGGGCACCAAACTTCTCCGCTAGCCTGAGGGATATGAACCAAGGAGGGAGGGGCGCTGGAGAGGGAGAGGAAGAGGGAGAAAGGGAGAGAGAGAGTGCGAGAAGGGCAAAATAATGTGTCAGCTCTGGTGAAAAAGAGCGATAGAACCAATTCCAGAAATGGGAGAGAGATATTCCCAAAGCTTGTGTATTATTGCCAGGATGTTGGACAAAGCAAATATCTAATACAGCGCAGTAAATCCTCTGAAGGTGTCGAGGTGTGTGCGTCTGTGTGTGTATGTGTGTGTGTGTGTGTGTGTGAGAAAAAGAGGACGAGGACTCCACAGAGAAGCACCAAATCACAAATGTTTCACAAAACCAAAGGAACATGCTGACTGTGAAGCAAAAAATATATGTGTTTCTTTCAGTTTATGTGTGTGTGTGAGTGTGTGTGTCTTTTAGAGTCTGAAAGGCCGGCGTCTGTGGTCCTGTGTTTGGTGACTCCCACTGCAGCAAAGCTAAGGTTAGCTATTTGCTCTTTTCACACCTCGCAGGGTAAAAAAAAGCTCGGGAGCAATGGGAAAATTCAGCTATTAAGACTTCCCAAATCCCCTTTTTCACCGCGGGGCAATATCCAGTATGGCTGGCCCTTGCTTTGAGACACAAATACCTACCAAACTGACACACACACACACAGAGTCACAGCCACGGTCCTGCATTCTCCATTAGCTTATTGATTTTTATTTTTTTTTTGGGGGGGAGGGGAGTTAGGGCAAGATCTCTCTATGGGGGATGGCTAAAAAAGGCAAGGTCAGCAATGCAATGCAATGTAAAAAACACAAACATGATTTCTTTTGACACTTTTGGACTTCATAGAATTTCTATATGAATAAATAACTATTCATTGGTCTGCAGATTGAATGTACACATGGGCGAAATGCAAGGGAAGCTTCAGCCCTCTGTTATCCTTTATGAAAAAGCCCCAAATTGTCCAAAAGTTTAAGGTGATTGTTCATATGAGTGCTTCTTCTTAAAAGTTGCTTCATTATTTAATATGAATGACAGAGTGCCTCTTTCACAGAACAAAGGCAGCTTCAATGAAAACAAAACAAACTGTACAAAAGAAAGGTCTCCCCCTTTTTTTTTTTTTTGGAAAAGTGGTTGCACCAAATCCTCAAATTTCCAGAGATACAAACAAATAAACAAACGGCTCCGCACGTTGCTGACTTCAAACACAAGTAGAGCATCCTGCGTTGGAGTCACCCATCAAATGAAGACTCAGTAAGGAGCAGGGACAAAGAAACTATTACATGTGCAAATAGTTCCACTGTTTTGCCTGTACGGTTACTTGTTTTTATTTATTTATTTATGTTTTGACAGATTTAACCGCAGAATGTGTTCAAGTCAATAAATTAATATGGGATTTATTTTTGTTCTTTTACTTCTGGACATACTTATGGCCATATTAACCTGTTGGGGCCCCTAGGGCAAGGAAATTGCTGTTGAGCCCGTCTATAGTTTATGGTAATTAATCATAACATTGTTTATAAACAGAAAAGCACAGTATAAACCAATATATATAAAATTGGATTTTGACCTTACTTTACGTTACATTAAATTACATAATAATGCAGGAGGCCGTTGACATTGAACTCTACTGGTACAAAGTCCCTAACATAATATGCTATTAATCAAATAACCAAAAACTAATACGTAGTGAACCTGAGCCTTTTGAGGCCACTAGGGATCTTGGGCCCCAGAGCCATGCTCATGGCGACTCTTGAGTACACATACCCAGTGTCAATGACTGAGGGATTTAATGACCTAAGAAGAAGGTTACAATCTAGTTTTATGTCTACACATAATCTACACATGGTTAATTTTATTCTTAAATTTGATTAATTTCAAGCCAAAAACATACATTGAAATAAAGGGATGTTGTATATCCCCACCTGAATGATATGCTGGCATTGTGGAGAGGGTAGCAGCAGCACTTAAATCAATGTGTGTCTGTGTCTGGTCAAACATTGTGAAGGAGGGGTCTGGCTACAGCATGTGCCTGCTTTGCTTGGTTGGTAATCCATCTTTTGGGCATATAGTTGAGGTATACAGGAGAAGAGGCATATACTAGGTATTCCATTTTCTAATTGACATAACAATGCAATTTCATCAAAATTGATCAAATCCGGACACAGCTATCACCACCATGACACATTCACATCTCACTCATCCACAAGTGGCCGAAATCCAACGCATTCTTAATCCAAGATGGCACATGACAGCTCTATCTCTAAAGCAGCTCCCGCAAATGTCCCTTACAGCCACTCATACATTCTCACAATGTATTCTCAATGTCAAATCGTAGCGCCATTCAACCGTACGCCTCTGAAGAGCACAGACACGAAAGCGTTTTGGCATTTAGTGTGAATAATGTGGAGACACACACTCTTAACTGTGTGTGTGTGTGTGTGTGTGTGTCCCAGCGCGTGGTGCATATTCAGTGTGTTAGAGATGAGTAGCCATGCACAGCTCTTAGATAAGGCCTGTAACGGGGCCCTTAGAGGGACAAGCAGAGAGGGGGAAAGAACATCTGAAAAGGCACATTCTTCTGGGCGATCAGAGAAACCCTCATTCACACAGCCAGCTCTCATCTGGATCACTCTTTATCCCCATCTTACTTTCTGTTTTTTTTTTTTTCCCTCTTACCTTCTTTTCAACCCAGCATTTCTTTCCTCATGCCCAAATAAAAGACGTGTTATTCCTACACCTAAAGCATATTTATTTTAATTTTAGTTCCTCATTTTGGGGTGAGGCCAGTCTGTGATGTGAAGTGAAATGATGTGACCTAATCTTGCTGTGATTAATGTTCTTTTGTGTTTGCTGTTTGTACAGCTAAGATGTGGAATATTAATTAAAATGTGGCTTAACGGTGAGGTTCTATGACTCAATATAATTAGGATGTACTATTCCTCTCTGTTAATAAGCAGAGAGGAAAACAAGTCTTACTTTTTCTACTGTTCTTAATCATTTCTGAAATATATGTGAGGTTTTAAAATGATAAAAGATTTTAAAATGACCCTCTTGGTTATTTTAATCAATTTAACAGACTATAGTGATAAAAAAAAATCACTTACCTAAGTGATGAAGGCGCAGCACAACCAACAGCAACAAAGACATAGAGGAAGAGAGAAAGGCCATAATTATAATGCAATCAGCACTATGATATCACTGTAATTACTCATACATTCCATAGCATTTGCATATAATTATTTCCATGCAAAAACATGCAATTCATTAATTTTACATACTGCATTACAACAGGCATTTGGCATATAATTACATATATTCAGAGGAATGTTTCCCAACACTGGTGACACTTTACTGTGTGAGTGCATGCGTCTGAGTGTGTGTGTGTGTGTG
>NW_023339873.1:15749616-15764586 GCF_004916995.1 Morone saxatilis
ATCATTAGTGCTTTTGAGATTCACAGTAGATTTCACAGTCTTATAATGACTGTGTTTGCACATGACAGAGCGAGAAAGAGAGGGAGAGAATTAGTGTTATTACCGTAGAAATGGAGGGATGAACGGAGTGATAGGGTATAAAGCGGAAGAGATATACAAATACATACCAAGAAAAAGAAAAGGAGAGTTGTACTGTGTAGTGTACTGATTGGCTGTGGTGATGACAGTCACTGATCTTGGCCAATAAAGCAGAAGAGGCCCGCCACCATTTAAGACACATATGTACACACGTTTTTCCTCTCCCATCCCTGCCACACGGCCTCTCAAACTCCCTCTTTCTGTCTTTGCCTTCCTCCTTCCTTCCCTCACTCCCCCTCCCTTTCTCTTCCTCCTATTTTCAATCTCCCTGCTCTCATTTTAATTACCCAGAACGACGACGAGGAGCCTGCGCGAGAAATTAAAAAGGAAAATGGAGAGCAGAGCGAGAAAAGGGAGGGAGGGATGGAGGGAAAGCAAAGAGTGAAGAATGGAAGGGAAAGGGGGAGGTTTTGTAGCGTCAGATGGAATGATAAACAATCTAGCCCTTTAAGTGAATTAGAATTGGAGTAGGGGGGATTTAAAATGGATGAGGAGGGAGGGGTGATTTTTATCATGATGGCAGCAAAACACCGCGAGGTCAATGAGGTTGAAAGCGAGGGAAGTGGGATGCAACAGTCAATGCAAGTGTCAATTCTGCCTCTATCTTCCCTACACACACACACAACTGGAGATATCCCTTATGGGTGTTGAGGAACCACAGAGATACATTCTGACATTTTCTTCGAAAAATCTATTTCTACGGTGTGTGTGTGTGTGTGTGTGTATGTGTCTGTGTGTGTGCAGTATGTGAGTGTATGTTCCTCTGCTGTGTCTCAAAGGGATGCAATAACATGTCCTTCTTCAGTCTCCCAGGGTGAGTGTGTCCCTGTGTGTCACACTGTCTGTGTGTGTGTGTGTGTTTGTGTGCGCGTGTCCCTCAGAGCTTTGCTTCTAGCCTCTGGATTTCTATCAGCACATCTGTGTTGCTGCCACTGTTAGCCAGGCGTGTAACACACACACACACACACATACACAGAGCGACAGGAAGGAAGGAAAGCAAAGCAGAGAGGGGAACGGGGACATGATTTCAAAAGCGGTGAAACGAAATCCTCCAGAGTTGAGATCACAGAAACACTAAAAAAAGACAGAGATGAAAGCACAGTGTCTCTCTTTTTGAGCTGTTCTAACACACAAAACATTGCCCATTCGTTCGTTTTCTGGAAGGTAAAAACTCCGCCATCAGTTCCGTATCTTCCCGTTTGAAAACTCTGTTTGGCTAATATTTTTTGCGGATGGTCCTCTTCCTCTGTTAGAACATGATTCGCAGCTCTCATCCCCCTAAAGACATTTTAACAATTCCCTCACTTGCCATTCGCTCCCTTTCTCATTCTCTTCAGTCTTGTCATTCATTCCTCCTATTATACCCTCCCGATCCTTCATTTCTTCCACCCTGCTGGCTTCTTCCCTCCATCATTGGTTTGTAATTTAAATATTTAGACTTTTCTAAGTGCAAGGACAAAGTTATTATGGCTGAATTCTCCTCCCTCGCTTCCTCTCATTTTCCTCCATCCTGCTCTTTTCTTGTCTCGTCTGCAGAGTGAGCGAGAGACAAAGAGTGTGACAGAGGAAAACGGAGGGAGATAATGAGTGGTAGACGGAGGGAAAAGGGGTGGGGTGGTAAAAAAGAAAAGTTGCTGGACAGCGAGATAAATTGGATCCAGAACAAGAGAAAGTGAAGGGTAGAAGGTGAGAAAGAGATGTATGCAGAAATGGAAAGGGGAAAGTGAGAGAGGACAGACAGAAAAAAAGAGACGGAAGGACAGGGATAGAAAAATAAAGAGACATGGTAGCCTGGTTTTAGACCTCTGAATCACTGTCCACATGTCAGTTTTTTCAAACATGTCTGGTGTAGTGCTCACTGACGGCTGTTTCCCCGATGAGAAAAAATGAGCCAATCAGAGCTTTGTAGGCAGGATAAAGGATGAGGACGTCATCTTCCTGTGCCAAAGAGCCAGAGAAAAAGTGACAGAAAAAAAGGCACATATTTCCTGACTGTCATGATTGCCATTAACTGCTTCTGGCGACTGCTATCATGACATCGGCGGGGGCAGATTCGTCAATCACTCCTGATTGGATAGGGCAAAACAACCGACCCTCGCAAACAGAAAACTCTCTGAGCGCCGATGTTTGGTTTGGTGTCAACAATGTCAGATTGAAAAATAAAGAGAAGACGAAATAGCAATTTAGTCTGATTATCAAGCTGGAGAGACATCACAGTTAAAGAATTGAAAAGCATCAAATGGTGATAAAAGATTTTAAAAAATATGAGAAAATGACAGATGGAGATTCAGTGACAGAGAGAGAAAAGACAAACAGGAAGAGACAGACCGGAAGGGAAATAATAAGACAAAGAGAGAGAGAGGTTCTGTATGTATGTGCAGGCTGCAGCGTGTCGGTTGCTCTGTCTGAACGCAGTAGGAAACTCAATGGACTAGGGTCCTTCATTATGCAGCCCAGGCACGGCTGACTGA
The DNA here is from genome assembly GCF_004916995.1 of Morone saxatilis. Lineage (NCBI taxonomy): Eukaryota > Metazoa > Chordata > Actinopteri > Moronidae > Morone > Morone saxatilis. Next base: position 15,752,226 of record NW_023339873.1, read on the forward strand.
GGAGCTGCCTGGTTAAACAGCTAAACCAAAACGCATAGTCGACTTGTGTCACACCGCCTGACACACACACAAACACACAGACACACACACAAAGATAGAAGCACTTAATGCACATGCTTTCATACACAACTGAACCCTTTGAACAGATTTTTTTTTTAATGAATTTTTTCACACTTTCTCACACATAAGAAAATAACCCACATTCTACTGACCATTGTCACACAGGCACACGTTTTTGGATGTTCACACATTCCTGTGCAAATACAAAAACCACACACTCAGAATTTAATCTCACAGTGAAGACAGCGGCGACATCACTGACACATTGTTTTTCGTTCTTTGTTTCTTTAATTAGAGGGACAAGAAGAGGCTGAACGAGTGAGCAAAGGAATGAGAGAATAAGAGAGGGAGAGAGATTGCATGTTGGAAACCAGACATACAGCTCCTACTGCAAAGGAGGGGTCAGACATCATTAGGAAGGGTAGCAAAGTGTAATGCAAACAGACTGCTGTTACAGCACCAATGCTAACCCTGTGTGTGTGTGTCGGTCTCTCTCTGACACACTTTCCAATATTTAGGTTTAGCCTCACAGTTTTTTTTTTTACAATGCGGTAACACACATTTCTCTAGCCTGAGTTTACCCTTCCAAAACTGTTCAGACAGTTCTCTGTACTCAGCTCAGCACAACAGTTAATCTCACAGCCAAAATGCACCAATGACACCTACATACACATCTCAGGATCAACTCTGTACCAGAACACTGACGTTTGTCTCCCAACACTCAACCTTTGTGACTCATTATATAATGACCTAAAAACACTAACAACAGGTAGCATTATTGCCTTTGATGCATCTTTTATTTGTTTATTCAGCACGTCTAGGGCATTTCTTTATTGCATGGCTTGTGCTACCTCACATTATGTGTTACGCTAATGAATGTGCAATATGCTATAGTATGTTTTATTTTCTTTCGCCAAATGCACACAATTAAACAAAAGTAATTCGAATAACACAATACAAAACATTACATATTCTCTATAAATACATGTATAGCTACGGATATAGAAACCCAATCATGCCAGTCTTCTTGTATACACACTCACAAGTTCTCATCCACATCTCTCTTGGGAAGGGTTTTTCTTGCATGCCTGATCCATCCCTGTCACTCTTCTGCAGATATGTCCAGACACCCAGCATTCACTGCATTCAAGAGGGACATCTGATCACAAGGCTGGTGGTGATACTCTTTCCACCTCCATGAGGAAAAGAATACCTCGAATGGGGTTGAGGAATAGAGAGTAAGGTGGAAGAAAAAGTGACACCATCCTGGGATGGGCTGCAAACCAGTCTGTGACTGGAAGAGAACGGTGAAACACCACATCGTCCCCTAAAATTACAAAATGTTCTGGATTCTGCCTCACTTGCCCCCTTTCGTGGCACATGTAGCAGATGATGTAGCTGTGTGATGTTATGTTTTGAGCAGTTGAACAGTTTTTGGAATAGTATGTAAACATACTATTCGGAGGTGGTTGAGGTTCAGTAAACAAACAGACTGTGGATTTTAAAATATGTGGTCACTAAATGCATTTCTTGTCAAAGCAATGAAAAATGATGCACAGTTTAGTCCACACTGACTTCTGTTGTACTGATTGTGTGAAGAGTTTTGAAAATGTGAACTCAGTATTGAGAAAAAAAAGTAGACTCTGACCTTTAGCAGAAATAAAAAATATTGAGTTTTGGAATAAACGACTGGCCCTGCCCTGCAGTCCTTGGTGCTGTTAATATGTAGAAAGCCAGGCATCTCTTCTGATACAGCAACAGGTTTCCCCCATCACCTCACCTCCTCCATACAGACACCTAACCAAACAGTTGGGGGTCACTATAGTGTGTTGACAAGGATGTGGTCCCTCACCACTTCCCTACTGTTAAACACTGCAAAATACTGTGTTATACTGCATCCTTGAACCAGTTGGAATCACTACAGCTATGGACTGAAAGAATTTAAATAAACAGAGTTGTCAAGTATATCTTCTAAATGCAATAAAGCTGAAGCTGTGCACTGTAAATAATACACAGCTGTACTATTTACAAAAAGATAAATATTAGTTTAGATATTAATCTATTTGTAAATAAACACACATAAATATACTGTTGCATGTATGTTATATCTATAAATACCATCTAATAATATTTCTACAGAACTTTCTAAAACAAAGTCTACAGAATATTTCGAAAACTAATGGAACTAATTTTTCCAAATACAAGAAAAGATGTTGGCTGAAAACAAAATTTATTCCAATGAAATAAAAAAAAAACAACTTTCAGTCTTGTTTACATATCCTAATCCCTTAGATATAGCAGGCGATGCGGCTGTGGTTTGGTGTGTCTCTGCGCTGGCAGATGTGTCTAATGAGCGATCCTTCCCTTCCAGCGCTCCCAGTATCAAACGTCTCCTTCCACTCCAGTCGTTTACCCGCGGACTAATCTCTATGAAGTCGATGCTACTGCTTGTTCCAGCGCTTCGGCTTCAAAAGCTGACGTGCCTTTTGGGGCTGCGCACATATCTGCTCTCTTCCTCTTCCTCTCCTCCTCTTCCTCTCTTTCTCTCCTTTATGTTCCCTTTTTCAAGTCTTCCCAGGCGTCTGCGAGTCTTTGTCTTCTCCCTCTTTCTTCTTTCAAGTCAAGACAGGTGGGAGCAAACAGCCTGGCAGTTTTCCTCTCCTTTTTATGCACTTTCTTGTTTTCTTTGTGTGGCTGCTCTCTCTCTCTATCCCCCTCTCTCTCTATCTCTCTGTTTCTCCAAATTGAGTTGAGAGAAATCCTTGATCTGCCATTTTGAAGGAGGGAAGTCAGCTTTGGTGTATTTTTACACACAAACACACAGCCTCGTGGATTTGGCCTACTGTATGTGCATAGATATCCTCCATGAACAAATACATGCTTTATCACACAACAAGTACACTGATTCACACACATTCACACAGGTGACACACGCACACAAATTGACACGGCAACTGATGAGAGAAACACATGACCTTGGTTTGTTTTTCTAGGGATTCTGGGTGTAGTTGAAATCTACAATAGAAAGGTATTCACAGTGAGTTTTCTAAGGCTGCAAAAAAAGGCACTGGCTCTATTTTAAACCAAGTGAACAATGCCAGGCCATGGGCACAAGGATAGTGAGTATGTATCCAAGCTCACCTGTTATTTTGACTATAAATGACTAGTTGAAACCTTGCTCAGACACATACAAGTTTGTGTCGCTCATTTCTAAACCACAGTGGATCATCAAGTGTAAAAGCACTGCACTTTAGCATGGGCTGTTTATGTTATTTTTATTTATACCTACTGCCTTTAGATCGCTGTGGGTAGGGAGGTATGTCATATATGTACTCTAAGCTCAGTACAGTTGGCCTCATTAGCATTCTTACTTTAATCACATTAAAAGACTATTTAGTTTGATAGTTAGAATAACAGTTTATTAGCCAGCATGTATCCATTTTTTAATCTGGAGGTTTAAGACCTATGTAAAAATCAGACTGATCGTGTTCATCAGCCTGTCTGACTTCTGTTTAGGGATGCCTAAATGTATTTCCCATGAATACAGATAGAACAACCAAAGAAGAAATAAGAAGAACTATCTCTTTAACTCAGGATATATGATGCTGATCTTAAAATGTCGACTATGGATTAGTGTTTACTAAAAAGTGCCATTATTCTTACTCTAATCTTGGCAGTAGGCGTCAACTGCAAAACAAATTAAAGTCAGAGACACTGAGTTCTCCAAGATATTTTAAAGGTCCAGTGTGAAACATTTAAGAGGATCTATTGGCAAACACTGAATATAATATTCATATTTATGTTTTCATTACTGTATAACAATTTGAATATAAGAATCATTATGTTTTTGTTGTTCGTTTATATCTACAGACGCCGCAGGTCGCCTTCCATGGATTCCATCACTTGGAAGGGGATGGTAAAGCGATCTGCAACTGCACCTCTAAATGCCAGTAAATCCAACATACTGTACCTAGTGTAAGTAGTTACAGTTAGTAAGTGTGTCTGTGTGGGATTTTTGCCACCATCTACTTGTCTTGTTGCAATATTGTTGTCTTAAGATAAGATCTTGATCTCAATGAGCTCTTCCTGATCTCTTCCCTTATTCTAAACGAATTAGATTGCAGTTTTCACCAAACTACCAACACTGTGCTTTGCATGGCCTCATTTGCATGTGTCATTTGCAACTCCAATCTGCACCTCTACCCTGTTTGCACCCTACACACTGCACTTGGTATGAAAACAGCAAACCGAAAAGGAAAACACAATTTCAAGGTCAGGAAAACAGACACATGCCATATCACTGCCTGTACTAGTCTTTGCAATGCTACAAAAATACAGTGGGAAGTATAGAGATAGAATAATAAATACATATAATAAATAAATAAATACAGTGATTCAATAGTTGCCTTTTCATAATTTTATTCCTGGCAAAGCGGAGATGCCGTTTAGAAGACGGCATTTTAACCGTGGAGGGAAACTCTGGGACATACTGCATTTAATAATAAAACAAACAAAAAAATATATAATTGAACAGTGAGTGGTCAAAGAGCAGAATCGGCCCTACAGGAGGAAAGAGCCAAGTTAATTTATAAGCAAAAATCCTATTAGCATGTGTCTAGTGGCATAAAGCCATCAGAAATAAACAGAGAGAAGAAAGCTCAATTTAAAATGAAATGCAGTGTGGGAGAGGGAGGAAAGGCATTCTCTCTTTATCTCTCTCTCTCTCTCTCTCTCTCTCTCATTGCTTCCTATGAATCTCTTTATTACTCTCCTCCAAAAATCATCCCAATTACAGCACTAATTTTAGCCTCCAGTTGGTGTGCGTTTGTGTGTTTTTACCTTTTCCAATAGATCGGAAAAGAGGCTTAATACAGCAGGCAGAGGTCGAACTAACTAACCTTTGTCGGCTTCACACAGCTCATAACACACAGCATTGAGCTGTGTGCTGTGTTTGTGTGCAAGAAAGTAGCACACAGAAAGAGATGTAGCAGCATGCTCTCCCAAAAAAATGTGTGCGTCTAACTGTGTGAGCGAGAAGGCGACAGCTTGCATGAAAATCCCTACATTTGCGATTGTGCGTGTGCATGTGTGTGTTTGAGCTTAGTGCATTATGTTGCGGTGTGTTTTTCAGTGTACACAACTGACAAAATGTCATTCCAGTAACACAACGATCATCAAAGCCTGCACCATCTATCCTAAAGACCATCTAGTGATATTCATAAAGAGCATAGCAGATAACAGCCTTGTCATGTTAGCTCCTCCATAATCCAGACGTCTAGCCTTTCATCTACACCAGTGTGTGTTTGCATGTGTGTGTGTGTGTGTGTGTGTGTGTGTGAGAGAATCAGAGAGAGAGGATGATCATATATGCTCCTGTTGTTAAGGCTTATCACTGAGATCAGAGCGATGTCAAAACAACTGTGTGCTGGCAGGTGATGACACATACACACAGGTGCACATGCTGTACACACACCCACATACACACACACACACGCACACACACGCACACACACACACAGGAACATCGTCACTCACTGGATTCAACATACACACATCTAGTAACAAACACAACCATGTAGAAACGACGTGACATCAGCAAGGACAGACACATATTCATAGACACATAATGTACATCCTTAGGAAGGCATGGCCGGCCCACACACACACACACAGTTTTTCCCTCCAGACAGGTGTAGTAGAGTCAGTCCAGTTATTTGAGCTGTTGTAGCACAGCCAGCAACAGCCTCAGTCTAATTACCTCTGGGACGCCAACATCACGCCAGTAGCAAAGCAGGTGTGTGTGTGTGTATGTGTGTGTACGCAGAAAGAAATGAGAGTCATGAGTGTGTATTTGTCTCTGTAGGCACTCCAAACTGAAATGTATTTTGAGAGAGAAACGTTAATAAAAACCTTGATCAATATTTCACAAACCACTGCTGATTTTCTTGTTAACAGGTTCTCTAGTTTGTGCCCAAAGGTAAAAATGCAGGGAATGTTTTTGACAGTAGCTTCCCAATGTGACATTTTATTATAAATAAATGTCCACTGTGGTGCTCTTTAATAAGTTATCACTGATGCTGAGCTGATCAAAGGTTTTGCTTTTGCCGTTGTAAAAAGCTGGACATGCTGATGGGTTCTTGTAAAGAGTCCTCTTCAACAAGGAAGTGATTGTTTTAGAAGACACACAGTTAAAGGTCGGTGCCAACATTGCTCCACAGACAAACAAAGGGGGAAAACTCGACTTTATCAAGAAAAAATACAAGGAAAAGAAAAATCAACGACAAACAGTTTGATTTCCCGAGAGACCTCTGAGAAATGCAGCGCAGAAACATCAATACAAGGAAGATATAAAAAAAAAAAAAACATGTGCAGGTTACTGTTTTGGTGTGTACTTATTAATGTATTTTGGCTGCTTCAGGTTTGTGTGTGTGTGTGTGTCTTGTTCCCTGTTTAGGGTTTCCATAAGAGATCAACAGCAGACTCCTGCCCAGTCGAATCAATAGCTTTTTACTGCAGCCTAATGTCTTCCATCGAGAGAGCTGACATACACACACACACACACACACACACACAAAAAGGCAGATGAACACCAGTACACAAGCATATGTTAACCCCCACACAGGACACAACACAGAAACACAATTCAACATGTGACAGGAAAAACATGTGAACTGGAACCGAGGAATGGACACACACACACACACACACACACACACACAAGAGTTTAAAACATAAAAACAAAATCTTTGCCAACAATGTGTTTTTCAACTATACCTTGCCTTATGAAACATGCTAATTTCCAAGGTCTCCAGTAAACAAATAGCTCTCAAGGGACAGTGTTTCAGCTTTACGGCCTAAAGCCTGGAGGAGAGCAAGACCAGGTTTGAAAAAAAGAAAGACAAAAAGCGGAGATGAGATGAAGGAGCAGGAGGAGGAAGAGAGGAGCCATTAATACATCGAGAGAAACTACGCAGGAAATGAAAGTTTAAATTCCTTCCTTCATCTGCTGAGACAGGCTTCATGGCTAAAACCTGTTTTAGCAATTGGATCTGTCATTTTATTTTCATGGTGCAAGAGAGATTGTGCTAAACTGTTTCAATGATTTCTTTTTTTATTTTACCTTTAAATGATAAGCATTAAGAAGATGCAATTACAAACAGTATAATGCTCAATTCCTTGACTAGTAATAAAGAGGTCAAAGGTCAGACCATCCTGATTTTACAATACTGCTGTAATCAATGAATGATCGAGTAAGACAGCAGCGCTGAGACAAAGACACGCAAACTTTGGAAACCGAAACAGAATTGTTATATTTTTGAGGGAAGTTAAAGTGAGTTTTCAGTCCATAACAGCAGATGCTGAGCGACTCTGCTGCTCTGACTGGACTTTAAAGTTTATTTCTACACAGTAAACAAGGTAAAGCAAGTCTGTGTGTACAGCAGCTGTCAAATACTCTGCACAATGAAGACTTGCAGCAGAAAAGAAGAACATGAGTAGGTTTTTGATAGAGTTATGATTGCCACAGATATGCCTCAACATGTGGGATCAAAGGAAAGGGGCTTTTTCTAAAGATGTTTTTAAGTGGACAACCTCTGCACCAGCGTAAAATGCATGCTGGGAACCCTGAAGTCAGACAAGGAAGTGAGAGTTGATAGTTTAGACCAATAAAATATCTCGTTCATCTACTAGAACTGATTAATAAGGATTCTGTTCTGCTCTTTTTGAACATTTAACATGAATATCTCATCAGCTGAATCCACTGACCTTTGACCTCGCCCTGCAGCCAGTCATGGGTTTGACAGTGTACTAGCGGGTTTGTATATACACAGAAAAGGACTGGAACACACACACAAGCCCACTTCAAACACACATTCAGTTCTATTTCTACCTCCAGTTCCACACACACACACACATGCACACAACAGCAAAGCATCCTTTTGTTCGAGCCTTTGTTTTGCTGTTTCTACTTTTTCCCTGGCTGAGGGTTTGAAAGTGATTACCGATGCGGTCCACTTCATTAGCATGAGAACAAAAACAGCGTGGGGAACACATTATCACTTCACAGAGAAAGACAGAGAGCTGTCTGCCCGTTTGTTTACGCTGTTGCGTTCGGACATTTTCTACCAGCACCGCCACTGCTGTCTCACGAGGATGGCGTTTTCTGCAGGACGAAGCGGCAGAGCCAGGAGGGGCAGGGGGAGGAAAACACCTTCGGATAAAGAGGCAGACATAGATAGAGAGGTATAATACTCTGATATGTGTTATTCCAAACCGAATGCATGTCTCAGTCAGGGTGTACGTAAGCAGTGAATATTCAGATGCACATAACGGAAAAGATATTCTCCTCTGCTGTCCCTTTCACTTCCCTACTGTTCAAGTATATGCAGGAAAAACTGGCTTGATTAATGGCAGACAAACACGGAGTGAAATGTGTTAAAATGTTCATTTGCAGATATACATCTCATACTCTCCCTCTTCTATCATTTAACAGGTTAGCCACTAGAGTAACCTGACATGGGGTATTAGCAGCAGTCCCACTATAGAAACCTATGGCGCACGTTTTGACTTGGAACATCAGATTTCACCCAATGATAGCAACACCAGATGGATGTATGGTATGTGATTAGGCTCCTATAGTTCTCCTATATTTCCACCAGTTACTGTGTTTACATTCTTTCATTTACTTTGTGATACAGAGCAAAGGTTGGGTTATGTACGTTGTACAACATCCAGGTAATTCCTATTTTGTCTTATCTGGTTAAGACTACTGCTGGGCAATCGCTGTATCCACATTCTTTCATTTACTGTGACAGAGAGCAGAGGTTGAGGTGAGAATACGATCTGCAGTAAAAATAGCCTTGCTACTGTAGATGTATGTGATATTGTGAGTCTTTTTTCCTCATGAACAATCTATACCAGCATCATAAACTTATGTTATCGCTTTGGTGGCTACAGTAAGTTCATAACCCCAAAACGCAGAGCTATGAATCATGGTTAACTTTCAGCTGGAGCCCCCAGTACCAACCCTGTTGAAATGTCCTTCAGCAAGGCACTCAATCCAGAGATCATGTTCTATAATTGACACTCGGCTATTAATGGTGGGAAAGTGAGCAAAATCTCCTCAAAACAGAACATTACAGAGATTGAATGGTCAGCAATTCTTTTCAAATCTCAGGTGTGATTTTTTTTCCCACACAACTCCCTTAATCCTCCTCTCATAATTGATGCTAATTAATTCCAGGAACGTCAGATTGCAGGAGAATGTACATCTGGCCTTTTTATTGATTACTTAACACTGGCCATGCGTGTGTCACAGACCCCAAGCTGATATTAAATAAGACATAGGGAGATTTATGGCATTTGTTTTAGAAGGGTTTATCTGTCTGTACTGTAAAAAAAGAGATAGAGTATAATAGCAGCCAGATGGTAGGATGTCATTCTCACAATTTCTCACCTTTTCTAGTGAAATACAGGAAAATGAAATTATTCATAGTTTTGCCAGGGGTTGTCTGGAGCCATTTCAAGGCCCCTTAGGAGACCCTGTACCATCGTATGAGAACCATTGGCCTCGTAAACTTCCATTTTAAGCCTTAATCCTTCTCCTTCATCCATCCCTCTCTCTTCTCCCTCTTTCCTCAGCCGGCAGCCTGCAGGGAGGTGTGCGGGCAGGAAGGAGAGAAATATAGAGCAAACAAGAATGTTGCCCTCCAGAAAAAGCTATTTGGAGCCGGCTGACCCCGAGGTCGGCCGGCTGGCTGGCTTCCTGGTTAAAGGGGATTGGTGGGAAATGGAGGCAGCTTCGGTTAGCCAATCACAATGCGCGCAGCGGAAATCAATGAGGTTCCACGGAAAATGTCAACCAGGACTGACCTTTTGGAGATTACAGCCTCCTGAGTCAGAGAGGAGAGGAGGAGGAGGACAGGAAATAAGAGGGGATGAGGTCGAAAGGAAAGAAGAGATCAGGATGAAAAAGATGGTAAGAAATAGAACGGAGAGGAGGAAACATTAGAAAGTGACAGAGGTGAGCGGGAGAGAGAAAAGGGAGAGGTGGAACATGGAAACAATAGAAATGGAAGAAAAATTGAGGACTTAAGCTCAAAAAACTCATCAGTTTCTAGAGGTAGAACGCATTGTGTGCTTGGTTGACAATTTGTTTTATGATTTGACAAGACAATATTATAGAATTTTATCATTTTTAAAGGTATAATATTGGTCTTTTCTATATTCTATTCTGTTATTTATTTTATTATTATATGAATTTATTTGATCTTTTTCTGAGAGCATTTCTCTAAACGCAAAACAGTTGTGCTAATGAAGGAAGCTAGTACACTCATAGTGTCAAAGTGGTAACAAAAAAAAGTGATGTGGATGCACAGAGAGTGAAGATTCAGGACTTTCCTTGTCTCTCTCTGGCAATAATTCAGTATTCTGATGCCAAGTTGCAACATTTCTCCCTATAACAGAGGCAGAAGTCAGCCAAGGATTTTGAGTGGAAATCATTTCATAGATGGTAAGAACGAGGAAGCAGGGAGGAAGAGAAATACGAGGTGACCTTTACTGTCTCCTGCCCTGCCGCTTCGTCGTCTTAAACCAGGCTCTGTGGGACCCAGGAGGAACGAGTGAGAGAGAGACAGTGAGAGAGGGGGGAAAACAACTCTCCATCTGGCCTGGTGAGGATGTGAATATTTCTTTTTTTTTTTTTTACAGTCCAAATGTCTCTTGTCTCCACAGTCTGGCTTTTCTCTCTTTATTTCCCCAAATCTTTAAAAACCAGTACTTCTTACATCATTTCCTTCCCAATGTCATTCCATCCTTCCAACCTTCCTGGATATCTTTCTTCCATTCCAATTATTCCTTCCTTTGATGCCCCAGAAAAACATGTTTTATTTCATTATTCCTTCCTTCCTTCCTTCTTTACTCCATTTCATCCTTCCCTTTGTCCTTTAATTTTCTCAGGTCTTGTCAGAATCCGAGAGTTGAATACGAAGACCTGGAGACATTAATCATGTTTGATTATCCCGTGCAAAAGTCAACTGTGAATATCAGATATTGAGCGCTGATCTGACGCTGTCAACTGCTACCAGTGGGTGACCTTTAGGTCAAATTCTCCAATAAGATCCCCAGAGTCCCAGCACTTGAGTGTGTGTCTATACAAATATACATGCACAAGCTCAAATTCATATGCATGTACTGGCAGAAATATACCCAATCAATGCACACACTGATGCACGTCCACATTCTCTGTATAGTATTACAGTAAAAGAATAATGACCAAACATGAAGAGAAACATAATGCCATGCATCCACACACACACACACACACACACACACTCTTCACAATAAACAAATTATAAAATACAAGGCTTCTAAAATGACACTAGTCACAAAATGTTCCACTTTAACTCAAAGTGGGAGGCAATGAGTGTCGCTTGATTAAATATCCCCCTGTGGAAAGTGTAGCATTGCTCAAAGGTTCCCACCTCTGCAGGGCAAACACCTGCTCTGCTACTCGCTCTGTCCTGAACAGGAAGAACAAGGTGAAAGGTCACTGAGGCCTAAATGAAAAGTCTTGTGTCTCCCTATAACACGACCGTACATCTCTCTCCATCCTGAGTCGATTCACTCAATCCCTTCTCCTTCTGTCACCTCCTCCTTCCCTCAATCGACCTTGTCTCACCCTCTCCCTTCCTGCTCCTTCCCCTCTGTCCCAGGTTGTTTTTAATTGGGGAGGGGGGGGTCAATGGGAGAAGGACAAGTGCTCCTCTAAGCTTGGCTGCTCTTTGATGGGGAAGGATGGGGGGGGGTAGTGCAACGGCGGGTCTTTCTCTCCTTCTCCCTCTTTCCATCTCAAACCCTGCTGTCATACCTAACAAACACACACCAGCACACACATACACACGCACGCACAAGCAGGCGTTTCTCTTTGAACTGAGTGCTGCAGTGCGTTCAAAGCAAAGACGAAGGCAAAAATACGGGGGTGGCGAGGGGAGAGAGAAGGACACTTCAAGGTGAATTTGATTTCCACATCATTTTAACCCACACACACACACCCGACACACACACACACACACACACGTTAAAACTAAAAAAAACTTATCAGAAATGCAGATGCTGAAATGGATTAGGGGATTAACACGCCATCAGTGATGTGATCTGATGACAGAGACAATCAATACAATTCATTAAAGATCATCCAGACATCTATTAAGATATACACCAATCAGCCATGACCTCCTTTCCATGGAAGCACTTTTGATAGGTACTGACCACTGCAGACCGGCAACACCCCACAAGAGCTGCA
>NW_023339873.1:15764686-15764852 GCF_004916995.1 Morone saxatilis
GTTTACAGAATATGCATATGAGTGTGTAGGAGCAGAATGACTCATGCAAAGTTGAACTGAACAGTGCAGAGTCCCACATTCGCTGGACAAAACATCACAACAACAATACATTTGCCCCAACCATTGCACGGCAGAAACTGCTATAACCCTCTGTGTGTGTGTGTGT
>NW_023339873.1:15764917-15769531 GCF_004916995.1 Morone saxatilis
GTGTGTGTGTGTGTCTGTGCGTGAGTGTGTGTGTTGCAAATGTGTCCAACCAATTAAAGCAATCAAGTCAAGTGCAAACCGCCCACCGTGCTGCATATTGATAAGGCTGGGTGTACAACATAGAGACCTGGGCCATCGTGCCAAACTACTCTGACCCCTGCGTCCACTTCTTCCACCAACGCCAACCACAACCACGGCGTAAACACTTTACACCACTTATCTCCGCCGCAGTCCACACACACAAATGCTATAAATGCAAACACCAGCTTGACAGCATGACAAATATTGCCTTCCATCCAGAACGAATGAGGTAAGGACAAAAAAAAAGAATCAACGGCTCATTAGAAAGATAAAAACCTCCCAAAGCCCTGAGGGTGAAAGGGAAGGGGGCGGAAACAAGAAATGAAAAAGAAGAGAGAGAAAAAGACTTGAGAGACGACAAATCATAACAGCTGTAACTCAATTCGGAGGCCCTGCAAGAGACAGCTTTCTTCATCTCTCTCTCTGCCTCTCTCTCTTCATCTTTTTATCTCTCTGTCTTTCTGTGTCTCTCTCTTCTCGTCCTGGCTCATTGGTAATTTTTCCCCACCAACCAATAAGCCATTATGTGGCAGTAATATGGCTGCTAATGGATATGCCGACCTGGGAGGAAGCGCACGGCACGCCATTAGCCCAAATGCTATGCAAAGCTACCACAAGACTCTTTCAAAATTACCTCGACTGAGTGTGTGTATGCGTTTGTGTGTGTTGATTTGTGTCAGTGTGTGTGTGTGTGGGTGTGTGTGTGTGTGTGTGTGTGACAAACCCGCGCTGTCTAACAGGGCTAATCTTTTTGTGATTCTTCTGATGAGTTTAGAGTTTGGCTGCATAAATGGACATTTGTCTTTTGGTCAGTGGTGAAAGAAGTACTCAGATCCTTTTTCAGATCCTTGTCGGAGGATATATAAAAGTCACTTTGTTCAAAAGAATCCACGAAAGCAGCTGTAATATAGTATGTACTGTATATATACTCCATAACAAGTAAAAAATAAAAATGTAGAAGTAGAGAAAAAATTAGCAGCAAAATGTACTTATGGTCCAAAATGCTTTCCTGTGTAAGGGGGAGCTAATATTAACAACTTCACATGCTGTTTGGCAGTAATCTAATCATTCACACATTTTGTATGTAGAATGTGTATCTGCAAAGAAGCTAACAATAGTTGTCAGATGAATGTATAGAACTAAAAAGTAAAGCATTATAGTGACTACAATCCATATTTTTATATTACCAGTGGATCTCATCACTACTTATATATGTCTCTATGTGAAAGGGGTCATGCATTAACCCACGGATCACCCAAGTTTGCAGCTATCCTCAGCTCTACAGAGCTTCACAGTGTTTATTAGCTCATTGTTTTGGTTTTCCAGTCTTTTCCAGTCTGCAACTTAGAAAAACTAAAGAAAAAGCAAGTGAACAAAAAACGAACTAAAAGAAAAGTGAATTATGAGTATAATTCTTTAAGCTGACAAAACACACATAAAATGCTAATGTTCTTCTGTATCTGCTGGATGTATGAAGGGTAGTAGGTCCATAAAAACTTCATGTGTGTCAATACTGTGTGTATGTACAGGAATTCCATACACAAGCCTAAGTCCTGTTCACAGAAAAAGTTAAATTGTACAGACACACTCACACACAGATAAACACACCTTTAAAAAAATTACAATCGACTTGAAAGTCAAGGTTTTGGTCAACTATGTTTAAGATGGACTGCAGCATATTTTGAAACTTTCCACTGGGTTTTTACGGGAGATGTGGGCTCAGGGGGTCTTAATACATTATGAAATAATTAAAACAATGAAAATGTACTCAGTCCATAGAGAAACAACAATTAAGACTTAATAAGAATCAATTATAACAAACCAAACCTTACTCAGAACACAGAAGCATTTCCAAAAATTAGAGCTCATAAAGAATCCATTAAAAACAAGATGTTTTCTCCGAACAGAAGGGATATTGTTTCTTAATTTCTAGTGTGGTACATCCTTCTAGAGATGGGATTTCTTTTTCAGCAAAACAACAGAACAGAAATACATATACACACACAACACCGTAGGAGACGGGATTTGGAGATCACAGGTTGCTGATATGCGAGGAGACCCGAAATGCACTGTTGGCGCACAAACACACATATACGCTCATACACAGAGAAAGAGAGACAGAGAGAAAGATAGAGAGGGAGGATTTGTTTAATCGTTTGGCCAACACTGACAGATGGTCGCACACTTCCAAAAGAGCAGTGCGACTGGGAAAATGGGCCATCAGTGACCCTCGCAGTGTGTGCCTTTGTGTGTGTGCTTATGCATGTATGACAGTGTTACAAAAGCAAATGTTACACATGCATTGTTTCAGTCCCATTGTAACCCTCTGCCAAGGCCTGATAGTAATCAGGCTGGCAGGACAGTAAACAATAGAAGTGGAGTGAACAACAGGCATCAGTCAGGGCTGGATGCCATGAGGAGAAAACCCCTCCACACCTCAGTGCCTCCTTCCTTCCACGCTTTCCTCCCCAGCCAAAACCGTTCTCTCTGCCTCCCCCTTTCTCCTGCAACACCTTCCAGACACTGAAGCTTTTTCCTCTCTTCCCACGCTGTTTTTTCTCTTTTTTCCTACTTCTCTTTTTCCCCTCTTCCATCCATTAGCACTGAAGCAACTGAGCCTTTTAACGCAGTAAACTTGGCCAAGCAAAGACGGGCCCGCGCACATTAACCGACACACACACATACACACATACACATGCATGCAGGAATAAAGTAAACACTGTACATATCATGCACACAATGCCGGGACAAACACTTTGTAACATAAGCAATTAACACACTGTTGAACCAGTCTTTACATGAGAGGAGAGCTCAATTACATACACACAGAGCAAAGGATCATGCACACACGTGCACACACAAGGGCACACACAACTATAAAGCACTTTGGCACACACACACACACACATACACACATACTGGCGGGCGTCCAGGCCGAGTCTTGTTGCTTGTGTCTATAAAGCCCTGAGCACCATATCGACAACTGTAATAACTGTGGCTGGCAGGAGAGAGCAGATTACAGCAGCAATCATAGGCCCTGCACACACACACACACACACACACACACACACACACAAATACACGTCTTCTCTCTCTGTCAAAGACATTTTTCTTCATCTTTTCATCACCAATACAGATACACACACATTGCTGGGGCCATCCTATATCCCATATAAAGCAGTAGTATTTTAGCAGTGGACAGCCAAATGGTGACAGTGTGTGTCAGGACCACTGTGAGAGGAGTAACACAGAAACATAGTCAGTCAGGGCCATGCAGTTTAGGTGTAAAACACCAACAATAGAAACAACAACAGAGGGAACTGTAGTTGTGTGTGCTAAACATGATTCTGCTCAGATTTTAAAAGAAACCAAACAAAAATGTACACAACTGCAGATGCAAAAATTAGACTTATGGAATATTATCATTAATTGTGCTATACATTGCAGACTTCTAAATTAACTACAGGAGGACTGATTAGACTGACTACAAATGCCATCCAAATCTCACAAAGCCAAACTCAGACCAGAAAATCCTTCTTTAGAGAAACAAAAAGGAGGTTGACAACGAGTCAGTAAACCAGCATATGAGTACGAGATGACTGGCCAGTCAGTTAGTCAGTCAGTCAGTCAGTCAGTCAGCAATGGTCTGTAATGGCAGTGCAAGGCCACCGGTGAAGTGAAAGTGGGCTATATTGGAGTGGAGAGAGCAGGCTAAGATTGGGGTCAGAACTATATGGTGCACAGGCCAAGGAGAGGAAATATGTGGAGAGGAGGGGTGAGGAGAGGAGAGGAGAGGAGAGGGGAGGAGGGAAGAGTAGAGGACCAGCCTAAACTACATAAGAAAAAAAACACATTTTCTAGAAATTAAAGAGGCATGGGGTTTGAAAGTTGTGGGCATTTATAAGGCAGGGAGGGTCTAATGATGCATTATGGGGACTGTAGTATGGAGGTCCCAAATCTGGAAATATGTCCCATATTTGGGGCATAAGTCTAAGTCTTTTTTGACAAAGTCAGTTTTAGCATTAATTTAGTTGTCATTTTTCCTGTTTTTTGATTTTTTTATATTTAGGTAACCACTCCAAACATAAAAACATGGAAAAATATAGAAAAAACATCACTTTCTGGGCAGGTAGAAGTTTAACTATACAACAGTACCTAACTAACTAACTACAGTAACACTTGGACAGTCTCAGCATCTTAGGCATTCATGCATTGCTCTGGATACAGTAAAAAAAGATATACTGCAGAACCAGTACAAAGTTACCCAGTGCCAGACCCAGTGTATCACTACATATATATGGACAATGAGTGTGACTTGGTTATGTATATGCTGGGCATAAAAAGAGCTGATATTGTGCACAGACACCACACATGTGAAATACTACACACTATACTTTTCTCCCCTTTATTCCCCACATCCCTTTCAATCATCCTGTTCTGTTCTCCTCTATTTCACCTCTCCTCATTTCTGCACTGTTCCCTCCCTCCTTTTCTCTCACCCTTCTCTTTCTTTCTCTCTCCTCCTCTCTCTCT
>NW_023339873.1:15769601-15769792 GCF_004916995.1 Morone saxatilis
AAAAATGTATAGCAGGGAGACTGCAGGGAGATGCAGATTGGCGCTGGGCCCTCAGCAAGAGCCTGGCTCTGCATTAATGGAACATTATTTTCACCCTCACCATCCCACCATCCCTCCTCTCCATATACGTCCCCTCTCTCCCTCCCTTACTCTTTTTATTATACTGTCAGAATCTATCTATCTATCTATCT
>NW_023339873.1:15769896-15780730 GCF_004916995.1 Morone saxatilis
TATCTATCTATCTACCTACCTACCTACCTACCTACCTACCTACCTACATTACCTTTGAAAATGCTCTTGTCCTCACTCTCAGACTTTGATGAAACAAAATCCATAAAAATTCGAGGACTCAGTGGAATATTAACAGCTCAAACAACCCAAACACATCTATCTGCAATCTGTGTGTGTGTGTGCATGTATGTGTGTTTTTTACACGCACTTGCTCGTGCATTTGCCTGTGAGCGCAGTGTGCAGCCAGCTAAACCTTCTCAAAGATAATAAGAGGAAAAACTTTATCTTAATCTTTAAAAGGCACGACATGAAGTTTAAATCCAGCTGTGAAATGGGTCGTGTGTGTGTATGTGTGTGCGCGTGTGTGTGGGTGATGTGCGTGAATGCATCTTAGCATGAATTTCCGGATATGTTCGTGTGTCCATGTGTGTGCCTGTGTGTGGATGTGTTTAAAGCACAGGTATCTTATGAGAGTAGATTAATAACAGCACTGTAATGCCATCAGGACTAGTCACAGTGTGGATCATGCATAATAAACCTCCCAAGGAGTTTACATACACACACACACACACACACACACATTTCCTGTCACTATAGCAACACTGGCAGTGTTGCTGCCCCTAACTTCAAAGTCAGATGTAATTTCAGCCTCCCAGCAGCCAGAGGGAGCCATGGTGATGACAGAACATTCCCTCCATCCCTCCTTCAATTCCTTCACTTTTCTTTTCCTCCATGCCTCTGCCGGCTCCTTCCTCCCTCACTCCCCTGCCCAGCCTGCCTGCTGGGAGGCCAGGCATCCAAGACTGGACATAAAAATAAACCCAGAAAGGTTAGAAGTGGTTGACTGAAGCAAGGGAAAGAGGGAGTGAAAAGGGAAGGGGCCAGATGGGGGGGGGGTGCTAAAGAAGGGAGGAGGGAAGGAAAGTGGGAGGGAGATAAGGAGGAAGAAGAAGGAGGGAGATGATGTAGTCTTTTACTTATTCAATCATTCTAAAGCAACTCTATTTTCTCTTTGTGGCTCTTTCTTTCTCTACACTCTCTGTCTGCTACAGTCATAAGAGTGAACATTTGCAGAAGAAAAGGTGGATTGTGAAAAGAAAAACTATCAGCTGCAGTAAATGTCACTCAACTTCAAACATACGTTTCTTTCATCCACATTATTATTCAATGAGGAAGATAAATTCTTCCAGATTGATATACTGAAAAGTCCTTTGACAAGAGAACGTTCCCATGTCCAAACCACTAATGAATATAAAATAGATGTTTCCAATCTTCCATTCAGATTGGCTCAATAACATTTGAAGCCATTTTAACAGTTTAATTTAAATATTAATGTGGTAACAGAAAATCACCATTTATAATGGAGGGTTTATTGCCAGAAGGGCATATCTGGCATTAATGGTTAGTGAAAATGAAATCTATATATCAAGTAAGCACTTGGGGAGATCTATTTGGTGTTGTGAAATCAATATGAAAGAGCGTTTTATCAAATACAAATTGAAGTGAGCGAACAGAGGTGACGTCCAGCCAGGTTCCTCATCACGTTTTAAGAACAACACCGAATGTAACACCTTGAAAGGACAAGGGAAACTGGTAAAACACGCAGTGTGTCATGTTCATTTACTTTGTATATCCAACATCACGATATAGCAGCCTCAGCTTTCACACACTGTCACGCTGTTGACTGCCCCGTGGTAGAACAGGGAGGACAGTTAGGAAGGTGTTGAAGTGCGTTTTGTGTCCCAAAAAACAAAACTAAAAATATATAATGCATACACACAGCTGCTCCAAACAGAGCCAGGTACAAACACACAAACACACACACACACACACACACCGGTGCATACAAATGTACATGCACATTTCAACATTCAACACACACTTACATCATACATTTTTTACAAGATGCTTATGCAGAATCATGTTTGTCACAGAAATACAGATCAGTATTGTGTCTGTGTGTGTGTGTTTGTGTGTGTACGCATGCACTTTGTTAATGGAAACCCACAGCAATGCGCTGCCTCTCCTCCTCTGTCCTCTTCTGTCCTGAATATGAACTACTCTTCCTCATCTGTTAGAAGAAATAAGCTTTGACAAAAGACACCAGCCAGAGGGGGAGAACTGATGGGCAAAGGATAAAAAAAAGATGCAGAGGGGAAACATTTCTCTCCTTCTAGGGTCAGTCCTCCCTCGCTCCCTCTCCTCCCCCTCCTCCTCCTCCTCCTCCTCCCTTATCTACCCTTTCTGTCTCTCCTCCTCTGTAAGAGAGGCTGGTGGAGAGGCGCCAGTGGAACCGGACTGGTGTTTTCTTAACCAAGTTCATCCCTCTCCATTTCCCCCCTCACTTTCAAATCATAAAGCCTGTCACACACAGAGGGTGTACGCATGTGTGAGCATAGTGGTGGGTAAGTGTGTAAGAATAGTGCTTGGACAGAGTGCGTACACACATACACACACAGTTTTACGGTTTGCCCTTCACTCTGCTGCACTGGGCTTCAGTCAGCAAGCCTGTCAGGGGTGGTTGGGTATAAACATGGCCTCCTCTGCAGCTGAGGTGCCCCCCCCGCCCTTCCTCCCTTCTCTGTACCACTGCTGCTTAGCCTTGTGTTACCAGTTTGCTTTAACAACCTACACTGGCCAGCATAGTTCCCAGTAGGTAGAACAGTGTGTAGCCATCAAGTTTTGCCACAAGATACAACTAAAAGCAAAAAATATTTTATTGATCCCAATAGGGAAAAATATCTTTTGGTGTGTCTCTCCTCCACAGGGGATGAGAGTGCAGTGTCAGCTGCAAGGGAGTGCTGGTAGGGATTCAGTGTCCTGCTAAAGGACACTTCAGCAGGACAGATAACATGGAGGTTCAAACTTTTCAGCTGGCTTCAGTGGTCATCATTTCAAATTGGACTTGCAGGGCCACAGACTATAAACTTCAAACTGAATTCCTATGTGGCTTTTCATCCCAAGGCATCACAGACATTTAAGCAGATAGAATATTAAAAATGAGCTCCGAATGTTTAAAAGCTAGCTAATTAAAACAACAGTGACTGCAAATATTGGGTCAGGTGAATACTCCAGGTTAAGAACGATGTTGATGTGTACAGATGAAAGACCCAGAGAAAGTTTAACCGCAGATCAATTCCACTTCCTGTACATCTGTGTTTTCAAGCCGTAGGGGGAACAAATTGTACGGCCCCAGCAAAAACACGTGTTCCCGGCTCTTGAGGATCAAAAAAATAAATAAATAAAAAATATGCGTGTACATGAAACTGTGTGTGCGTGCTAAATGATTCATGAGGGGCAAACGCAAACAGGCTGGCATACAAGCGGAAAAATAGCCCGTCTGCATTTTAGATGATGCCAGGGTCCTCTGACTCGCTGTGTCATGATATCTGGGTCTGCGGTGAAACGGGGCAGAGGTGAAAACACAGATTTTGTGTGTGTATGTGTGCGGTAGCAAATCTGAGAACAGTGTGATAAATAAGCTTGCTTGATATGCTGAGTTTGATTTAAAAATCTTTAATTCTGTACTAAACGAACTACAAACACATAAGGTGACAATGAATCAATCACTCTTTGAGCGAAGGGGACTACAGGTTTAAGATTGCTGTGGCCATGAGCATTCCCCTATACCTCAGTGCGAGACTGGCTTCAGATTAGCTGTCCTATTCTCAGAGCAGCTATGTGTTCATAGCGGTGGCAGGGAGCTGCTGTGGCCTTCAGTGCTGCTGTCTGTTCTAAGAATAGGCAGCAGGGTCCAGAGAACATCTCGTCTCTGAGTCTCCCTGCCTGCCTTCCTTTCTCCCCCAGCTACCCTCCTTTGCTCTCTCCACATACTGCAAGAATATATCTGAAGTATCTATCACTTAAATACATACAAAAATATAAGCAGAAATGATGTTCCTACGTGAAAAATGCACTTGGTGTGACTGCTAATGCATTTTGTCAGTGTAATTTGGATGGTCTCTTGGAATTTGATTTGCATCTACAGCATGTAATCTTTGTATATTTTAAACCATGTGTCCAAACCAATATAAGAGACATGTTTTTCCTCCATCCTTAGATTCCTTCCCTCTTCATCTCCCTTGTATTTCTTTGCTTCCTTCACTCCCCCTGCCTCCGTTTTTTCCTCTCTTCTCCTTCCCCCCAGTGTGCACTAATGTGGAGGCTGAATCTAACCCTGCTGGATGACATTACTCTGCGCTGCCTGCTGGCCTGTCTGCCTGCCTGGGGACTCTAAAATAAAACACAGCAGTGTGGAGAGCCAGAGTGAGAGCACATACTATATAGGCAGCCTGACTGACATGTTCTGATAGAGCACACACACAGACACACACACACAGTCGCGGTGTGTGAAAACGGCTCGCGGAGGACAGAATGTGTATCAAAGTGTGTGGTGTATGCATGTTTGTGAGCAAAGAGGTCTGTGCGAGTGTGGTTGTAGAGAGAGAGGGGGGGAGAGAGAGGGGAGGGGGGAAGGCCTCTCCAGCTGTGCCCTGTCAATCATTCACGACCTAACACTCGGAAAAACAGAGGAGGGCAAGGTGGACAGGACTGAGAGGGAAGAGACAGCGAGGGAGAGATAGTGTTTCAGAATTTTCCCTTTTGTCTGATGGAAACTAAGTCAAGGAGGGGCAAATGAGCACTGAAAGACATACAAAAATATTTTTGTCTGTGTGTGTGTGTGTGTGTGAATAACATGGCGCTGCTGGAACCCCATAGCCTGAATTCAACATCCCTCACCCTGAACAAGTGACAAAAAGATAACCACGTTTCACTTCACCGCTTCACGCCCTCTCTCTCTCTCTCTCTCTCTCTTACTCATTCTCTTTCTTATCCTGCTCTTCACCCCTCCACCCTCCCCTTCCTAACCTCACCTCACCCTCCCACCCCCAGCTCTCTCTCTGTCTTTCCACATGGCTGGCCATCCTCTCCCATGTCCCAGAGGATGGGAGGCTACGCGGCAGCTTGGCAGGCTGTCAGGGGAGCACCGGAGAGCAGGGAACATGTAGTGACTGGAACGGGGGTGGCGGCGGGGTTGGGGGGTTGGTTAGTGGGTATGTGGGTATGAAAGCCCTGGCTCCTCACCTCACTGTGGCACTGGAAGTACTGGCTCTGCTTAGCGACATTAGGCAAAAGATGCAAAGGGCCGAGGGCGCTAAAGAGAAGAGGAAAACACAGAGCTCTCACTCCTTCCTCTATTTTCACAAGAGGAACGTCACCTGCCACACGCAACACGAAATAACAAGGCAGCAGTCAACATGTCATCCTGTGCCAATCATGTAGTCCAGCTCTGCGACACCCTGTCAGTAACCTACATGGCATGTCACCTTTTGACCTGTATTTGCCACACCTGTTGTGGGGAGATCAAGATCGTTTTAAAAACTCAAAGAAGAAGAGCATCATTATTTCTTTCTGTGAAATCTAAACAGCCATGTATCACTTGACAAAAGTTAGAGCCTGTGGTTGGAGACACAAATTGTATTGTAAATAATTTTTGTTACATTTTATATAAATGCCAAAATCAAAAAACACTGTTGGTGTTACCTTTAGTCAACATTTACATTTACGTATTTTTTTCCCTTTCATTGTGTGATCTGTAACTGCAAAAAAACGCGCTAAAAAGTTTCATTATCTAGTGGTTCATCTTCTCAACAGACGATCTCTGCTCTGGCTCTTGACTCTATTGTGTGGAACTGGAGGAACAGGCTCGCCTAGACCAGAGAAAAGGTTAGTTGAAAATACTGTGAGAGGAGTACTGGTAATGCTAACCCTATATTGAAAATCGGGTGGTGAATGCCAGGTTAGTTTAAAATGATACGCTGAAAAAGCTGCTGGTAAACGTTAAAGTAAATCCTCCAAGAGATAGGGCTTTGTTAGCAGACGACAAAGCTGTTACAACAGAAATGTCTCATTCATTCATTATACTTAGAAGCACTATGACAGAAAATCAACAGAATTCAATGTTAATGCCATGCTTTGAAGAGTCACATGAACATTAACATCACTGCCAAAGCTACACAGAAATGCAGATAGATGGTCAACACTAACAGCATTGCTAATGTTGAACTAACAAGCTAGTGCTCTGTGTGTTTGTCTAATTGGAGCATTTAAGTGATCAATGCTATGGAATACAAGAAATGCTCTCCAATACATTACATTTTAAAAAGACACAAGGGGCAGTGTGACTATTTTTTGATAAGTTACTAAAGCACCTTTTCCCTTTGGTCTCCCTTCAAAAATCCCGCCACATCACACGGCACACTCGTCCCAAAACAACAACATGACACTTTGCCGACCCGCGCTCCCTCCCTCCTGACAGAGAGAAAGGAGGGAAAAAAGATGACAGCAGCTTTAGATCTGACATCAAACGCCGGCGAGAGAGTGAGTGAGAGAGAGAGAGAGAGAGAGAGAGAGAGAGGTGGGGGAGGGGGGGAACGGTTACATCTCTGCCGTGACAGCTTGCTGGAAGAGCCTGGCAAATGCCGAGCAGTTCCTCTCTCCTTCTCTCTCTCTCTCTCCCCTTCTGTCTATCCATCTCTCCCTCAACCGTGTCTCTCTCATCAAAACTTGCCGCCGATTAGGATCTCGGCGAGCCACGCACTTTGGATGGGATGTGAAAATACACGGAGAACCCAAGGGGTAAAACGCCAGGATTAAAGTGGCGAGGGAATATGGGGGTGATAGTAGTGGTGGTTCAAATAGATCGGCCCCCGCGACTGCAGTGGCTCCTCGCCTCGCCTTGCTCTCTCACTCCGGATTCACACACTGATACATCAAGGCCATTTCTCATTATAGCACGAGGGGGAAAAGAAGCTTTTATGATGCTACTTTAGAGGGAAAGACAGCAAGGAAAAGGGAAGGGGGTGGGGTAAAGAGTGTGGGAGAATGAAAATGAAAAAAAAAGGAGAAATGCCAAGATAAAGCAGATGACATACTACTAGTAGCGTGGAGGAAAGAAAAGATAGAAAGTGTGTGAGTACGAATCACTTAGAAAACTGACAGATAAATCAGCCGCTGATTTGAAAAAAGCAGAGTGAACCGTCAGTTAAAAGACAGAGGATGACCAAGACTTTCATTATACGTATCAGTATACGGAAAATATTATGTCTTCATTTGAGTTCATACACTTAATTTAGCTTTTCTTGCAGTTTATTCCTCCACTCCTGAGGCTGTTCCAAAGTATCTGGTAAATTGAACAGCACACACCTCAAGCAGTGCCAATATTTGCCACCATTTGCAAATGTCTATTTATTCTATTCTTGAAAGTGCTGAGGAGCTGTGAGGGGAGGAACGATAGAGAGTAAAAACCGATTAGTTTAGCCAAAAAACTGGAGCAGCCCACATCTCTCTGCGCTCATAGATCAGCCTGGCCTCAGCATTCCTCAATTACTCCTCCAGTCAACCTGCTTAACGATTTTTAGCTCGCCCAAATGCCGCGTGTGGGTTTGCATGTGTGCATGCATTAGCAAGAATGTCTGTGTCTGTGCATATGCTTTTCTGTGCATGTGGGTGTAATGTGTGAGTGAGTGCATGATGCTTAGACCACAGGCTGATACATGTGGCCTTTTTTGCCTTTGGCATGGAAGCCAGTCAAAACACAGACATGAGCAGTCGAATCCATGTCTCCCATAGGACGTGAGACAAATAGGCGGGTCACAGGGTGAGCGGAGGCCTCGGATTTGACAGAAATACTTATGACTGAATGCTAAGACAGTAAGTGATACAGGAGGTGGAGGAAGACAAGCAAACAAATGTTTGTTTGTTTGGTGTGTGTTACAACAACACACAATCTTTTCCCTCGTGTGTAACGCTGTATGTGTCAAATTCAGTGATACATTGTGCTTATTGGTGGGCAGAACTGTCAGTCACTCACCGGCAGACTGGACGGGCGGTCATGAGAGACGCCATCCTCGTTGTTGGCCTTCCCAGAGTTCCCCGGTGCAGGACCCCTGGTGCTGTAGGTCTCCTGCTGGGCCTCCTAGAAAGGAACGAAGCGAGTAATTTAAAATCTATGATTGATAAATTAAAATGACTTATTCTACAGTATATTGCCAATAAATTAGAGCTCCGAAGAGGATTCTAAATTAAGAATGCTGTATATTATATGTTTTGACAGTTATGGGAGGAAAAAACTAAATTACAGCATATAATGCAGTGAAAAGTGCTCTAGGCAATTTCAAAACATTGTCATTACAGTGTCCTCTGTTTATGAATAGTAAGTTCATGGATTAACTTCCCCCAGATCATACAGATAAGTCTTTAATGTACAATTTTGAAGGAGTCTTCCTAAAAAGTGTATTTATGAAGTCACGCATTATTTTTCTTTCAAATATTGGTAGTGACATTGATTTAAATGTGCAGTATCCTTGCCGTTGAAATCATTACTTTTCCTGCTAAACACTGTGATGGCATAGGCAACACTCTTCCGATATGATCAAAACTGTCAAAATGTGTGTGACAGAGATTGAGGAGATGAGTTGGACTATTGAGTGTGTCTCAGGTTTAAAGGGCTGTAATGAAGACTCTGATTTCCAGTTAGATCAAGTCACAACACAACACGTTGCACAAGGAAATACACACACACACACACACACACACACACTGATACAGTACATGCAGACTGAAAAACATCCAAACACGCACCCATCAGCACACCATACCCGCCAATTCATTTCAACCAAATCCCAGCCTAACCACCCACTAATCCTCGAAACATACACACAGACATACAAACACACACCAATGCACACGCTCAGTCCTATTGTTCAATCTAAGTCATTTTCTTTTCCTCTGTAATCACAAGCCTATCTAGTGTAAACCAATTTTCTCCCCATTGTCGGAGGTGTTGCCCTCTCCCTCTCCCTCCCTCTGTATCTCTCCCTCCTTCTCTCTCCCTCTTCTTTTCATTCACCACGGAGGTCGTTCCTCCATCATGTTAAGCGTCGGCAACACAATGCAACTTGTTAAAGAGCTCTGAGTGGAAGGATTAGTGATAACTGATCGGCAAGACGCGACGAGAGATCACACACGAGTGCTTGCACACACAACCAGACACAACATACGTACACACAGCCAGAAATTTATGTTACACACACACACACACACACACACACACACAGGGTTTTAAGGTTTTTACTATCAAAATCCATTTTTCCCCACAGTTTGATTTCTTATCTGTTGTGTGATTATACTGTAGTAGGTGGGCAATATCCCTGTCAGCTAGGTGATATAATTTTATAGCAGAAGATTATCCTTCACAGCAAGAGATGTATCATGTGAAATGGATCTATTATTAGAGCATTAAATGGGTCGTAATTTGTGCATCCAGGGTGAATGATACCAATTCGGTACTTTTGTGCGTTCTTTATGAAATCTGATTGAAGGTTTTATACACACTCTCTACCTTACCTGTAAAGTTACTCTATGCACACAGTTTGCACACAGAGACAAAAAGTAAATGTATTCACTCATCCATTATTAAGAAAAGGTAATGTAATGACCCTAAATGCCCTAGAGTAGTCCTCTCTTATCCACATTTCAATTATTAGCCAATTAAATCTCTGAAGCACTAATTCTAAAAATATTTTAAATATCCTAATGTTTCCTGATATGTCAGTTAT
The DNA here is from genome assembly GCF_004916995.1 of Morone saxatilis. Lineage (NCBI taxonomy): Eukaryota > Metazoa > Chordata > Actinopteri > Moronidae > Morone > Morone saxatilis. The sequence goes on from NW_023339873.1 coordinate 15,779,517, forward strand.
TCTATCCATGTAGGCATGTGGTGGACACTTAAAATACTGCTCTTAGCATGAAGTGAACCCCTAACTCTTATTGACATGCTGCGCCCACTGATTTACTGTAAAGCCTCGTCTCCCTTTAGCAGTGCTCCTAAATCTGGTCCTGCAGTGTCTTTGTTTAGTGTAAGGTCCCTGAATATGTTTCAAAGGTTTATCTGTTTCATATGTTTCAATATGGATTATCACATTGTTTCACTGAGCCCTCTCCTCAAGGGCTGCTGAATTAATTTGGGATAAACCATTATCAGGACTTTAGTTTTCTCAGCTAATAGATGGAGAATTAAGGCTTGTGTCCTGCTTTCACAATTCGTAATATTTCTGGGTGAGCAAAACATGATACGGGGGGAGACAAATGTGAGTTGAAATGTTCTTAAATTTGTGATATTTTAATAACAATTCTCCTAGTGCACAATTAAATAAATAAAGAGATGATGTACATTAGACGGAACAAACAGTGTAACTGAAAACCTTTCCAGTTTTATTCAAATAAATCACAACACAAATAGTTAAATAAATTGAACCTCAAAGCCATAATCTTTCCACAATATAGTTCCCCTTATTCCAATCATAACCTAAAACCCAAAAACCCAGCAACATCCCCCTAACCACATCTAAAAGCCAGAGGGGAAACCCTGTTCACCCAGATGTGGTTCAATAACTGTATCACATATCATCCCATAAGTGGGTAGGTGCAGAGAGACACTTAAAAACAGGATTGCAGCAAAGAACGGAGGCGCTATTTTAAAAACAAAGCCATGCTAGTTTCCTCGTCAGGGCCCTGGGCAAGCCCTGCATTTGTGTGCACAGCCCCCGTGTTTATCAATGGGAGCCTGGATGCATGCCAAACGTCAGGCTTTTATTACATGGTCGGAAGTTCTTCGTTTGAAGCAGAAACCCCGGCTCAGACACAAATACACCTCCACAGGTAAATAAAGGCCTGGGGAAGGAGGGGCGGAAGGAGGAGAAGAAAATAGAGGAGAGGAGATGTGCGGCGGCTTTCTGATTGGTGGACAACGGTACACGCACACTCACACATGCACAGTTCAGTTCACAGATGAAAATGCACACATGGACAGATAGTTGCTCAGACAGTGAAATGAGAACAGAAGAGTGGCTGCTGACCCAAGTCCAATATTTACTCAGGCATATGAGTCTGTAGTGTGTGAGTGTGTGTGTGT
>NW_023339873.1:15780758-15792817 GCF_004916995.1 Morone saxatilis
GTGTGTGTGTGTGTGTGCGTGCGTGCGTGCGTACTCCAGGGGATTTCCGTTTTAAGTGGGTCAGTGTGAGGTTAGCCTCATACTACTGTTTACACTCACGTTCTTACATCATCACTGTCAACTGTAATATGGACGGAGAGGGTGAGAGAGATAGAAACAGTGACTGGGAGGAGGGAGGGCAGGCGGAGAGATGCTGAGAGAGAAACGCAGAAGTTGAGATGCAAAAGAGATAGAAAAGGGAGAAAAGAAGCGGGCAGGATGGCACAGGGAGAGATAGAGGGAAGATGAAGAGAAAGAGAAAAGTGAAAAAAGACTAGAAAAAGCGAGAGCGAAAGAACATCAGAGGCAAATGAAGTAGTGCTGCGAGTGCATCCTTTCATTTGAGTTTTTTCCAGTCCATTGTCTCAAAATCCCATTTCCCAGCTAATTTAGAAGCTTCTAAAATACACTCCACTCCATACCTTAAGCCTTAGGCCACAGCTAATCCTGTCTTCACACACACACACACACACACACACACACACGCACGCACACACAGAGACACGCTCATTCATCCTCCGTGCTTTTCAAAAGACTTCATCTTGGCATAGTAGAAACGAATGAAGGATATTGAAGGCAAGCGTTTGAAGTACATGAGGGAATGCAGGAATCAAACTGTGAGTTAAATGCTATTAGACAGCTGTGTGGAGAGGCAGTGTAATATTAGATTTGATTGAATAGATGACTGCTGAATGTGGTGTAATATATAGAGCCGGAGAGGCTTTATGCGGACGTAAATCAATATTGCAGCACCGTGTTAATCCCAGCCACTCAGGAACGGGAGTCTGTCTGGAAGTGTGAAATGTTCGGAAAAGCAGGAACGTGTTGATGTTGCGCGCAGACGATTGTCTGGGATATGAGACTTGTAAGCACTGGCCTTCGAGAGTAGTCAGGCCCAGTTTGTAATTTAATCTGTGTCAGTATGATGTTAGACTTTGTTAATCCCAGAGGAGAAATTTCCTTTAGCTCCACAAGAGGGTCAAAGGTCAAGTGGTGCTGTGGAACATGGAACAACACCTCCTATTGCGAGAATTGTAGTTAGTCTTTTAGTTTAAAAGGAATCTAGGCCACAATTCTGCCCCAAACAGTAATTCCAACCTTGACACACAACCAATTTGACACTTTCTTTCTTTCTTGGCTCACACCTAATCTAGGAATGTTGTACTGGCTCTTTTGGGTTGGTTGCACTGCACACTTTCCATCACTATATTTGAGCAAGGAGCAAGGTGAAACGTTGCTTTGCTTGTATGAGTTTGATTGCCCGGCATGACAGAAAGCAAGGCACATTTGATGCCACCACTTGACACAACAGAAAGCAGCAAGAGCAAAAAAATTCATAGCCATTACGTTAAGCTGATTTTGGCTGACATCTGTCTGGATCTCCTCTTTTTAAGACGGCGAGAAAAAGATTTGGATTACTTCAAACTATACTTCAGCATTATTTTTCAAAATTTTAACATGCTTGCTTTTTAATCCCTTTTTCCACTGGCATTGTCTGCTCGGGGCAATCTTGCTTTTATAAACTTTGTGTTCAGATGTCGTCACATCGTGGCTCTCACTTTACTATAAAATGAATTTCTCAGCTGTTCTATTCTGTGTTAGCTGTGCTTCTCTCATCTTTTGTCCTAATTACATTTATTACTGTCGCTCTCTCCTCAGTCTTCATTGCTCCCTTGCCCTTCTCCCTCCCCGTCCCCTCTCTCTGTCTATCCCCTCTGCCCCATTCATCTCTTGCTTTTTCCTACATCCCTCACACTCTTTTCCATCACCTTCTCCATCCCTCCTCCACTTTTCCACCTCCATCCCTTTCTCCACCCTGCTCCCCTTCATCAAACCCCCCCATCCCTCCTTGTCTCCAGCCGTTCTCCTCATGACTACCAAATGAATTAGTCATCCCCCTTTTTCTCCTGCACCTTGGCAGATGCACATCTCCACAAAATCTGACGCTAATGCCATTAATATTCATTAAAAATTAAGCTTAATTGCATGTCTTTAGGAGAGAGGCCCATAACCCCTCCCCAACACACTGCCTAACCACACGCGCACACACGCACACCATGAACCCAAGTGCATTTGGCCACCACCCCCAGCCACATTACCCCAAGGACAAGGGGGCCTTTGATGGACAAGACCCTGAGTGGCACATACACACTCTGTCTTTGTTACATACTCCCAGTCATTGGGAAAACACACTGTGATGGAAGGGTGAGACATTGGTATGAAGTCGGGAAGTCTGTTTCCACAGCACTGTATCTGAATGCCTTTATTTCTTTGTTTATGTGTGTATGCGCGTATGCCCTGCACTAACAGATCAGAGAGAGGCGGCGTTGGTGGTGGCGATGGGGTGGGGGCATACATATTCAACATCCCGCGTTCACACACACACACACACACAGACACACACACACACGCTGGTTGAGAATTGCAGATATGCATACATACTCAAACCAATCAGGCTGACTGAACCATAATTGAGGCAACAATCAGCAGTGAGAGCGAGCTACACCACGTTCTAAAAAATGGGACAAATCAACGTTTGCTTATGATATGCTTGTCTTTCATGTTTTCTTGACACTTGCATCTTTTGATCCATTTCAGAATATTTGGAAAACATTGCTGTTATATTCTGATTATGTCAGATATGCTGGAAATATATTATAGAGCAGACCCACTTTCGTCTCCTGCAACTGCCTTTTAAAACAGTGCGTTGGTTAGACTCCATGTAAATGATGGGCATTTATTCCAGCGTACAGCCTATTATTATCATCACGGCAGAGGTGACCATTAGAATGGGCTGTTGTATGTGCATATGTGTATGCGAGGATGCTTGTGTGTGTGTGTGCTCATATATACATGAGTTCTGTGTGTGTGTGTGTGTGTGTGTGTGTGTGTGTGTGTGTCCAGCCTATCTTAATAGGTCCATTTGTAGCAGGGCATGTTCTAGTGCTGTGTCCTTCAGATTGGATTCTATCTCAGCAATGCCTCTGACCTTTAGCACAAAGAGACTACAAGAGAGGACCAGCGCTCTGATACGCGGCACACACGCACACTTATACACACAAATTGTGCACGTGCACACAGCTACGAGCAAGCATTCATTCTTGCCCATATAAACAGAAAAACACACATAGAGACAAGGAAAATAATGCACATACACAGACAAACACACACAGGCCGTCCCTTAGGGATGATGTCAGACGTAGCTAGCAGTGTTAGCTGCAGATGCCGTTGCCAGGGCTTTCATTCCCATTCCTCTACACAGGCTAATCAAATAAGTCTTTGTACCATCTTCACTTCACACACTCTTCGCAAGTCACCACCACCCCCATCCACCCATTTACTTCAGTCGCTTTGGCTCACATTTTAAGGACATCCACCCAAACTGGTGTACACCCACATGACTTTTGCTAGAGCACGGAGGAACAATAGTGTTGTGTTGGTGAACTCGACTTTGACTGTGACAATTTTTTTTTTTTCTGGTGTTTTCTCTTTCTCTCTGTCTGTGAAGTCTGTATCCAGGAACAAATGTAGCGGCATTTCCTAACAAATGGCAGCTAAATGAGGCCCCTAGGGTGCTGTGCCGCTAACTACCGGCCCCCTTTTTTTCTGAGCCATTATGATTGTCCTAACCGTTCCAAAAACACCTCTCCTGTTCTCGTTCATTTGCATTTGAATTGCAGCTCGGCTGTACAAAAACAAACATAAATCAAAAAAGGGAAAAAAAAGAAGAAAAAAAAAACAGTGGCGGATTCTAGTCGAGCAATTAGCGAGTGTCAGTCAATGTGGAGGTAAAAAACACACTAAATTAAAAACATTGTCTCAAACACACGCAGACACACTATCACACACACGCTCATACACATAAAACCTAGCTGGCATATACAGCACACACACACATATATATATATATATATTTTTTTTTTCAATTTTATCATTTAGTTTTTGCCTGAAAACTCATCAAGCTTAAGTGCTCGTCAGCTGCGGCCAATCGGAGAGCAGCAGGCCCAGGGTTGCCGTGGCGATACGCAGGGACATTTAGAGGACTCCGATAAACTCTGCCATTTAAAAGGTTATGACAATTAACGCGGCTCTCCGCAAATTACCACTGCCAGACCTTTACCCACGGACGTCTCTCTCTCCCTCTTATCACCCCGCACCCAGCCTCGCTCTCTCCCTCTCTCCCTCTCTCTCTCGCTCTCTATCTCCTCCTCTCTCTCTCGCCATATGCCCTCCATTTCCACAGCCTGTCCTCGCTCCCTCCCTCCTTTTTGTCCACCCCCTTCCAGCCAGCAGCACTTTTATTATCCTGTTAATTAACAGAGTTCTCCACTTAATATTCAAATGGTGACCAATTAATGACATTGAACTTTGAGCGCCCTACCCACCCACACACAGTGCCCCCTCCACATACACACACACAGTGCCCCCTCCACACACACACACACGCACATGCACACACACACAAATTCCCCTCAAATCTCACCACATCCTATTCACACTCTCTTCACACGCACACTCCTTCCTGCCTCTCATTTCCTCCGTCCCCTCAACAAGCCTTTGTCCATCCAACTCGTCAGCAAGGTGAGCTCCTATTTCCGTGTGAGAGAGTGTGTGTGTACAGTGGGGGGCAGGAACGGTGATTGAGGCAACAGAGCAAGTACACAGCGAGGGGGTAATAAAGCCAGGGGGGCAGGCCGCAGAAAGGCTCGACGGCCTTTTAATTAACCTGGTGTGATTAAAAGCGGGGGTGGCGGAGGGTGGGGGAAAGACCCTGCTGCTGCAGTCGGTTGGGGGTGAAGGGGTGACAGACAGGAAATAGGAAATGACACACTGGAAGTGGTGAAAAGAAAAAGACCCAGGTGATGTGCCAGTATGTGAGCACCCTATGCTTTGTAGAAAGCTGCCTCTGAAGACCAGGAACAAAATTATTTACTTTACTTTTTTACATATTTAAAGCAACCTGAATATAGAATGATATAATCATAATCATAAAAAAAATAAAAGTCATTACTACATTAAAAATTCAATTCTGAAAAATGTCACAGAGCTGTTTTTATTCACTTTAGAAAAGCTGATGTTTTGAGATACGTGTTTTTAATCTTGAACCTCTCAGTAAAATCTTAAAACCTTCAAGTGCTCTAAATGTTTCATATAACATGGTACGGTATGTCACTGGAGGGCACGCATCCAGCATTTATTGTTTTTTAAAAATAAAATACTATTAAACCACATGGTGGACATGTGACGTTGTGCTCATGAGCATCACCAGGAAGTATCTAGACTAATGAAACAGCTTCCTTCCATGTAGGTCCCTGTAAAGCGAGCTCATCTCCTCCAATCAGCTGAGAGCTCCTCCATACTTCAGCACAGCTCCCCAGAGCCTACTCTCTGACAGGAAGAGGAAATAGTTAAGGCCAATAGAGGAAACGACCGGTGGGATCAGTTTCACACAGGAGACTGGATAGGAGGGTTTTACTACGGGGGAGTAAATGTCACAGGGAATTACTTCCTTCTTCAGAGACCAGCCGTCAAGTTCCGACAATTTTGCAATACACTCAAATACCACCCAATGGCATATTCACCACACAGTTTATATTATACTAAAACATAGCAAGGCTATATTCTGTTACATGTAATTACTCTCCAAACATAAATTTAACACACTGTTTCTTGGTGAAAAATTAAATAGTGGGTGCTCCATGGAATAGCTGATCAAAGCCAGTACCATGTTCTCACAACATTATGAGTTTAAGTCTGGCAGCTGGCCAATGTTGCCTTTCCCCTCCTTTCTCTCTACCCCCTCAGTCTATCCTGTCACACTCCGGTGTATACTACCCAATAAAGCAAACAAGCCATAAAAAATAATCTCCAAATTCTTGAAATTACAGCTCTCTCATTTCCGTTTTTATGAGGTAGAAAGTATTAGACAGTAACAAAATATCATGCACTTCATCTGTTATGCGTCAAGTCTAATATAGCCAGAAAGAGGAAAAGAAAGGGCACCAATTTTCTCCTTTTAAGCGATTTGTCTCACGCTGTAATTGAAGCCAACAATCAGACCAAAATCATTATGGTCATGATATTTATAAGGTCTGTTACAAATATACTTCTAGAAAAGGGGCCACATTTCTATGGCTTTTAAATAGTTTTTGTCCACAAAGCAGAAATCATTTTATATTGCAATTTTAATGAGCCTTGATTCAACAGTAGGAAGGTGGAACATGACATGTTAACATCTAAACAATAAACCCAGCAGTGTATGAGGTCAAAAAGTCGTCAATCAATTAAGTATATGTGTCACAGTGTTTCTGAGAACTACAACTCACAATCAGCAATTTAAAAAATATCTGGCGTTCTCAAACACCCACAGCACTCAAAAACCACGAGCAACCACCCACGTTTATTTTTTGCGATATAATATATTTTTTTATTTTTTTCAAATCAGCCTTGATGTCTTAGAAAATGTCTTTTTAGCTTACTCTGCTCCTTGCAATCAGATGAGGTCACAGCAGTGCAATAGACTCAAAGAAAGACGGCATTTTCACTTCGATTTGTTACAAAACCAGCTAATAGCGGTCGGTTGCAAAGCAACTTCTGTGTCAAAGGCAGCTGGAATGGTTCCATCAACTGGAGGATGTCCTCTGGCTAGGGTTAATGGGAGTGGAGTGGGGGGAAAGGGAACTGCGGAGAGCGCCGGAAGAACAAAATAAAGAACTTTTCAGCTTGGATTTCTCAGAGTAATGCAGGGTCAAAAAACAGGGGTCAAAACCACAATGACATCCTAATCTGGCGTGCGCCTGCAATTGTGTGCATGTGTGTGCGTGTAATCCGTTCCGTGTGGCTCACATCATGTCTCATTTCTGCCCAGAATCACAGAGAAAGGTCACCATTTGACCTTTTCACAGCTCAGAATTGCTACAGCACACTCGGCTGATTAGTGTACACACAGACACACATAGACACACATATACAAAAACTGATACAAAGACGCACACTCACTCAGAGCAGAAAAATGAAAGTAATACTGCGCTGAGCTGAAAGTACACCAAATCTTCTATTTGTAATCTTGGCCAACTGCACTGTGTAAGTTCAATTTCCAAACATGTTTACTCTTGGATCCAAAATCAAAGACAAGGACCTGGATTCTTTGTTATTTAAATTTATTCTGGTATTTTTCTGGCAGTGTTTCTCTCGCTAAATTCCTCTCTCAGTCAATCGATGGACATTTAACTTTGTCTTAATGCCACCGCACACAGCTTGTTTTTGTTATGTGTAAAATGTCATGTTTTTTAATGATCAATATTGTGTATTTTCAGTAATTACTTGAACATAAACTGCTGAAATAAAGTGACTGTTTGGACCTGGATTTTTTTGCACTTGTTACACAAGAAGGAACTGGTGTGGCGGGGTGCAAAAACCCCCCCACCTCTATCTCAAGAAAGCCTATTAGGCTATTGCCAGCTATATCACGCATATATCTGCCCTGTTAAGTTTCAGATGAATTGCAAGTTGGAAAGATTGTCCTTTGACTATACTTTTCCATTACTATCTGGGTTTCTTGTTAAAGCTCATTTCCCACACGGAGCCAAAATGTAAAAATGTAATGTAAATGTGAAAGTATGGGAGCTAGGAGCTTATTAGTCAATGGAAAGAGCGGATGTAGTTTGTTTTATCTATAGTTGGATGGCGAGTAGACAGGAACTAGGAGGTGTTGGCATATTTCCTGCTGTGTTTGCTGGGACGTAAAATACTATATAGCTCTAAGACATACAGTAGGAAGGATTTCTAGATTAAAGGTAAAGACAGCGGGATGCAACATTGATGCAATGGCTGCTGAAGGAATTGTGGCTTTTATGCAGCGTTAACAAGCATGTGTGCTGATTGAAACATTTTCCCTTACAGTAGCGTGCATTTATACGATAACAATGAAAAACAGAGGGAAAGCAGCTCCCTGGTCACCACAGCAGTTGGCATAGCAACCAATATGGGACCTATCAGCACAGGTGAAACAGGGCTTTGGCCAATCAGAGTGCTTGGGCAGAACTACCTGGTGTATAAATGTCAGCGGGGGTCAATTGCCGCCACATCATCACCAATGATGAAAACACACCATTACTGTCACAAAATGTCAACGTGGCCATGGATCTCAGCCTCTCCTAGTTAGAGTGAATAATGTTTGTTCAGTAGGCTGCACAGTCTGTGTGTGTCAGCATGTTAAGTGAGGAAACAAGAGTAAGTGCTTTTTTTCAGTGTGAGACAAAAGGCATGCTGGCTGAAATGTTCGCTCAGTATGAAAATTACTATGCTAAGACTAACGATTTCCTTTTTTGACAACCTGCTTTTGTGCTCACAATAGCTTTTTGCTTGGCTATTTGTCTTGGTGTGCTCAATATTCAAGGCTGTCTAAAAGAAGGTTTAACTACATCTCAGTAAATCACAGTGTAACTACCTAGACAGACACAACGACACCACTGCCAAATGGCATCAACTAGTGCAGATGCTAAATAAGTCTATTCACATTTGTGAACTACTAATGGCTGACATGGTGTCTGGGCCAAAACAAAATTACTTTTGAAAAATAGTGCTGTCCATGCTGCTCTGTGCTGTTCTTTGCAGGTATTCATTGGTTCTGCGTAGCACATTTTTCTTTCAACATCCTGATCTGTGCTGTGTTTTATGTATTCTATACAGTTCTGTCCTGTAGGGATGAGCTGTCAGTGTTGATATCTTCATTAAAATGGCTCGATATTGTTTTGTCATTCTTCTGTTGTTCATAGATAGGTATAAACGCAGGAATCACTCTAGCACAAGTTAAATTCCTGCTTCAAATGTTTTACCATTGGTTTTACTTAAATAAAGTAAGGATTACAAGCAAAGTAATTACCAATAATAACCTTTGATCTCAGAATGTTAAATTGCTGATGCATGCATGTGTAAGCAACATTTTGCTGTTGTAGCTAGTTTACATTTAATTAACTGATATACTCTTGCCATTACACTTCTCTTTTGCTACATTAGGATTTGAATGAAGTGGAATCAGGTGTATTTGACATGTGGTGTACCCAGAGCACAATGGATAACAAAAAACAAACAAAAGATTGGATATGGACTAATATAGCCAATATTGTTGAATTACAACATGCCTTTATCTGCCCTTATACTGATCTTGCAGAATGGCTCGGGGAAACCCTACTTAACTCTTCTGTCTTTTCCTGCTCTGCTTCTTCCTGTTGTCTCTTTCCCCTCCCTGTTCTGTCTGATCTTTCCTTTCCTGTCCAGTTCTGTTGTAATATCTCCCATCTTGTACTGTTCGTTCTCCTGCTCCGTTTTGTTCTGCTCTGTGCTTTTTCTGATCCGGGGCAGGGCTGTAAGCCAAAGTCACTCCATGCAGGCTGATAGATCCCTCTGGCTGCGGAGTGGATGGGAAACACATGGGCAGCCTTCACTCAACCCAAAAACAACTGCTTGAACCCAGCTTCCCACTGGAAAAACTTCTACAGAACATCAAGCTGAAACTTGGCAGGACAAGTTTAGATCCATAACTGTGGAACAGGCTCTTTGTTGTACTGAGGACTTGGTTTGCACAGGCCGGTTTGTGTACATAGAAAATTTATAATATATGTTTCTACACTATGCCTGTCAAATCTGTGAACTATTACATTCAAATGTCCTGTTTCTGTAAAGTAAGTGTGTATGTGTGTATGTGTGTGTGTCTGATATAGAGAGAATATGAAAATACAGAGAAACACACAGAGTAAGATTTACTTAAAAAACCTCTCATGAATAATGCTAGGGAATAACACAACCTATACACCAGGCATATTGGACCACCGACACACAGACACACACACGCACACAGACACACAGACACACACTCACACACACACACAAACATTTATCCCCTAAGATGATCTCTTCAATCTACACCACCACTAAAATATTAAAATACAACCCATGGAGAAAGATTTGGATGAAATCCCTTTCCTGCTTACATTTCAAATTGTATTCTTAATTTGACATCTGATAAGTGACATCTGCGTAACTATTTGCAACTGATATATTTATTCATATTTATTTATTGAGTTATGTTAATCGTTTCCAGTTTCGCTCATGGCATGTAAAGGGGACTTTAGACTTGTTTACAGCTGAATGTCTTGGCCGGTTTTTCCACACAGGAATCAGTAAAAGTGGGTGTGTGGATCTCAGAGTTAATGTGTGTGTGCGCTGGTACCTGTTGCGGCGGCGGTCGAGGCTGTAGGTAGGGGCTCTGGGTCGGGCCTGGAGGGGTCTGTTGAGGGGGGCTGAAGTACGTAGGGGTTCCCTGCTGCCCCGCCTGCTGCTGCTGCTGCTGCTGCTGGCTGTAACCCCCCATCCCCTGCTGGCCATATGGCGCCACCTGCTGAAACGACCAATCACACAACGGTTAGAGGGGAGATATTAAGGTCACAGCTGATGCTGAAGCAAAACTTTCACTTTAAATTAAAAGTAATGCAGATAGGCTGTCAGGTGCAATTAGTACAGTAGGCTATCACATATAAGTAGTAGAGTCTTCTAACCTACAATCCTCCTGGAATGATTGGAAAATAAAACCAAAAACATCCCACGTGGGCCTCTACAAACTGGCCTCGATCCATATTCCACTCCATCTGATTGTCCCTGAGCTAAAGTTCTTAATTTAGCTCAGACCAGGCTGCCACCCGTCTCCCAGCAGTCGTCTGCCTAATGAACTCACACTGCAGAGAAGTCTAACTTTATGTCCTCTGGCTTGCCAAATGCATCCCCCCTCTACATTATCTCTGTCTCGGTCAGCTCACAGATGGGATGAGGTGTGTTGGATATTACCGCTGGCCGGTCCCAGGCCGTAGACCTAATGAGGGACACATGGATGAGCCGGGGCATTCCAGAGCAGTGCAGTTAAAAAAAAACTAACTTGTGAGGGCAAAGCCATGCCAAGTGCCGATGCTGCATTACACGGTGGTTATGAGAGAGAATGTGTACAGGGAGTACGTGTAACAAGCTGGCACTAATACAAATGTAGTCTAAATCCCTCCTTGTCGTTTGTTATGACTACAGACAGCGCCAGGTGCTCCTCACTCCTCTAAGGATTTCCTATGGAGGCTGGGCTTTTCTCATTCACACAGAAACACAACACACACACACACAAAAGCCAAGAACAGACTATTAAACAACATTTACGACTGCTGGTGAAGCCGTTTGACAGCACTTTTCGTGTCATATTTTTTCCCATCATGTCATGTTGCTTTTTTATCCAGTGACAACCAAAATTGCTGCCACAAACTCATTAAACAAACACACAGACTGTAATTTGAGGGTGCTTGCAAAGCTCATAGTCCTCCTCTAGCCGTTTGCCCCGGGTCCTAAACTTTGAGATGTCCTTTTAAATCTTCCTTGGCAGGCTTGGCAAAGTAAAAGCCTCTCTCTCTTTCTCTCTCTCTGAGAGTGATTTATATCTCAAATGATAGTATTATAGGGACTCTGTGACGTAACTACTACACCACCGTCTTGTCGGATCAAAAGCAAAGAGCACACATCCAGAGTTGTAGTTTTACAGTGACTGTTATGAGTGAGAAAACCCACCCATAAAAGCCCTGTTGAAACTGATGGCTGGTGTAAAATATAGTGAAATCTGATCTGGCTGCACAGGGCAAGTGGAGATTAATACGTTAGAAATATTTTTGAAGAGTAACTTCTTTTGAGTGGGTGTTAAAAAAGAAATCTTCTCGCTATGCTGGCAGAAGCTTTTTGACTCTCTGAATAGAGATGATTGGACAATGTAGAATACTTTTCACTTCAATGGAAATTTGATTAGAAAGGACAGGTCTGTGTGTGTGTGGTGTGCTCAGAGTGTGAGAGTGTCATTAGGCCGATGAGACAGACAGACAGGGGTGAGATCAGTCTAGCTGGCAGAGAGGTTAATAGCATGGCCCTGCTCATGCCAACAGCACCACTGGATTCATTACTGCCAGCCAGGGCAACACACACACGCACGCATATACACA
>NW_023339873.1:15792877-15793013 GCF_004916995.1 Morone saxatilis
CACACACACACGCACGCACGCTTACAGACATAGTACTCACTCGAATGAATGCACATGAATTCAAGTTGTCTGTATGTAGGGATTAACTAAAGTAAGAAAGACAAACATATAGTCTCTCTCTCTCTTACACTCACAC
>NW_023339873.1:15793103-15805030 GCF_004916995.1 Morone saxatilis
GGGTCTCAACTGGAACACTACTGTTCTGGGATTGGCGAGGATTAGGTCGCCATGGAGATCGAGACCAGACAACCGTGGGTGGGTTCCTTTCTTAGACAAATACAATGACAGGCAGACAGACAGATATGGGTAGACAGTGACAGACAGACAGGGGAATAGATAGATAGTAGGTGGAGAGAATGACAAAGCACACAAAATAGGGTTAACAGAGAATCTGTTCTTTAGGTTTGTGCCTCCAAAAAATCCTCATGGTGCTATAAATAACCTTATTACAAAGCATGAAGAGCTAATGAATAAATAATAAACTACACTAGTTTCTGTTGTCTTTAAAATTGCCAGTTTGAGTTGCTGAGATTTTATATGTAAAAATACACCTGGGACACAGCTAGCAAGCGTGCTGGAACAAGAAAGCGTGAACACACCAACGTTACGTCTGCTGCCTCTCTTTGCTTTATATCAGTATAAAGCGTCCTGTGACTGACTGAATAAAAATAACTGCGTAGTGCTTACTGTATAATGTCATTTCCTGGATTTTCAAGTCTGTAAAGAACTCCACTGATGTGCAACGTTTCCGGGTCTATACCTTTTTTTACTCATTACAATGGATCTTTTTCACAGCAGACATTTTGGCATGTCATAGCACGGAAAGCGCAAGTTGCATTAATAACATTAACGATGGCTGCGTACCATTTGCCAGTTCCAGGGCCCTTGCAGTCTGCACGCTAGCTTACTGGCATGGCATACTGGGACCCTTGAATGGAGCGGAGCCATCATTAATGTAATTAGCACTCTAACATCTGTTCCTCTGCTGCTATGACAAGTCAGAATGTTTGCAGTGAAAAAGGCCAACCAGCACTGTTGAACAAGTAAGTGACCTGTGTGACTGACTTTTTCCAGCAACCAGGATGATTTCAGTGTGGTTGATGATGGTTTTTAAATAAACTCTCTTGTCTCATGTCTCCAATACACAGATAGCTCCCCTTCCTCCTCTGCCCCAATTATACGCATTGATATCCAAATGTTTATGCGCCACAACATAAACGACTGCATGCAGCAGCAACTCCACTTGCACACTCGCTACACAAACAGTTAACATTACAACACCGTTTCTGGAACGCACAATGCATCATCTTCTTGGTTACATGGGGCACACAACACACAACCACACAGAGAGCCCATTGTGACATGACAATGGGTTTTTGCAGGGAACTTAACAGGCCAAGATTGCCATGAATGGGTGAATCAGAGTAGTTCATCAATTCAGCCATCATTAAATATCAAGATAAGAGGTACTCACCATCATTACTCTCCCTGCAAAAACGGTGTCTCAAAGGTTTCAGGGACATTCATGTGATTTGTTGATTAGCATTAGTACTTTCATCGTATCTCTGTATGGTCTGTGTGTTTATGCTGGAACACTACAAATCCCTTGTTTAAACACTTGATGAGGCAGTGTGGTTACTGTAAATGCAGCCCTAAACTATGCATCATACTTATTTTCTTCATTGTTGACATCTAGCTCCTTTTCAAGCGTGTACCGGGGACCTTTAAAGAATGTCCACTTTCAGTGTATTCAAGAAAAGAGACTGACAGATATGCAAGCAGGTAGACAGGCAATCAGGTAAGCAAGCAGAAGAGACAGACATGGAGACAAATGAAAAAAGAGACAGAAATACCACTAGTCAGTCAGTCAAATAGGCACAGAGACAGCAGGCAGACTGGAGGTCTAACAAGTAGCAACCTGTCACAGTGGCTTTGGGAGGGAAGAAAGAGTCATTCAGATGCAGCTTCTGTTTGATCGCTGGGGGCGACTGTATGAATGTACTGTACCTACTGAGTACACACCAGCTCACTGAAACCTGATTCTCTTTGACGGAGAATATGCTTAGTGATAAACAGACTTGCTGTGCTGTTGCTTATACCAATAAAAATAACCGCTGGAAGTAGAAAATAAGACCATTCTCTGCCTTTTCCTTCCACTCAGGTGTGTGGAAGCAGACAAAATAACAGTGTGATTTATCCAGAGTGTCTTGGCAGGCACACGGTGTCAAATAAATGTCTGTAATGAAATGACAACAGATGTGAAGTACTGTAGGGAGAAACGACGCAGAATAGACGTCCTGCGAAGCAAATAATTCACCATAAACTGCAGAAACAGTGTGATGAAAACAAAAGTCTTGGCAACATATTAAGATACAAAGACACAAACACTCACACAAACAAACACTGAGAGGAACTCAATCAAAAATCTATCAAAACAAGAGTCATGAAAAAGCAGACAATATCTTCTTGCTCTGCAAATAGAGGGAATAAATAGCCATGCTAACCCTCATCCATGGCAGTGGTGAGTGTGTGTGCGTATGTGCACGTGTGTGCCTTAAATCAGCCATTTAAAAACCTTGCATGGAACAAGGCACTGCTTGTAATTCAATTGGGCCGATGAGCAATAGACAGGGATTTTCATAATTCTGTCAAAGTGGCGATACAGCTGGCTGGCAACCAGGACCACAGATCGCCCCTTTTGAGTGACAGATGGGATCAGCCAACCAGAGCGCTAGGCAGAGCCACCACCCACAACCCCTAGACACACACACACACACACACACACACACACACACCACAGCACACACAGTGAGCAGCATGACAGGCACACACAGGCACCATATCAGCATTAGCATGCTGTCATGCTAGTTGCCACCACAGACCACAGAAGTGCCAAGCTTGAAATAAAAAAAGAACAGAGAGAAAAGGGTTACAAATAAAGAGTCAGATGAGCTGAGGGAAACAGAGGAGAAGCAACATAAAGCATGATACAGACATGTGAGGAGACACAGAGACGGTGGCAAAGGGAGATGTTTAGAGAGACAGAGATGGAGAGATAGGCAGAGAGGAGATAGAGGAAGGGTGTTACAGACTGAGATACTTACAGGGATGGATAAAGCGATGTTTCAAATGATAAAGACAGAGAGAGACAGATAAAGACGGTGATGCAGACGGAGAGATATGCGGAGAGAAAGGGGCGACACGGACAAGTGTAAAAGAGAAGCAGAGGAAGGAAGGAAGAAGAGGCTTAGAAGAGGGATAGGGATAATGTGAAATAACAATGAAGACGAATGGAGAGAGGAAGAAGGCCTGAAAGAGCTTCAGGTTCTTTTATACCCACATCATTGAAGGATATATGAGGGGCAGGAGAGACAGATAGACAGGTAGATACTATAGATCCCACAGGAACACCAGGTGAATGTAATTAGTGAATTACCATTAACAAGCTGGGACGGTACAGCATGAGAAATACTACACACTAATTTTAAGTGACAAAACTATGTATACTCAAAAAAGTGAGTATGCATACTAAAAACTGCTGTTGATGCACACTATTGTCCCACAATGCCATACACAAAAGGAAAGGGAGGTCACAGCTGCTAAAAGTGTGAACAAAATACTGAAGGTGGTGACACGGCTCAAGAAAGATCTCAAGAAAATAAAAAACAAAACATAAAATATCTGAAAAAAAACCCATTTGTTTTAATTAAGTTGCAGTTTGATGAGGTCTAACAGTACACATATTGTATAATTGTTGCTGGTATAAAGCAGTATAATATATTAATTTACCTACTGCATCAAATAGTATACTATAAAGATTAGTAAATACCATATATAGTTACTATGTATTGTGAATTTGGGACACACAAACTGTTTAAAACCATCAGGTGTTATTGTTTCCATCCTGAAAGCAGGCGCTAATCAGTGAAATTGCCTGTTCTCTGCCACAATTCCATACTGCATACTAAAAGTATACAGTACAGGACTTGATGTACTACTATTCTTCATAGTACACTATTTCAGCAGCTAGTATACAAATATTTAAGTATTTGGTCATATTGTACATATTGTCTCTATTTTTTATATTTGTATATATTGTCTATTTTGATTGTTTCTATTTTTATCTTTATTTATAATTTTTCTGTTTAATTGTGAAAAATTGACAACCTACTTGGCAATAAACCTGATTCAGATTTTTGCTTAACTTGAAGTGATTCAGTACAAGACTATTGCTTAAGGGAAAAGGAAAAATGTTTTTATAAAAATTCAATGTGTTTGTTTGCTTGTTTTTCTGCTGTTTTTCCCATGATTGCACAGATCATCCGTTTCCTTTATATGGCACTGTGGTACAATAGTGCCCATCAACAGCAAACATATTTGGGTATACTTGATGATGTCTCCTTTCCATTGTGAATGCACAATATACTCAAAACCTGCTTAAATGTATGGTCTGGGACACAGCTCTGGTGTTCCTGGGTGTGTGTGTGTGTGTGTGTGTGTGCTTGGCTACACTGACGAAATGCACTACCATTGTCCCTCCCACAGTTTGACACCCCTGATCTATAC
Source organism: Morone saxatilis (assembly GCF_004916995.1). Taxonomy (NCBI): domain Eukaryota; kingdom Metazoa; phylum Chordata; class Actinopteri; family Moronidae; genus Morone; species Morone saxatilis. Next base: position 15,797,493 of record NW_023339873.1, read on the forward strand.
AGATGGAAATGAACAGGCAGTTAATAATACCACTACCAAATAGTCCAACATCCCTGCAATGATTGTAGGGCATACTGATGAAAAGAAATGATAGAATACACTTTTTGCACTATATTATATTTATATCTTGCAAACTGATGGATGCTGTAATATACCCCATACCTGCTTTGCTAACATTCAAATACATTACACTAAGAGCCGAATGTCATTGATTAAAACTGACATTTTTATAAATAATCCTGTCCGAATTTCATTACGTAACTTGGCACCAAGCTAAACATATCTTTTATCACTTGAACTTAATAATTCAAGGATAGATATTGATCAAGAACTTGTTGTAGCAAGTTCGATGTGTTTGTCCCAATGGCAGCCATTTTTCTTTAGTACTGTTTGCAAAATAAGTCAAGGAAAATTAGTCTTGTATTTAACAATCCTCTAACCATTTGGAGGTGCCACCAAATTACTTATGTAAGGAGCTTTAGGGGAAGGAAGAGGCCAAGGTGTGTGATATAGGCATGCAGCAACTGTAAGCTTAGTTACTGTACCTACTGACAGACAAGTGCTCTTTTAAAACACAATTATACTCACATGGGTTAACTGCAGCATCACTGGAGGGATGGATGTGAATGCAAAAAGCAGACTACATTACAATAATTACATTTGTAAACAGAGTGCAAAATGAAATATGATTTTTTTCCACACTCAGACTCTCCAGCAGTTCAGTAAAACCTAACTTAAAGGCAGATAATCAAAGGAAATTTCAGCTTGGGAGCGCAGCAGGGAAACAGTAAGGGAGAAACGGCAGTGTTGACAGATGTGTCAGTCAAAAGAATGAAAAAATATACCGGCATCAAAATAGCTCTGACAACTGTGGCATTCGCCTCATCTATCTTTCTAAAGCTTATTTGCCATAAGTGGCTGAAGCCTTTAAATTATCCAACTGTAAAAAATATTCAGCTGACCTGCATCTTTCCCTTTCCTAATGCTGTCTGATCCATCACACATCTTAAAAAAAGAAAAAAAATAACAAGATATTGACAAAGTGACATAAAACCAATGAGTAAAGAATGCAGAGTCTCGTGTTATAAAAACGTCATGTTGGAAATTAACTTAGTGTCACATCTTCTACGGTATATATCTTCTGTAATGACAGTAAACATCCCGTGCTGCTGATGAGCTGTATGGTGATCATGTACTGTATGTGCGTTATGTACGTTTTTAATTTTGTTGAGCGAGGACCTTCGAGCTATAGTGGTGGTGATCTGAAGCTGCAGCCTCTGCCCAGGACACAATTGTTGTTTTCTTAGCTCTAATTGTGCAACTATAGTAGACAAAGACATGACACAAAAAAATCTATACTGCACATTTCCAAGTTGGGAAAATAAATGTAACATGGTAGTGATATCTTCGACCCGCGGCATCTGTGGATATAAAAGGCTCATTCTAAGGTAACAAACACACAACGATTCTTATTTTCAGGTGATAATATGCTAATGAAAACATAGTTACCCATATTATATTCCATTTCTGCTAATACATCCTCCTGAGTCTTACACACTGGACCTTTATAACGAAATGTGATAGTAAATGTATACTTTAAAAAATCTTAATCTCAATCCTATTTGTCATTTTTTGGTGATATTTTCATTCACCTTTTTAAATATATATTTTTCATATAAAAGATTCGACTCGTATTAGAAGTAGTCTTGTATTTGTTTTTTCTATTTTGTACTATTTGTCTCATTAGTTTTTTTTAGCAATAATTAATGTGGGATTTGTGCCAGGTGTTCTTCCCTTTTGATTAGTTGTTGCAGCTTGTGGATTTAATATAAAGATACTTTTGTTATATTGTGAATTTGATGCCTTACGAAAATCTAAAACTAAAGCATCACATCTCTAATGCACTCAGTGCTGATGTTGTGTGGCAATACAACTTCTTTTCAACACTTAGCTTGTCCCTGAATCATAGAAAGCCAGTTATAACGCTACAGTAAGCTTTCTAATTTAGTGCATGTCAAGACGTTTGAACCACTGAATCATTAAGAACCCTGCACATGCTTTGCAGCAACACAAGTGCATTAATGACACAGTGACAAGATTGGTCCGGTCTAATGTGCATGTGCTACAGTAATATAAATATCCACCCTCTGTAGTTTTGTAACATACAAAGATGACATTTAAAGAAACAACATTAGTTCTTCCACATCGAAGCTGAGCTGGCATAGCCGACAAGAGGTTATCATTACACTCAGGACCAAAACAAATCAAGCAGCTTCTTCAGCTCTGTATGGTGATAAGATCAGCCGTTCACAGCCAACATCACGTGCACTCATCTGTTGTATACAGAATGAGATAGGAACACCATCACTGGTTTGTGAATTGCAGGCGAAGGTGAGTCCCTTAATGAAATGTGAGGGGTTCGGTGGGAAGGATCAGCATCAACAAGCTCATGATTAAACATAAGGGAAAGAAGAGGGGACGCATCGCCGTACTCGTCATCGTCCTCGCATCTCTTCCCCCCAAGGTGACGGCGCTCTCCGTTGCTCTGCACCTCTCTTTGATCTCTCTTTTTCTCTCACTCCTCCCCCCTCCTCACACATTGGGAGGCCCTTGACACCTCGAGGAATGAGCCGCCCTTGGACGAGTGAGAGACAGAGTGAGGGACAGGAGGAGTGATATACAGGACTCTCAATCCTGACGACCTAGACACTACACGTCAGGCCAAGACAAAATATAAAAATACGGAAACAGTCACATTCAGGCAACAAAGAAAAACCAGGCTGCAGATGTTTTTTTTTTTGTATGAAGCATGGTGCGCCTCCAATACCACTGGTTTTTATTCCCAACTGAAAACACAAGACTGTCTATTCAAAGATTGCGACTTATCGACCTGGTGATAACATCAACATCGCTCTGACGGCGAGTGAAAGCGAGCAGATAGTGTAGCATTCGACTGATAGACACGCAGACGTGTTTTTCTATATTTTCATCTCAGATCCTTTTCTGAAGACTGCCAAATGTTGCTCTCTGCCCCCTGTCTGTCTTTCTTTATTTTTCCCTCTCTAATTCTCTGTTTCTGCTCACATCAATTGATGGCTGGCTGCGACTAGCGGTGCCTGTGTTGTTCCAGGCAGAGCCGTAATGGAGACATTTGGAGAGGCAGAGCAGGGCAGGTTAATGCTCTCTGTAATGTGTGTGTGAACAGCGATTTATTTTTTTCATTTTTTTCACGAGAGCCTCTGGGCCCCGTGCCACCGGCTCCAAATGTTTTCCCCTACTAAACTCCTGACCCCAATCTGTGGCCAAGAAAGACAGAAGAGAGAGGGGAAATTGAGAAAGAGGGAGAGGAAAAAAAAAGCAAATGTGATTCATTGGGGGGTCAAAAATGGATCTGAACAAGCGAGGGAGTGGGGGTGCAGCTGCTGATATTAAAGGAGTTATAGCAGGCTTCCCCAAAGAGAGAGTGTGAGAGAGGCTGATAAATGCAGCATTGATCACCTGAAATAGTTCTTAACAGAGAATTTTGCAATGTTTAAATTTGAAATTTTGTAAGGAAAAGGCTTCCTAATACTAGATCTAATTCAAACTAAATTCAGCCTCGACGAGACAGAAAATAATCATCATTAAATTACAAAGGGGAGAAGAAGGAAAGAAGGCTTGCGACACATGTAAACATCACAATTCAGCACCAAATAGCCCTAAAACGTCTTTCAGATCAATCATTTTGGAACACAGCGGCTCGGCTCATTTTTCACCGCTCGCTGTGATGACAGGCTCGAACTTGTGTAGGAGTCATGTCAATTACATCTGAACAGGGAGAAGGGAGGGAGGGAGACGAGGGATGGGGAGAGCTTCTAGTTGAAACACGCTTGTTCACCATTAGCGGCTGACATCAGCACAGGAGATTATACTTGTATTTTACATCCCCTGCTGCGAGGCCTGCTTCTTGGATGCTGGCGCTCTGAGGTGCTGCTGTGTTAAATGACAGTGACACAATGGATTGTCGAGTTCCTTCAGGTCAGCGTGGATGCTGTGCGGTGTGTTGGAGATGAATCAGGTGTTGGTGATGTGAGGATGACGGGGTAAAAGAGTTTTACTTGCAGGTAGGCCTATGTTGTCATGACACCTTTTGAAGGATCAGCACCTCAGACAGGATTACTTAACTGGGCTTTGCGTCAACACCTTGCTGAAGTGCTCATGAGCAAGCCTCTGTACCTTTCACCATGAAGGCGGGAGGGAAACTAAAAAAGAACTTCCACATGACAAGTTGCCAGGTTGTTGGATAGCTAAAACTAATGCCGTCTAATACAACAGTTCCGCGATAAATCTTACCTTCAAGAAGGCTACAATGTTCAGTTTTTATTCCGACTGTTATGAGGTACTGATTCAACTTTAGGGTAATTAGAATGTTGTTACTTTATTCTGAAAGGTGTTTATAATAATGAGGGTAGGTTAAACAACAGAAATATTTTTCTGATAATGCACTACAGCTTAACAGCACCACAAACTGCGGCCTCCAAAATGATCATGAAGTTAAATCAACACCTCTCTAAAACAGCATTAGAACCTTCATGAATGGAGGATTTATTGCAGGGTTGTTGCATTAGTTTTAGCTTAGTGTACCTAATAAATTGGCACCTGGGTGTATAATTAACTAATCTTTATTTATTACTATGTCAACCAGCTTGATAGGAATGTTATTGCGTTTCACTCAGATAAGTGAGAAGGCAGAAGCATACATCACTGCGCGATCACTAAACAACAAAACACATAACATACACAGCACCGAGCTGCTATATTGACCCAAAAGATCTATAAACTGTATTGGCCTGAATATGAGATGATGTTTTACACTTAAACATTCAACACTTTCTTTCTCTGTCTTTATTCTCTGGTAGTTAAAAAAAAAAAAAAACAGTAGTTACTTGAATGCAACCGATGTTTGGTTAATAGTAGTCTACTAGTTAATGATGATTCTCTCGAGATGGTATAATAGAACTGAAAATATGAGTTTAGCACTTATCTTAACAGGTGTTGCAAAAGGGTGGGAGTCATCTTAAAATTCAGGTTGACTTATTCAAGTCAATATTGTGTGTTAGACGTACTTTGAAGTTACACTCTATAGTCTACACAGCTGGGCTCGGTCTTCATCTTCTCTTCTCATACCAATCTGACACCAAATGGATGGTAACACCTTGATCATGCCAATCTATGCCTTCTCAGATCGTTTTCAAATGCTGATGGCGTGTCACATCTCTTCACTCGCCCGTTCTACAAATGAAACCCAGACACCGAGATGCTGGAGCAGACTTGACCTGTGTAAAAATCTATCTCTAATCTGGAAGTAAACTGAGATGAATTCTCAGTGAGCCAATTAGAGCAGCGACTAATCCCCTAGTAACTCGTCAAAGACGTAAAGATATCCCTTTCTTTCCTCTCTCTTCCTCGCACCCTCCGTTTCACTCCACTTTCATCTCTCCGCTCTTTTATCTTATCAATAGGCACATATAGAGCACTGCAGACACAGAGCGCCGAGCCTGGATCTTTCAAAACACTCGCGTTTCTGACGTTTTACACCGCTTGCCTGCATTCAACACTAAATTATATTAAATTCCAACATCACTTCACCTGTCTGAGCGAGAATGATGGGAGTTTGCAGCTCATACAACTAATGCAACAGCAAGAAAGAACTGACAGCTGGGTTTCTAATTTAACTAATGGTCCACATGAAAATGTATAATCCACTAGGTCATATCATATATATTACAATTTATTTTTTTATATGACCTGCTTCTCCTGAGTGTGCAAAGAATTTACTAAAACATATCCTATTCTGTGTTTTGCTATCTTCCTTTATTGTTAGATCTAGCATATACATACTTTACGTTGATATAATTGATAGCATCACTTCAACTGGTCTTTGAAATGGGAGGGGTTTTCTTCCCCCTTTCCAGTTAATGGCCACGTAGCATCGTCTCCACGTGGCGTCTGATTGGCTGAGAGCCACTCCACAGCAGCGGGGTAATAAAAGTTACAAATGAGAGCAGGCTATTAGAGCCATTGACGTGCGTAGGCTAGCTTGCTAATTAATTGATCCTGAAACTTCATCTATTTTGTAGCCAGAGAGGAACCCTTAATTAATCAGCCTTTCCATATCGTTGTCCTCCTTTCTTTCAATCCTTTCCTCTCTCCTTTTTTAACCCCCCTGCTCCCACCTTCCTTCTCTCTCTTCTAATGTGTTTTTTAATTGTGAGGTGAAAATGCCCAAGGTCCCATGGGCTGGCATGAAGTGCAGGTTTGGAGTTGTGTGAAAGAAAGAGTATGTTGTGTGGGTGTGTATCTGCATGGTTGAGATGTGAGCCTCCGATGTTTCAAGAGTCTTTCAAAAAGAGAGGGGCGTGACGAGGCTGGAGTGGTCCCCTTTGTACCCCCGCCCCTCCTCTCCCTCCATCTTTCCTGGCAGAGGGGCTGATTTATTGGGGCTTCCCAGCCATCCGTCAGAGCCAGCAGCGCTGGCTGCATTAACCCCAGAGACAACCCCAGCACCCGGGGGCCCCTAAGTGCTTCCAAGTGGCCCTCGCTCTCCCCACTGGTGAGGAACCCCCCTGCCCAAGCTCAATCGATGTCGTAAATTACCCATCTAACTCCCTAAAGTCGATAGCCCACAAGATGATGTTTGGACAGACAAGGACTTTAACAGCTTTTTGTTTTAATGGAAACTTAAAAGCCCAGTCACTATTTCCTGGTCACAAGTATACTCAGAAATGTTGTTGTAATTATCAGCATTTTGTGTGTTTCTCAACTGGTAATACATGTTTACAAATGTTTACAAACATTACTTGTTGTCTCTTGTTAGTCTTGTTAGGTATTGCACCTGTCAATCAATAAGTCTTTTTCATGAAAGCCATTACACACAATAGAAAAAGCACAGGTGTAAATGATAAAATTAACACACAGAAGCAGCTAAATGGAATTCAGCTGCTTCTGTTTCAGGCTCCTGCATTTCTGATTCATTGTGGTGGCTTACTGGGACACTTTGAAAACAAATATGTTGTGGTATTGCATAAATTAAACACACAAAGTTAATAAAACCAAGGGAGCCATCGTAAAATGTTGCTTATTATTTCAGAATGTACAGCTGTTGCCCAGTTAAAAGGAACACATGCCTTTTAGGCAAGCGTTTTAAAGGATACAGATGTATTCTTTTTCAGTTCTCTGGTCTTCTTTTCTTTGCCAGCTGATCATTACTGAATAAAGATGATGTCTGAAAAAAAATCTTTTACTTAAAAGAGGAGTGTGACTTGATAAAAGGTGTACAAGTACGCGAAGGACAATGGGTTTGGGAAGAGGTGTTGTGGTTTGAAAGGACTGAACAGGCGGCAGGGTCAGCCACATTTCCACTTGACTTTAAATGCTTGGCTTCTATTAAGTTGGCCCAGTGTGTAAGGAACAAACAGCCAACACTGGTAATGGTTTCTGCCTGAGTCGTTGACACATTCACCCCCCTCCACACACACACATACAAGCACACACACACA
>NW_023339873.1:15805130-15807665 GCF_004916995.1 Morone saxatilis
ATAATCAAAAGAGTCGTCCATGAGTTGTTTTTTTTAGTGGCTGGTAAACAAAACAAACCAGGTTAATAAAAAGAATTGGCCTTCTCATCACCATTGTGGATCTGTAGAGGAGACAGAGAGCCATTATTTGCCATTTCAGTTTTAGTAATTATTATTATAGTTATGTATTCTTATTTTGGTTATAATGTTCAATGTTATTTTCTAACCACCCTTTGGAAAAACCAAAACCATGCAGATAGTCTTAGTTTTTTTTAGATATCCATCATCTCAGGGATTTCTGGCTCCTCCAAATACAATGGAGGTAAACAGAATTTTGGTGCTCAAAGCATCAAACAATGACACTGTCCTTGTTACTCTAGATAATTCAAAGACCTTGCTGTCAACAGTTTTCATTGGGACTATTTTTACAGTAGAAAGTAGTTCCAGTAAAATGGTTTACAAGGAGGTCTATAGATTTTCTTGTACTTGTACTTGAACTTAAAATCTAGATATAGATGTTGCTCACTTTTTTGTATTTTGGGGGCCTTTTGTGCTTTTATTTGATAGCAACAGCAGCGAAATGACAGGGACAAAAAGATGCAACAAAGGTCCAAGGCAAGATTTGTTAAGTTACGACTTAACCCCTAAGTCGTAACTTAACTTAACTTTAAACACCACCACAGCACCAGAGACAAAATTCAAGTAATCTTTATTGTACTTGGGTGGTAGTAGAAATGTCAGTGTCAGATAATTCAAAAGCTAAGCTAAGACCGCAAAAACCATATGGCTATATATCGCAAAGTGATCAATTAATAACTTTACCAATTAATTCAAATGTTTAATACATGCAGTGGAGTGCTGCCCTAACCAGGTGTAATCATAGTGATCCTAAGTGCTTCATACCGTATACCCAAGATGTTACAAAGATGCATTTTGATGCTGTGGTGTGAGTCGCCTACGCATATCTAAATACTACCATTGGATGAAATGTATGTATGAAATGCTGTATTATTATTTAATTAGAGTGGGGCTTAATTTTAGCAGGATTTAATCATAATGAAAAGCAGTCAAAGAGGACCTTTTGTTCCTCTGCTAAAAACCCCCTGCACACACACTCACTCACACACACTCACACACACTCACTCAGTCCCGGGGAAATCACAGAGATAGACGTACACGCATATCTTTGTTGACGTCACGTTGCCTGGCAACATCCCAGCATGCTCGGCTGTGACAAGCTGAGGTCTCAGCCCTGAAGCGCGATGCATCATGGGGGATTGTATGTGCCGCGTCTTACATCACCCACAATCCCCCTTGCTGATGCAGCCACAGCCAATATGGTGAGAATGTTCTTTGCAGCTGATCCTGGGACAGTTTTGCAACATCTGAGGTTAAGAAAGCGGATGGGGAGGCTGATTTCTCCTCCTCCAGACACGGCTGCAATCATGTCCACCTTAACTGCATTCAGAGCATCTTTTTGATATGCAATTAATAGTCACTTTAGGACTTGATATACAGTATATTGTGCAGTACACATCTGGGGCATTCATTTTTAGCCCGCCCTGCACCTCCCTGATCAGACCCCTGACCGCTTTTCTGTAGGTGAGGCTCATTACGCTCATCTGAGAGTGTGGAATTAAACCTCCTCCTCCGAACTCATTACTGTGAGCTAGATTTCACCAGCTGCAGATAGGCAATGCAGTGGTGCTGCTTTTAAAGCCAGAGCCAGATAATTAGAAACTTTAGAAGCGCATTTCCCATGGCTATAGCCAGAGTGAACAACTAATTCTATTTGAACTAATTACGTTCCATAGCGCTACGCTCGGGCTATGTAATACGCCCGAGGATTTCATCACAAAACAGTACCAGGGATGTATTTTTGTGCGTGTTACTGATTGTACGTCTTTATGTGTTGGCATTACTCTCAATGCACAGACTGTCTTCACATATACACCCCCGCTGGCTCCCAATTGTGTGTATTTCACACTGCAAAACCTCTGAGCAAGCTCAATAATGCTCATTTTGGGAGTGCGCTGACATCATCACAATGCGTCAGACAAGGTTTAGACCTGCAGCTTGGGTAATGAAGTCTAAGATAAAGGCTTCCTGTCAAAACTGCAGAGGCCAGTGTCACTAGGGAGACAAAATGTGAGATTTGATAAAGTGAGTAAATAAGTGGATAAGCAGAGACCGAGAGACTCTGAACTGAAATTATTGTAATTATATCATATTAATTATTACTATTTTTGTATTGTGATAAGGGTAGGCGCTACTAGCTCTCCATTCACCCTACACCTGTTTGGTCATTGCTGTGATCTGTTTTTGACATTTACTAATTATTTTGAAGCTACTAATTTATTTATTCTAAGTTAAAGACAAAAATAAAGATGACTTGACAACAATAATCAGAACAGTACAAATATACACAAAAATAAATTAATTAATAAAAAAATCTAAATATACACTTTATTGAAAGCTCTTGTTAAAAGGGCTACTACCATATATTTGGGGTATTACCAATTCAGTTTGTTTGAAGCCCAACACACACACACACAC
>NW_023339873.1:15807795-15811295 GCF_004916995.1 Morone saxatilis
AAATGTACTTAAAGTAGTAAAAGTACATTAAAAATGTCCCCTGTGACTGTATAATTATATAGTATATCATTAGATTTGTATGTATTAATGTAAAAGCAGGATTTACAGTTGCAGTGGCTTGAAGTAGAGCTAATTTTTAATTATTCTGACTGCAAAAAATGTTCCTTACGAATAATAATATAATAATAATACATCTTCCGACTATTTTCTGGAGTAACCGATGTGTTGGAATTGCAATCAATGTAATCAAATTGATTGTTTGGTTTGTACAAATTCTGAAAGCTACTCAGATTTCAAAGTGACACCTTCACAATGCTTGTTTTAAAAAAACAACAGTCCAAACATCAAAGTTATTAAATGAAAATACTGATGATAAAAAGTAGCAAATCCTCACATTAAGGAAGCTGGGGCCTTTAAATATTTTTGCGTTAAAATGACAAACAATTATCAAAATAAATGACAATTATATTTTTCAATCAATCGATTAATCAACTAATAATTTCAGCTGTACCTGTATATACTGTTGAGTCGTTTCATTTATAACAAAGCATCATGTTTTATTAACACTTTATATGTCTTGTATGCAACAATCCATAAAGTAACTAGTAACTAAAGCAGTGAAATAATTGTGGTGCAGTAAAAAGTACGATATTTCAAGAGGAAAGTGGCATGAAAAGAAAATACTCAAGTACAGTACAAGCACCTCAAATCTGTACTTAGTAAACTACAGTAATTAAGTAAATGTATATAGTTACATTCCACTACTGCATACAGATAACTTTTAGTCCGTAGTATGTAAGTATCTCCAACAGTACTGTGTACTTCGTTCGCTGCCTGGTAGACAACCACATCTCTCAGTGTTAACCCCAACATCAACTCGGTGGCTTTTGGTGAAACAATTTTCTGCAAGCTCAACTGCGATAACCCACAATCTAAATTGTATTCCCCATGGTGAGTAAACTTATCTCCATCTGTAAAATCAGGTAGTCACTCCTTAATTCTTTGTGCAATTCTCAGTATACCAAATCTCCACGTTTACTTTAAAAAATACAATAGATGTCTTTACTGCAAAATGTAAAAATTGCGTGTGAGTTTATTTGCATACAAATACATGAGCATTACACACCAGTGTTCTCTGCATGTACGCACACTATTTTAAGACAGAGTAGGAAGTCTGTCTGTCAGTCCATCTGTGCTTCCCTCCTTCTCTCGCTCTCTCTGTCTCTCTGTGGTTTTGCTATGTGTGGAAGCTCGCTCGCCCCAGTAAGAGGTGTCCAAGTCCAGACCAACAGACCAGGCTGACTAAATATAGCATGCAGTGACAGCAGGGGACACTCCCCCCCCCTTCTCGCTGTGGAGCTCAGTACTGCTGTTTCACTACAAACTCCACTGATTGAACTAGACTGTAATACACACACACACACACAATAAAATCACTTTCTGCCACAAATGTGGGACACACATCATCCATGCAAACACATACATATAGTACACGCAGATTAATACACATGCTTTCTCTGTATGTCTCCTTTTAACACACACACACACACACACACCATTCCAGTCCAAATGGGATTTACTTAAGACTCAATAAAGCAGACAGAAGCACTATTGTCTCCAACACAGGCCTATTGTGTCGCACAGAGAGGCTGTGACGTGGGTCGGCTGTGTCTATGTTTACTAAGCAGAGAGCATTCCACTACACACACACACGCACACGATCAAAGAGACATGCACACACACACACACACACACACACACACACATAAGCATACAGAAATACATAATCAAGCACACAAGCGGTCCATCAAATAAGCGTAAAGAATGAACATACCACACACACACACAGAATCAAACCCATCTTGCTCCAGTGGGAGTCTAAAGGGAACTGAGTGATGAACAGGACTGACACCACCACATGCCAGGGTGTGAGATGTGCTGCCTGGTATTTTAGGCTGCGTCTCAAATTGAACATGCCAAGCCTTCAGGGGAAAATCGCTGGAGAATGTTCACCACGTGAAGCAAATGTCCCACAGCAATATCGCTTATAATACCAGCTACAAAATCTGGATCATCACTGCGGAGGGGGGCTGACTCATTCATGAATCACAGTGAGACGCATACGAAGATGGCAGCGTTTAGGTTTGTTGACATACCTGTTGTTGAGGATACTGCATCCCGCCCATGCCCATTTGGCCCCTCCCCTGCATGCTCATTGGATATCTGTGTGGAGGAGGCGAGGTGTATGTCTGGCTAGGAGGGTAAGGCCCTCCCCCTGGCTGCTGTGGGCTGGAGTAGGGATTGTTGGCCATGCTGTACAGCTGAGAGCGCTTCATAGCCATGAAGTCCATGGAGGACACCTGTAGAGGGAAAAAGAGGGATTAATGAAATGTCACCAGCATTTCTTTTTTAGCTAATATTTCACATTCATTCATGGGGCTGTGCTGTGATTGGCTGAGAGGCATTCAAAAGAATTCCTCCACCATCTGCCAAGTTGGAACCCCTGACAGAAGTCCACTTAGTGCACACACTCCAAACCACAGCAACCATTGATTTATTTTATAATTGCACAGCGAATGGAAGCCTTAAATTAATGTCTACAGGTCATAAATGAACTACAAATGGAATTAAGTAAGCAAAGATGTTTATTGCATAGCTATCAGAAGCAAACTTTGCTGGAGGAGGGCCAAAATAAAATGATTTAATTAAAACCTGAAGCTTGTATCTTTGTTTTAATGTCTGAAAGGGTTTTAAAAGTGTTGTAAATGTTGTTTAAAGCGATGGGAAGCAATAGCAATAAAAACTCTATGGCCTTGTGCCCACAACCACAGCCCAGCAGTGCCAATAATCACCGTGCAGCGCTCCCTCTCACTTGCTTACAGCAAACTGGCAGAAATACTGATTATTACATTTGAGTTTATGCGCCTTCGAATGAAAATAAGTGAACAGGTGAGGGTTGAGAGTCTGGCAGGGATCCAGACATTGCATTATTGCAATTTTGACGCGGCATTTCAAGTTTGCGAGTTTGAATCCCAGGGGGGAATTCATGGCAGTCAAGCAGTCAAAGTACCTGCTCTCCAAAGCCACACCTTGGGAGCCAGCTTCTTATATGAACACAAAACAAAATCAGAGAGAAGAAAGAGAGGGTGTCAAGGGCGATTTATTCCATTGTAAGTATTTCAGAGCCTTTTTAGAGGTTGTTTGGGGTCTCAGTGAGCCACTGGAAAATTCCGGTACGATGCGTCGGGCTAATGCTAATCCGTCACCCGTAGCGCCGTGTTTGTCTGTCTGCCGGGCAGATAATGTGGACTTCTTCTATCTTCCCTTTCACCTCTCCTGCTTCCTCCCTTTTGTCTCTGCCGTGTAGGATCATTTGTGATTTATGACATTTTGTTCCTACTGCTTCTTACACACACATTTTCACTTCTCCTCTCTCATCTCCAACTAACCACTGCCCCCCCGCCATCCCCACTACTACTCCTCCACCACCACCACCACCA
>NW_023339873.1:15811395-15814434 GCF_004916995.1 Morone saxatilis
AAAGATATTGTGTGTATGAGAGACAGAGTGGTCCTGGGGTGCAGGCGCCAGTCTTGTCTGGCTGGCGTCGGTGGAAGGTCCCATTACTGTCAGGCTAATCTTAAAATAATTAATTGCGAAGTCACCGCTTTTTAAAGAGTATTGTAATTGAATCCTAAATTAGGCTTGGAAAGGGGACGTGTCCTGCTTTGCTCGCAAAGTCCTGTTCCATTCTCCAGTTCATGAAACACCACACCCACTCACCACACACACACACATACACACACACACATGCACACACACACACACACACATACATCAGTGGGTCGTGCACGCAGGCGGGCAGAAGGAAAAAAAAAGACAACAGGCGAAGGAAATGCTAATGAAATGCATATTTGGGGAGAAAGGGGCCATCTATAATTTAGCTGTGCTCTTTGAATGTGAATGATGTGTGTGCAAGCGCTGTGATTTATTTTTGTTGTGCAGAGGGATAATTCTGTCAGAGTAGGCTTTTATTCTTGTAAACAAATGTGGGGAAAAGAGCAGAATAAAAGTGGAGTAATAAAGTAAACAGAATGGTATGAATACATTTAGCTACTGGCATGAATAATTTGTATAGGGGATGGAGGGGTTTGATGAAAGAGAGATGACAGATATGAGAGCAGTGATATTGCCTGATGAAATTTTGGGTTGCCTCCGACTCACTGTTTTCTGGCACTTGTTTTCATTTTTGTGTGATTTGTTTCTCATGGATTAGTGCTGTGTATCTCTTCCTTTCCCACACCCGCACAAGTAGGTAGAGCTTAGCCTTCGCAGACACATGCACACACCCAACATGCACCTTATAACCCCTCAAGTCCTCCAAGGCCCTTTTTGTACAAGCCTCCGCACTGAGTCTGTGCTTAAAAAACGAGCAGCTCAATGTGCTTTCACTTACACACACTGCTGCCCACATGGCTCCTCTTGGATGACCCTTGCAAAACTATAGGCTATAGAACTTTCTGGATCAAAGCTTCGAGAAAAGGGTCTGCCCTCCATAAACGTCGGCCCTGCTCCATAACTCTGGCAGGAGCCAGGGAAGAAAGATGGCACAGGGTGCGAGGTCAAGGAGACAGTTCTGCAAGGCAATAATGGAAACTACGCAGTCAACAGATGCTTTTTGTTAAAAAAAAGTAGAGAAACATCATAGTTATGTTATACATTGAGATTTTTTTACAGGAAATGTGCTTAATTTTACAATATATGTGTGTATAAAACTATTATAATGGCTTCTGATATCTGAAGTATTTGATTTGCTCAGTGTTGACACAGAGATTACTGGATTAATTAAATATAGAAGTTGCAGTCAAATTGCTTAAATATTTTCTGTTATGCTGCACCATGCCTCAGTCTCTCCTCCACAAACGCACAATAACCAGTCTAACCACTCCCGTCAACATGTTGGCCCTTGCTGCCGTTCACTCCAGTGCACTGGGCTGCGCGATTCAGGTTAAGCTTTGTTGTCATCTGTATTAAAATCCTTGTCAGAATTGAAATACAATGAAATTCTTCAGCTCTGGCACAAGAATCTGGCTGCATCTGTATGACAAATCAAACGATCCTCATGCTGTTTTCCAAATGTTTGAAACCTATTCAACTCCTATTTGGCCCAGATCTGACAGCTATAAACTTGGCTCAGAACATCCCATTTTCTCCTGGCTGACTGGGATGAATAACAGCAGAGAGGACAATATTGTGGTCTAGCTGAGCACGGCTGACTCTTCTGTCTCTGTGATCCCTCTATCAATAAGGAACACAGGCCTGTCAGAAGGCCTGCCAACTGTCTGGCTGTCCACGCAGCCTGCTCTCTACGCAACATCTGGACACAGATGGTATGCACTGATCACACACACACACACACACACACAATACTTAAACACGTGTTTTACTGATACTGGCAGACATTCAGAGACATGCTGTGCATTTACAGTTAGTTAGTATACGTGTGTGTGTGCGTGTGCACATTCACATCCACACATACATAGTTAACTCACATATTGTTTTCAAAAGCAATTTTATTTGCACCCATAGTGTGTAAAATCATATCTGTATACACTGGTCCACATGAAAATTGCAATGTAGGTGAAAAGATACAATAAATACTCACACACACAGGCCCCTGCACACCTTGTTTCACAGAATTGGACACATGGTGAAAAGTGTGTGTTGCAGCCAAAGGATCTGTTGCGTCTCCTGAGAAATATGTACATCCCTTTAATATGTCTGGCCTTTAATAAAAACCTGAACATAAAAGGTCGGTCAAGGTTTGGTGTGTAAAACAAGTCTTGATCAGGGTCTTCATTCTGGCCATAGGCTAGCTTGTTCTGATTTAGATACAATATGTGGTTTTACTGTTACTAAATGCTGAACTTAATAACAGGGAGATTATCTATTGTTTAATTTTAATCTAATGAAAATGAAAAAAGAGTTAAAAAGGGTTGGATACTGTACAGAATATGTACATAGTCACAGTCATGATCATGTGCAAATGTAATTACAGTCCATTTAATTGCAAATATCGCTCAATTTTCTCAGTCATGTGCTGTTCATATGGTCTGGCACCGCCAGTCCACTGTAAACATAGCTGCCCTGGAGCTTAGCGATAATGGAAGTGAAAGGTGGAGTTAAGTGTGAGTCAGAGGTGTGTATCTACAGTCAGGCCATGCATCAGGGCTCCCACAGGCCTGGAGCCTCTCATTGATCGACCCAGCTCCCCCACCTCATGTTCCCAAACAGCTTCGGTGATTGATTCCCACTCAGGGCCCTGGAGATGGGAGGCCTGGCCTGGGCTCACAGAGCCTGGACCTGGAGGGGCAGCGGGGGGAGGGAAGCCAATTTCCAGGGCCCCTAACCCAGGTCGAGGAGCCCATTTCTGGGGAAGACTTCACAGCGGGGCGGAAGAGTGGAAGCTCACATTCATTACAGAAGAAAATTAAGGCCACGTCTGCTGCTGTGACCACTATATTGAGGTGTGGGGAGAAAACAAGAGGTGGGGTAGTGGTGGAGTGTGTGTGTGTGTGT